>NC_142135.1:45291315-45606184 GCF_024610735.1 Ursus americanus
ACCCCAGGAGGCTAGACTTTGGTTAATTAGTTTCCCCTGGGGGCAAGTCTTACTAAGAAGTACAGTGTGCTTTGGTATATTTCAAAATGGTTTTTTCTCCCCTTGCCAAAAGCACAGAGATTTTTCTCTTATATTTAACCTAGTGGAGCTCCTAGAAATAAATCTTACAGTTATGGTGGGAAGGAGTATGACTTGGTGCCTTGGAGTTTTTAACTCTCAGAGCTGTCCACATTGAGCCTCCAGCAATTCACGACACTGGTTTCCACTCGCGAGTCTCTGCTCTGGTAAGCCATGACTCCCTGTATTCATCTATTACGGTTGGAAGCAGTGATTTGCCCTGTGTCCTCCCCTGTCCTAAGAATTCTAGAAGAGTTGTCAATCCATTCAGCTCTTTACCTGTTAGAGTGGCAACTTCCAAGTTCCTTATGTGCAGACCTGGAAATCAGAATTCTTACATTAGATTTTTAAGCAAATTTAACTGATGGCTGAAGTTTTTCTACTCAACTTTACATACCAAAATAGAAAGTTTTCTTTCAAAATTATCAAATTTTGGGGCACCCGAGTGGCTCAGTCAGTTAAGTGTGTGACTCTTGGTTTTGACTCAGGTCATGATCTCATCAGTCATGAGATAAGCCCTGCATCAGGCTTCGCACCCAGCAAGGAGTCTCTTGAAGATTGTCTCCCTCTGCCCCTCCCCCTACTCATGCTCTCTCCAACTCTCTAAAATAACTAAATAAATATTTTTAAAAATTAATTAAATAAATAAATATATAAAATTGCCACAACGCCACCCGCAGAGCCACAGCGTGATTGGGAGAAGGAAGAGGCACAAACAGGTTAGCTGCGAAAGAAAGCACGGGTGCAGGGGACAACGGCAAAGAGTGCAATCGCCCTGAACAGCCACAGACTCGCTTATTTATTGGCGAAAAACAAAGACAATCAAGGGGAGTCTCGTGGTCTGTAGCACATCCTAGTGAATGGTAGTACATCATGGGGAAGGTCACGGGAGTAGATGATGTAACGTTAAGCAAGTGAGGTCTGTTCTTAAACATGTTTCTATGGACCCCGCAGGCTATTGTCAAGAGCAATCAGGTTTTGTTTGCCCTAAGCAGACCAGGCATTCCTGGCCACTCGTTATCTGAGGTGGTTTCAGGAAGGGCAGCGTTCCACCCTGAGCAAGCCGGGTGTTCCCAGCTGCTGTGCAAGCTGGGCATTCCGACTGCTGTGCTCTGACGTTCACGCTAAAGCCCGCAGGGTCACAAACATGTTTTCCTATTATATCCTTAGCATAAGCTCTTGGCAGGAGGCCACTGCATAACATTATTATCAAATTTTCCCCAAGGACAAATTTGGTGAAACCACATACAATTAACCACCTGCAACTTGTAATATGGGTCAAGAAGATCAAATTAATGGCAATACCTTCTATCTCTTTGTTTCCTATTCTTGCTCACTATTTTTTGCTAATTAGGTTACAAACCTTCAAAATAATTATTTAAACTTTTTTTTCATTTAAATTGCAGTGCCTTGGGGCAAAACTATGATCCTTCTGCTCTAAAATTATTGTCCCTTGACCTCAAAAATACATATACTCAAGTTGTTTTGTTTTCAGTCATTAAGATTCAATGTTTGTCAGCATTCGTAGTAAAGACAGGTGTATCATTTCTACTATATATTTTTCATCTGATATATATTAAAGATAAAATGTAACACATGACCAACTAATCTGAGGATTTGATTTGCTATGTGAAGTAAGGAAAATTCCAGAAGAGAAGAGAAAAAAAGTGTGGTCATTTTTTAAACAATTTATAAAAACAGAACTATAGTCTCTGATGAAGTATGTGTTACCTCTTATAGACATGCAAATTTCCAATTATTTGAACTCAGTCATATAGAAGCAAAAATTATGCAATTTTATCACAATAAATTTAAAATTTAGTAATTAGCCAGATAATCTGAAAATTATCATGGAAACCATGAAATATTTTCTATTACTAGAATTTTATTATTTTTATTTCTTGAAAGGAAAATGAATAATTGCATTGTTCCTCTTTATCTTGATTTTTATCCCATTTAATAATGCCCATCAAAACACACATTGTCATTATTAAAAGGAGAATGGAGATAAAACCTCACTCTTTATAATAATGATTAAGTCAATGGTTTCAACTTTCAAAAACATTTATTTGAGTACTGAATATTTGAAAATTTGACACTTAATTCAACTTTAAAGAGAAGCATATTTTATCCTTCTTTAGTGGAGAGAGTTCCCTGTTTTGCCAAAGGTACTGCCTTTAATTTTCTCCTAATTAAGTACTGACATAATGCAAATCACTCATTTTTGGTAACTGCAAAAAAATCTAGAGTTTTACAACTTGTATTCAGCATAACTTGCTTTTGTTTTGTTTTGTTTTGTTTTGCTTTTGTTGTTGTTGTTTTATTTAAATTCAATTAGCCAACATATAGTACATCATTCATTTCAGATGCAGTGTTCAATAATTCATCAGCTGTGTACAACACCTACTGCTCATCACATCATTAATGCCCATCACCCAGTTACCCCATTTCCCCACCCACCTCCCCTCCAGCAACCCTCAGTTTGTTTCCCAGAGTTAAGAGTCATGGTTTGTCTCCCTCTCTGATTTCTTCTTTTTTTTTTTTTTCCAATGTTCAGTTAGCCACCATGTAGTACACCATTAGTTTTTGATGTAGTGTTCAATAATTCATTAGTTACATATAACACCCAGTGGTCATCACAACACAAGCCCTCCTTAATACCCATCACCCTTTTACCCCCTCTCGCCATCCCCTTCCCTCTGAAACCCCCAGTCTGTTTCCCCAGCATCCACAGTCTCTCATGATTCATCTCCCTCTCTGATGTCTCCCCCTTCAGATTTCCCTCCCTTCCCCTATGGTCCTCCATGCTATTGCTTATGTTCCACATGAGTGAAACCATATGATAATTTTCTTTCTCTGCTTGACTTACTTCACTTAGCATAATCCCTTCCAGTTCTATCCATGTTCATGCAAATGGTGGGTATTCATCCTCTCTTTGAAAGATACTTTGGGGACATCTAAGTGGTGTAGTTGGTTGAGTGTCTGCCTCTCAATTCAGATCATGATCTTGCAGTTGTGAGACTGAGTCCCATGTGGGGCTCCATGCTCGGTGTAGAACCTGCTTGAGAGTCTCTCTCCCCCTCCCCCTCTCCTTCTCCCCACTCTCTCCCTTTCTAAAAAAATTAAAAAGAAAGAAAGATATTTTGTATTTTATTATTATTGATCTGTCAATCCATTCAGCTCTTTACCTGTTAGAACAGAGTGGCAACTTCCAAGTTCCTTTTGTGCAGACCTGCAAATCAGAAATCTTATACACATTAGTAAATGAAATAAAATTTGTTTTATACAGAGATTAAATGTGTTCTAATAATGAAAAAGAGAGACCTTCACTGCATAATTTCAATGTCAATGAAATAATTGTCTTCTCCTAGCACATCATCATAATACAGCTGAAACAACATGAAAAATAAGGTTTTAAAGTACTTAACTTTATTGTTTAAATCCTTAAATAGAAAATTCTTTTTTATTTTTTTGATAAATAATATGACCTCGGTACAACTCTTTGTCCATAACAAGCAGTATAAAGTAAAATATTAAATAGTGTATTAATTAAGATTTACTCCACAATGGAACTAGTTTTCTGATAAGGTAAAAATGGATTTCACAATCTAAAAAATTGAAATATTATATTATATAAGTTAGCCTTAGAATTTCATAAGAGTATACTTTCCAAACTAATTACTGATATACACTTATCTTTCTAAAACATAATACTTTTGTGCTTAGTAAAGTTCCTAATGTATGGGTAATTTCTTAGTTTTTAATTTATTTATGGTCAGACTCTGGGTACACTTTCCAGGGTACTTCTTTCAAACATCATATTATTGTTCTGATTACTTTCTTATGACATGTGTGTCTGATGTATAATTGAAAGATGATCTCGTATTGTAAAATTTCACATGTCAAATATCAAGAAAGTTAACTCTACAGTTATTTCGATTTTCGTAGCAGTTATAATGGAATTGTCAAAAAAAATCTGGTAACAATCTAGCAGCATAATTATCTCAGTGAGCTTGCATTTTCATTTTCTTCATCCTATTCTACATTGCATTTTCTCTTCATCCCAAATAAAATAAATTCAGTTTGCTGATTAATGAGCTCGGCTAGCTGCTTGCATCCAATTTTGTTCAATTCCTCCATCACGAGTACATTTATGTCTTGAATTTAATTTTGTATGTCACTTTTTTCAGAAGTCCCTTTTTTATCTCATTCCTGTTTTGGTCCATGGCAGAGCTAATTATCTATCTTTAACAATAGCTGTAAAAATCTTAACAAGTTGTTACATCAGAGCTGGAAACTAAGTTCTCAAATTCTTCTATTGGGTATTTTTCTCATTAAGTAAAAGAATGCATAGTGTGTTCCAACAATAGTGATTAAAACTTATTCAAATTTTTTAAATGATATAATGAATGTAAAATCACTGACACTCTTAAGCTAAATAGAAACACATTTCAATGCTGGTAAATCTATCAAAATAAGGAAAAGACTCTACTGTTATGATTTAGACATCTCAATATCTTTAAGTCATGTCTATTTCATGCAAACATACCTAAGAATATATTGGATTGTAATGATTTTATTAATTTTTGTCTTTGTGATGCATGAATATTATAAGGAAGCATTTCTTCCAAAAATTATATGAAAAGGGAATAACCTTTTGTGAGAGCAGAGTGCTTGAGTCACCCTATAATTAAATCCACCGTGACTTAATCACAAGCCATAATTATATGCTTATTATTGTTTGAGGCTGGGAAGCAGTAGAGACACCAAACATTCCCATACCACCAATTTTACAATTGTGACCAGATAAATTTTAATGGACTTTTGGAGACAAACAGTAGAGAGTATAGGCAGTTCATGGTAATTTATGTAATAGTGAAGTAATCTGGCTAGAAAACTCTTTACCATGTATGTATTAGTTTAACATAATATAACATCACAAAATAATCAGACAAAACTAGTTGGGCAGTCAAAAATTTATACTTATATTTATGAGATCTAATAGGACAGCATCAATCTTAGTAAAGGATTATGAACATGTGTGTAATTTTTCCAACTCTAAATTGGAGTTTCTTTCTTTTTATCTTTTTCTAAATATCATCATGCAGAATATATACATACCTCTATCTCTGTATGAGGGACTGAGTAAAAATTACAAAATTGACCAAAGTTCTGCCTACTACCACATTTTTATACTAATAAAATTTATCTTATTCTTTTACTTTCATGTCTACTTCCTTCTAAGAGTCTAAAATATAATTACTTGTAAAAATGTAGCACCGATTTCTCATGAGTCCTTTAAAAATTGTTCTTAATATTGCAAACAAAATAGAGAAAGGATTTATTGACTAATACTATCCTTTGACACTTTAGGTGTTTTTATAATAAAATTATTAGATCTTCCAAGGCATTGTACTACATTTGTGTGCCCATAATGTGAAAAGTCTTAAATATGACATGGATGAAGTCATGGCAAATTCAAAAGTCCTTCCTTTTTCCTGACAGAACTGACTGACAAACTACCTGCATCATGACAGTCTGGGGAGGGCTGTTCCAGAATAAACTATTTGAAAGTAACAGAGTATGTGCACACGATTTGCCATTTTATGTACTGGTTCATTCTGAGATGACGGTGGTCCCATTAAAAACTCTTCTGAATTGAGTCCTTACCAATATGCTGTGGGATTAGAAGCATTAACATTTGACAAAATATGCCATGCAAAATTTGACTTCTGAGTATCATTTTATACTGATGTCAGCTTCATAATTTTCAATATAGTAAAACATTTACTGAACACAATTTCACTAAGGTATTATATAAAACAATATAACAAATCATTCCATACCTCTAAGTATTCTCTGATAAATGTGAGTTGTGTGCGGACAAGAAACATGTCTGATTTGTTTCTCATTGTGCCACAGGGAGTAGAACTGTGCCCAGTGAAGAAGAGGCACCGCATGCATTAAGTAAATCCCTTCTGAAGGGATCACGATGTGATCCTTGTGCTTTAAAAATGTGCTTTAAAAAGATGACCTCAATCCAAACAGGATTTTTTTTTTGGTCATAATCATCTTCACCAATATTCCTATTTCCCCATTATTCACTTTTACTTTCTACTTACATTTTTTGTCTAGTTTCTTTCTTCCATGTACTGAAGTTACAAATGTTGGATTGCAATATATTCCAGATTGAAGAGAAACGCATTCTGGAGCTGTTTCCCATCTCAGATCCATTTTTTTTTAATTGACTTGTATATCTGTTAATTTCAGAATAATAGATTCAATTTCTAGCAAATGCTCAGGATTTTCTTCTATCAGAAAGAGAAACATTATTTGAATCATACAACTTTTTAAATCTCACAAATGTTGACACTGGAATGCTATTTATCAGTTGGTAGACTATGTTTGCTATAGCAAATTTACCCAATGAAAGTTTACAAAGACAAGGCAATAGTTTTACTTACTTATGTTGGCTGGCTTTTTCTGATGGTTATTAACCAGAGTTCTTGGGGAGGAAATAATAAATTTGAGAAACATCTCCAACCAATATCATTATTCTTTGGAAGGACCCAAGTACAGGACATCACTACCTTCCCATTCAGAGAAAATGTGTATTTTTATCATCTCATTCATTTTTATTTCTTTCCAACATGGGTAATAATGCAGAATCTTGTCCAATGTCCTTATTTCCTTAAGTAGTAATAATTTCATAGAGCACAGAATGTTTTCTGGGATGTCAAGGATCCACTGTTCATCAGAGGAATTTTGGGCAAATACCCATAATAATCATTCTAAAGTTCTATAGATGTCCTTTTTCAGATGGGGTATAACTGGAAATTGTAAATTATTTACTTAAAATATAATGTACACAAATGATCTTTGACATTTCAACTCATGTTATATTGGATGAAAAAGGTAACCGAAAAACAGATTTTTATTTTTTAAGGGTCAGAATGGAAAATTACTGAAAAGATTGGAAATGTCAAGTGAGCATATTCTTTCATTCTTTTGGACACCATACGAAGCACTTTGTGCATTTTGAAGCACTTTAACATCTTGAATACATCCTTAGCTCTGTCATATTAAGAAGATTACAAAGATTAACATTCTTTTTTATATATTGATACTTTAAAATTATTTTTATTTTTAAATATATTAATGCACTTTCTTAAAAATAGAAAACTCAAAAGTATGCAATTGATATCATTCTTTCATTATTTTAAGTATAAAACTAACCAAAATATAACTTTTCCAAGAACATTTATTCCCTACTTTTCTACTAGTACTGTCTTATTCTTAAGTGATTCTTTTTTGTGTTAAAAAATAGAAAAATACAGGTTGTATATTACATATGTAGTCTACTCCAACACAAATGGATAAAACTAATGGAATTTAAAATGTTTCAGTTTATGAATGAAATTTATTTTCATAAAAGATACATATTGCCATTTTGTACTGTAGACATTTCAATTTAAGCCAAAGATTCAGTTTATTTTTCTGGAAACATTTTTAATGATTCTTTGTACTGAAGTTCATTGAAAAGAATGTCTTTTTAATTATTTTTTTAGAAACATGATATATTATTATATACGCAAACATAAGTAGCAAGAATTAGGAAATAGATTCCTCATTGTTACTGTAGGAAAGACAAAGAATGGGAAAGAAAAGACTTTATTTACTTCCATGTTTTCCAGATCAGAACATCCAACATAGTTACCTTAACTGTGCACTTGCTATATAACCAGGCACTATATATGGGTTAATCATGTAATCTTTAAACCTTAGCTAGTAGCAGTTTTGGCCAAAGACTGAATAGCTGGGTATGAAAATCAATAATACTTGATGGAAGCAGTAACTAATTGCTAGTTATAAAATAAAATTTTTTAACATAAGACTAAATCTGAAATTTTCTTCAGACAATGATTATTATAATTACTAACAAAAATATTTTAATGTGGGACACCTGGATAGCTCAGTTGGTTAAGCATCCGCCTTTGGCTCAGGTCATGATCATGCGGTCCTGGGATCAAGTGCCACAACAGGCTCCTTGCTCAGCACAGAGCCCGCTTCTCCCTCTGCCTGCCACTCCCCCTACTTGTGCTCACTCTCTCTCTGACAAATAAATAAATAAAATATTTTTTAAAAGTAAATAAAATAAAATATTTTAATGGCTAAATTTTAATGGTATGAAATTATATTGGAGGAACAAGAGTTTCTTGGCACTGTCAGTTACTTGTTCTCTCCTGTACTTAAACAATAGTATACAGTAGATGTACAACATAGAAATACATTTTCAGCTAAGATTGGTGTAGGAACAACTTATTCCTGGGTACTTAATTTTTCTTTAACTCTATGTACCACTCTCCATAAATTTTTACCTTTTCATTATAATGTAATCAAAGATGGATTCATTTACTGGATCAAACGTGGTTTATCATGGAAGTTGTTTAATATGGTTTTGATGATTTTCATTTTTAAGAAATTGACATTGGACTTTTAATTTATCTATACCAGATGAGAGGAATTAAAAAATACAGCTTTACTTTTTAAAAATTCTAGTGACCTGGGGCACCTGGGCGGCTCAGGCGTTAAGCATCTGCCTTCAGCTCAAGGCGTGATCCCGGTGTTCTGGGATCGAGCCCTGCATCAGGTTCCTCCACTGGGAGCCTGCTTCTTCCTCTCCCACTCGCCCTGCTTGTGTTCCCTCTCTCGCTGGCTGTCTCTCTCTCTGTCAAATAAATAAATAAAAAATCTTAAAAAAAATTTAAAAAAATGAAAATTCTAGTGACCTAAATGGAATTAAATAAGCAAAAAATAGAATTCTTAATGTTTATTTAATGTTATAATATGTAGTATACTACATGGTTCTATGATTATTAAGTTATGATATAATCTAATAATATTATCCTGTCTTACTAAAAATTTTCTAAGCATTTATGTAATTTAAAGGATATAAAATTTTTCTAAAGCCATGTAACACATATGCTCTTAGTGTTTGTATTAACTATTAGTCTATTTTCCTATTTAATTATTTTAATGTTCTTCATAATTGCTAAGAATTATTATTTAAAATTTTTGTTGTAAAACCACATTAGATTGATACATTTCAACATATAAAACACATAACAAGGTTTTTTTCACTTGGAGTAACAAATAAAATATTTACTTATTTTTGATAGTAAATATTCAGGTATTAGCAATTAATCCACATGTTACACACCAGAAATGTACTTAAATGAACATACAACTATTGATCCTTCTGAAGGTCAAATCTGTAGCAAGACCAAAGAAAATCTTTTGGCAAAATTCAAGGGTTAAAGATGGACTTTGAAATACCTCTAGTAGGTGTTTATTCTGTTTTTACAGATGGTGAAATTGAAGCAGGTATAAGCCTTTGAGTAAAGTTAAGCAATTTTCCTCTATTTTATATAAATCTGATGAACATGAACAAAAGTTTTAACCTGACTAAAGTCCTTTTTCCTCTACCTATTTAGGCAATGAAGTTTGAACTTCTCCATTTGCAATGATTTTAGGCCAAAATATCTCAGGCCCTTCTTTCATTCAACAAAAATTTGTTGCACACTTTTTCAAGATTAGCTACTATGTATTTACAGTGCTAGGATTATTGCAGCGAACAACAATGTCCCTACTTTCATGAAACATGTATTTTGTTGAATGACAAGCAATTTTAAAAAGCCAACACATAGATAATATATAATGAGTTAAGAAGACAATAACATAAAACAATGGGTCAAAGGGTGAGAAGAAGTGTTATTTCGGATTAACGGTCACAAAATTCTCTTTGATAAAGTGACATATGAACAGAGACATCAATGAAACAAGGAATAATTTTCAAATCTTTAATATAGACGTTGTCTCTGAAGGTGCAAATGAAATATGTTCATCAAGTTTTTTTTTCAGCTTTACCTGTGCGTTTTATACTTTCATAAAAGACTTCATATCACTAATTAGTGTCCTTTTATTTCAGCTTGAATAACTCTCTTGAGCATTTTTTGTAAGGTCAGTCTAGTGATGATGAACTCTACCTTTTATTTTTTTTAATTCTTATTTGGAAGTTTGTCGTTGTTTTCCTTTCTCACTCTGAGTAGACCATGCCACTCCCTTCTGCCTTATAAAGCTGCTGCTGATAGTATTTTGAGTTGCCTTACATGTAGCAAGTTTCTTTCCTCTTGCTGCTTTTAACAGTCTTTCTTTGTCTTTAACTTTGACAATTCAGTCATAATGTATCTCGGTGTGGGTCTTTTTAGATTTTTTTTTTTTTTTTTTTTTTTTTTTTTTTTTTTTTTTGGTACGTTGGCTTTACTGGATCTGGATGTCTGTTTCTTTCCCCCAGGTTAAGGGGAAAGCCATTATTTCTTTACTAAGCTTTCTGCCCCTTTATCTCTCTCTTCTCCTTCTAAGACATTTTGTCAGCTTGATGGTGTCCCATAAGCCCCTTAAAGCTATCTTCACTCTTTTTATTTTTTTTTTCCTGCTCCGATTGGATTATTTCCATTGTCTTGTCTGATCCTTTCTTTCATTTAGTCTAATCTAATCTACTATTGAACCCCTCTTTTGAAATTTTTCAGTTGCTGTATTCTTCAGCTCTATAATTTGATATTTTTAATATTTTTTATCTTTTTATTGAAATACTCACATTGTTCATACATTGTTTTCCTGACCTCAGTGAGCTTCTTTGTAACCATTATTTTGAACTCTCTATTGAGTAAATCACTACCTCTATTTCATTGAGGTTGGTTTCTGATTTATCTTGTTCTTTTGTTCAGAATACATACCCGTTTCTTCAGTTTCTTGACATTCTGTATCGGTTTTTGAGCACTGAATAAAACAGCCACCTCTTCCAGTCTTGACAGACTTGTGTAAGAGGTGAACCTCATCCATCAGTCTGGCCTGAGCTACTGATTGCCTCTCAAACCTTTGTGACTGTCCAAACCCCCATCTTTGTTTATAGTGGCTCCCAGTAGAAAAGGTATGCCAAGGACCAATCAATGTCCCAAAGATGTGGGAAATGCCAGTATACGTGTTCGGGCTCCTGGAAGACTACTAATCGCCTACCTCTTTAGCTCCCTGATGCAGATTCATTGGAAGTCCAACCTTCAAGCAGCAGCTGGGAATATCAGGGTGTTACATATGCAGTCTAGCTCCCGTTGGGGAGAAACTGAGAACTGAGTGTTTTTGCCTCTTGATTCTGTGCTGAACCAGAGGGAATAGTCACTAGGAGAATTTATGTACACAGATAGAACCACCACTTTGTTTTGTGTGCTCCCAGGGGATTAATGAATATTAAGTCCCATCACCTCCCAGAGCTAAGTGGTTTGGGAACCAGACATAACAACTGTTGCAGTGGATCAGTGAATAAGCTCCTTTAGGGGAGAACCTGGTGACTTTATTTTAGCCTTGGAATGAGCTGTGCAGAGACAGAAGGGACATGCCCACCAGCTCTCTGAAACTCCCAGGAGGATCCAGATCAGCTCCCACATTCAGGATGATTAGAAGCTAAAACCTTGGGCATCCACTGAGAAAGTATACAGACGAATTCTTTCCAGGAAGAAACTGAAAAATGGGTATTTTTGCTGGCTCCTTTTGCATTGAGACTGGGGAGGATAATTGCAAGAAGTTCAAGCACACCTATTTGAAAACTGATGTTGTTGTTTAATATGGTTCCGTGAGATGTGAATGCCAAGCCCTGTTGGCTGTCAGAGCTAGGAGATTTGAGTGCTCGTCACTCAAGTAACAGCTGCTATTTGAAGAGTTGGGGTACTAGATGTGTAGACTTGCTCCTTCCAAGGAGGGATGCTGGCAACTTAGTTTCAATGTTGGAGCTAAATGGAGGGAGAAAATAGGGAAAGTGTCTAGTTCTTTGGGGCTCCAGGAATGATCCTACTCAGCACAGAGGTACAGGCTAATTAATAACCAGACCCTCTGGCAGCATCTGGGAAAGTACGCAGTCACATCCCTTCCAGTAAAAAACGGGAAGATAGACATTTTTGTCTGCTCTCTCTGCACTGAGCCCAAAGGGAGTGCTTGTGAATCTATTTAACAACTGTTTCTTTGTTAGCTGTAGTCCTGTGGGACTTGTGAATTAAATCCTGTTGGCTCTCAGAGCTAGGTAATTTGGGGGCCCATCACTCAGGTGGCAACCTTAAAAGTTGTGGAGCTATATATGTGGTCCAAACCCTTCACTCCTCAGGGAAAAGCTGGGAGTTGGGAACTCCCTCATGATCATAAAACATTTTTCTGGGGGTGTGGTTTGTGGAGAGAATGTATCTCAGCCTTTCCTTCCCATTTTGATTTACGTACTTTCTCAGCCACCCAATGTGTAGGAGTCACTCAGCTAGTTTCTGGATTTCTCTCAGAAAAGAATGGACCTGTGTATAGCTGTGCATCCACGGGAGGTGGGCAAGTCAGGAGGCTCTGAGGTTGCCATCTTGGTGTTGTCTCAACTCATTTATATTTATGTATGAACTGCTTTAAGAAAGATTCACTGAGAGAGATGCTAACGAAGTAAGTTTGTGGTTGTGCTTGCCTTAATTTAGTTTTGTTGTGAGTATTAGAGCTCTCTGGGATGAAAAACACATAAACATAAATGACACGTGGCATTTTTAGCTTTTTGAAATCCCTAGATATTTTTTAAATGAGGTATAAATAGTGGCAACTCTTATTTCTTCTTTACTATAAAATACAACCCAACTTTGTCACTTAATTAATGACATCTATATTTGAACTCTTAGTTTCAAAGAGTTTGAAATTCAAATCAACCACATTGATATAAGGGTACATAGGAATCATACTAACATAAACAGAGAAGTATTGAATCAGAAACTCTTAATCTAACAAATGTTTGACATAAGCCTAAGGCAAAATGATAATATTAGAATCTCTTTTCTTTCTCAAGGTGCACACACATATATAAAACCCAGACTATAACGCAAGAATATTATTAAAATATTTATAATCTTCTCCTTCTGTGTGTCTTTTTCTTCCCTCCAATGGTCTTCAAAAGTAATAAAGTTAGATTCTCGTCATTATTGCTGCAATGAATTAACTCATCCATTACTCTATATTCATTAAGCACTTTGAAATGTTGGATATATGTTCTGCTATAAGTAATTTTAAAAGCCTATGTCTCAGGCACTGTACTTATTTCTAAGGATATGCATGGGATTAAACAGAATTCATTCATGAGAGGGTTTATAGTTTTTAATAGGTAAGAGAGGCATTCAAACTAATTATAATAGATATATGATAATGCAATAACTTTTAAAAACAGAGAGATTGTATACAGAGCTAGAGTAGCCCAGAGAGGGGAATTTTTAACTCTCCATGGAAGAGCAGAGTTGGATTTCCAGAGGATGCCTACAACTAGGAATGGAGATATTAGCTGAGGGAAGATTACCCAGGCATGGAGATGAGAGAGAGTCCTTCACATGAAAATGAATGTGTACACATAACATTAGGTGGCTAATACAAAGTCAGGACAAACTGGTGTAACATACTAGCATATGAGAATTTTACCCTAACAGTGTTCAGAAAACAGTTAATTATTTTAACCAACTATGTATCATGTTATCACATTCTTGTCAACACTTGGTATTGTCAGTCTGTTTTTTTTTTAACTTTAGTCTTTCTAATGGGTGTATAGTGATGTCTAATTATGGTTTCCCTTTGCATTTCCCTGGAGACAGATGTTAAGCAATTTTTCATGTGCTTATTGACAGATATATCACTTTCTTTTGTGAAGTGTCCATTTCTAAAATTTGTTTGTACCCTCTTATTAAGTTGAAAGAATTCTTTATATATTTCAGACACAAGTTCCTTGTCTGTAATACTTGTTGCAAAAATTTCTTCCCCACTCTCGTGCCTTTTCATTTTTGCATCAATGTCTTTCTTAAAGCAAATGATTTTGATTCTGATAAAGTCTAATTTACCAATTTGTTATGGTTTTGCTTTCTGAATGCAATTTAAGGAATCTTTCCATGCCTCAATGTCACAGATTATTTTCCCGTGTTTCCTTGTGGAAGTTTTATAGTTTGAGCTTTTCCATTTATGACTATCAACCATTTTGGGTAAATTTGGTCTGAGGTAAGTTTCAATGTCCAGATCCATAGAGATATCAAATTATTACAATATCATTTGTTGCAAAGACTTTCCTGTTGAATGAGATTGGCAACTTTGTGAAAAATCAATGGCCAAATATGTGTAGCACTATTTCTGGACTCCCTCTTCTGTTCCATTGATTTGTTCTGAACATGTCTACCTTTTTGTCAATTCTAAATGATCTTGATTGTTCTACATTTTAAAAATTGCTCACCCTAATAAAAGTCTTCATTGTTTTGTAAAAATGTATTGTAGAGGAGGTCATATGGTGGCAAATTTTCATTTTTATTTACCTAAATATGTTTTTAAAATTTTTAATTTATTCCTTAAAGATAATATTTGCTGTATGTAGAACTCTGTTGGCAGAGTTTATTTTTCCAAGCTCTGTAAAATGTGTCATTACCTTTTTCATGGTTTCTAATGAAAAATATGTCGACTTTCAAATCCTCTTTTCTGTATTATGTTATGTGTCATTTTTCTTTGATGACTTCAAAGACTTTTTCTTTATGTCTGGTATGCAGTGACTTCCTTATGCTGTATCTATATGTGATTTTATTTTAATTACATCTTGTTTTGGGTTTGTTGAACTTCTTAAACTTGTGTATTTATGTTTTTCACAAAATATGGGGAATTTTCAACCATTATTTCTCCAGTCATTTCTTATGCCCTATTCTTTTGCTCATTTCCATTGTAAAAGTACTATTTTTTCCCATAGTAATTAATAATAATTTTCTAAAAATATACTCTGAGACTACATAAATATCTTGTGTCTCCTCATATCTTTACCCATTAATTTTAGTGTCTGTTAATGATTCTTGCTTACAACAGGTATCATTGAGGTATTAGCCAAGTGGTGTTAGCCAAATGGTGATTTTCTCTTTCCATTATTTTTCTATGTTCATTAATTGGTCTTTTACTATAAAGAACTTTCTTTTTCTCCATCAGTAATTTATTTTTTACTTACTTATGTATCAACATATATTCATGGATATTTATTTTATTCTATGTGTTTTAATCAATCACTGTCTCATATGTGGCCATTGGAAACTACTTTTAACTGGTTCCTGGATCATTTTGTCATGTTATTATCATTTTTTAAAATCTCTTCCTTTCTTAGGGCACCATAAGATAGTCAAGACCCATCTTGTTCTTTTTCTGAAATCAGCTACTCATGTGATGTTTAAAAAATTTGGAGGGAAATCATTTATTGTGACACGAGTATTAAGTGGTAAAAATTGTAAATGCATAACCTGTTTCAGGCACTCAAGGAATCTTTTGGTCTTTCTCATCCATAAATGTTTGCTCTCTACTGTGATTTAACCAACTATTTTTATGAACACCAAAATTTCACATTTATTACATTTTATCCAACACAATTATTATATTGAAGTCAATCTGAGTGTTTCCTAAATCCTTTTATGGGATTTAACTCCCTCCCATAGAAGTCAAGTAAAAAAATAAATTTCAATTTGATGAACAAGTAGTTTCTTAATCTCCTTGGACCAAGGCAAAGAAGTGATTTTGGGTTGTAATTTCTCCTGAGAAAATAGGAATTCCACAGAGAAAATACGTCCAATGACCTTTTAGTAATATGCTGCCACATCCTGCCAAAAGCTCACATTTCTGTGAAATGTAAAAAGTTTCCTCACAACTCATAGTACCAATGCTGAATGATAGATTAAAATCTGCATAGCAGACATTAAATGGTATTAAATCTGATAAGGGTCTATTCAAGTAGTATAAATTATTTCATTCCTACAGCTTTTTAGAAAATATTTACTATAGATAAAACTTTTACAAAGTTTTAAAAAGTAGGTAAGCTCATTCAAACTTCACTCAATTTTGGAGAATACATTAAGACAATTTGTCTGATCAGTAGCTAGACATTACTACTTTTTCAAGATTCTCTAAATTTGCTACTTTACTTTCTGTTGACTAATAAATTTCAAATACAGTGACTTGATAAGCACTGGTTTTATGTAGAATTGTTTTTTAAATATCATATGGCAACTACAATAAAATTCATTTTTTACTCCTAACTTTGATCATTTTTTGATAATGTGTTTATAAGTTCATTTGTGTGTCCGTTTGCCACAAATTTCTATTATGCATTTATTAGCATCAAGAATACAGTAATATATAATATAAAGGTGAATACTGTAATGTACATGCTCAGAATTCAGAATTTAAAAGGAATCTGAATGGCATAAATAACAGTCATTACAGTAAAATAAAAAGTGAGTTTAATGATAAGTTGGCAGATACTTGATGTTGAATTTTCATGGTAATATATGTATTGAGTATGTTCAGAGGGCATTTCCTGTAGGTAGATGCATAATGATATGGGGCCCAAGAAAGTTAGGTAAGGAAACAAAAATATATTCATCATTTGTTCATTCAGTAGGCAAATATTTACCAAAAGATAAGCATTCATATTTTTTATGGACACACTGATGGCCAGACCAGTGAGAAAAACAGACTTTCATTGTAAAAGCAATTTAACTAGCAAATATAAAGATATGCACATGGTACCTATAACAATTCAATAGATGGAGGACTTAGGGAGAGATGCTCTTAGGAGGCTAATTATAAGAGTTGATGCCTTGGTTAAATATTTACATTCTAGACACTAATAAATGTGATGTGATAATAGATAAACATGGAAAAGATATTCAACATCATTAATCATTAGGAAAATGTAAATTAAAACCACAATATCATACAACTATTAGCATAATTATATTTAAGGGTCACCTGAGTGGCTCAGTCAGTTAAGCATCTTACTCTCAATTTCAATTCAGGTTATGATCTCAGGGTTGTGAGACTGAGCCTGGTGTCAAGCTCAGCACTGGGCATAGAGCCTGCTTACGAGTCTCTCTCCCTCTTCTTCTGCCCCTTCCCTTTTTCTCTCCCCCCTTCTCTAAAAAAAAAAAAAAAAAAAAAAGAGTGAATATATTTAAAAAGCCTGACCATAACAAGTTGTTAATGATGTGGGGGACTAGTACTCTATACACCACTGGTGAAAATGTAAAATGGTACAACCACTTTTAAAAACAGGCAATATTTTTAAAAGTTAATCATATAGCTACCATACAACCCATCTATTTTACACATTGGCATTTATCAAAAAGAAATGAGAGTATATTTTCATACAAAGACCTGTACATGGATATTTTAGCACTCTTACTTGTAATGGCCCAAAAATCGGATAAAAAAGAATGTCCATCAGTAGGCAATGGATGATAAACTATGATATATCCATACAATGAAATTTACTCAACAATATAATGAACCATTGATAAATGAAATAAAATGGATAAATCTAAAAATAATTTTGTGGAGTAAAAGAAGACAAACAAAAAAATGAGTACATTTATGTGATTCCAGTCATAGAAAATTCTAAACGTGTAAGCTAAACTGTTGTAACAGAAAGTTGACCAGTTGTTTCAAGAAAGATGAGGAGGTAGAGAGTGGCAGAATTATCAAGAGGCACAAAGAACCTTATGGAAGAGATCCATGTGTTCGTTATCTTGATTATGGTGATGTTTCCCTGGGTGACTACAGAAGTCACAAGGTATTGAATTGTATACTGTAAATATTTGAAGTTATTTGTATGCTAGTTATACCTGTATAAGTGTGATAAAAAAAATAAAACTAGAATCCTTCATCTATCTTACCTTGTTCTTAACACAGTCTTGGTTCACAGAAATTGTTTTTTTACAGAAAGTTTCATTTTATTAAAGTTACATTAAGTAATCACTATTTTATAATATAACTTCATAAGACAATAGGTAATGATTACCATCATTTGGGGAGGAATAAATGAGGGTACAAAAGGTGGAAAAAATAAAAGAAACACTGTTACTAAGATTGGGATTTGAGTAGAGCAAGAAGAACTAAAAATGAATTTTGTTATTTGAGAAATTGTGGCTTTGGGTTTTGCATAATCCTGGGAAGAAAAGATGGAAAGAGGCATGGGTGAAAGAGGCCTGAAGATGACAAAAATTAATTGTTCGTCATTAAGTCCATTAGTTTTATCCCCTCTATTAAATGAGATTAAATTGGGTGCTCTTAGAGTTTTGTTCTCTTTTATTTTGTTTTTCTTACTCTAAGATTATGTGATCTGTGACTTTTTTTAGAGGGGGGAGGGGCAGAGAGAGAGTTAGAGAGAGAATCTCAACCAGGATCCACCCGCATCACAGAGCCCTATGCGGGGCTCCATCTCATGATCCTGAGACCATAACCTGCACCAAAATCAAGAGTCTGACACTTAACCAACTGAGCCACCCAGGTACCCCTGATCTGTAACTCTTGAACAGAAACTGCTAATGTCCAGGAGTTCAACACTAATTCCATAGCCTTCCAACATAAACACTGTATTTATGTCCAGCTAATTAAATTGCATAACCCTTTATGAATACCATGTTGAAGAAAAAAACATACTGGCTCATTATAACGAATAAGTTTCTCTTAAAAATGTCCTACTAAAAATAAAATGTGCATTGTAAAAGACTGATAAATTTCAATTGCTCTAAATTGTGAATAGAAAATCTTTCATTGAGTATAATACTCTTAATTCATCAACTCAACTTGGTCATATTAAATATGTATTCACATCTGTAGAAGGAAAATAATTCATTTCAATTTGTAATAAGTATCATAAAACATAAAAGATTCATTGTAATATCTTGAAGCAGATCAATATTTATACTTATAATTTTCAGAATATTGCTGTTAAATGAAATGAAATATGAGTTTTGTACATTGAAAAGAACACATAGAAAAACATTATGTGTCTGTTTTTTTCCACTAAGAATTATATTATAAACAAAGAACAGTGTTATGAAATCATGTGTAAAAAGAAATAGGAATCAAAGTGCTAGAAAAGTCTCTGAAGCTTATCTCTTAGCTGTGAAAACAATATTAGAATGATAAACTTTAACAATTTTATGTAGAATCATTTTGAAATACAGATTTTTCTAGCTATCTAAGAGCAGAGTGTTTCTATGAAACATGCCATACACCAAAATCACATAAAGTGAAGAAGCAATACAATTTCAAAAAAGTGATAATTCTCTTTGGATTTCTTTTGATTAGTGAAAATAGCTACTAATGTAGGTCTTTTGTAAAAGCAAAGTGGTATAACACAAACTTTCAATAGTGGGGGAAACCTGTAACTAAGTTTAATCTAGAAAATTATTCATTACTATTATTTTTTAAAAGATTTTATTTGTTTGAGAAAAGAGAGAAGGAGAGAGAGAGCACAAGTGGGGTGAGGGGCAGAGGGAGAAGCAGACTCCCTGCTGAGCAGGGAGCCTGATGTGGGACTCAATCCCAGGACTCTGGGATCATGACCTGAGCCAAAGGCAGATGCTTAACCAACTGAGCCACCCAGGCACCCCTCATTACTATTATTTTAAAAAAGGAAATAAGTTTCTCCAGAATTAGACTGCCATTAAGCATCTAAAAAGTAATAATTGCATGCAGACTGTGCACAGCTTGCACTTTGAAGAAATTTGTAAGAATTAAATGCTAGACTGTTCAACAACATCCAAAAATCAATGTGAAAGGGGGTCAAAGACAAGCACAGCAATTCTTCTGCATAGATGGACAATTATAAGCTAAAGGAAATGTTTAAATGTTTCACTCCCCTTAGGGAAATCTCTGCCTCAGAATTCTCACTACCTTTAAAAGAAAATCATTTCCTTTGAAAGAGAACACTTTCAAAGACTTCTCAGACTCTGAACTGGCATCAGAAGAAACAAGCTTCATTCTATGACTATTTACATAACACTTACTACTTAATAGGAAAATAAACATGGTAAACCATGAGGAGGGAAAGGAAGTGAAAGATAAGGATGAGACAGTACAGAAAGGAAAAACAAAATGGTATGACAAAAAAAGAATTCAGGATTGTAAAGAACTATTATCTCTTGCCTCAGAAAAACATTTTTGAAATGTAAATGATTCAATAATGAGTACTTTATTTTACGATATCCAATTCCCAGTTATCCCACACATAATTATACATTTCATAGATAAACCAGCCCTTAAGATTTTTGTATCAATTAACAAAATGATGAGAAAAATAAATAAAATATTTTATATAAACTTTGCCAAATCTAGTTGGAAAAATCTTTCCCAAGAATTGACTAAATTAATCAACTAACCTGTGAATGCTTAGCTATAAATTGTTACCATTCTGCTGTCAATAATGTAGTCATTTTAGAACTTCTCAGAATATTTACCAAAAGTTGGAGGAAGATTGGAATAGAAATTCAAATTTGCCAATTCTATTTTATTTAGCATCTGTCTAAAATGGTTTAGAAGATAGAGGAAGAGCATGAATTAAAATTGCACTTTCATCCAGGACCGGAAGAAAGTATGGACAAAGAGAAAGCAGCAACTTCTGGAGAGGTGACAGAGTAGGAGGAACCTAAATTCACCCTGTCCCACAGATATACTTGGATAATACCCACATCAGTGTAAATAACCCAGAAAATGACCCAAAGACTGGCAAAAGAGACTCTCCACAGCTAAGTGTGCAGAAGAGGCCACATTGTAGGGGATAGAAATGTGGAGACATGGTTGGGAGCCAAACTGACTAGTGGGACAGTCTGTAGGAGGGAGGAATTTCGTGGGTGCAGAGAGAGGAGATGAACAGACCATATCATGATCCCCAGGCACGAGGAACCCACACAGGGAAGACCAATATCCATAGCACTTGACTTTGAAAACCAGAGGGGCCTAATTCTCGATTTCTTACAATCAGTGGGGCTTAACACCTGGAACTTTAAAAATCAGTGGGCTTGGTTCTGGCAGAGCCAGAGGGTAAAAGGTAACTGAGTCCCAGACATTAAAGAGCGCAACAAAGAGTCCTGCTAAGATACAGCATTGAAGGAGCCCTTTGAAAAATGCTTGGGGTATAAAGGAGGGAGATTTGTTTACCAATCATGGAGGGTACACTGGAGGGGCAGGGATCTTTAGGAGACTTCTCCAAGAACTAAAGAGCTGGTGGGCCATTTCCCACCCCTCCCCTCCAGCCTAGATACAGAGACAACTGCGAGAATGAGTGCAGTGTGAACATTCTCCACCTAACTTGCTAAGAGCACACCCCACCCCCACGTTCTTCTGTAGACTCATCCCCTCTGACTGGCCCTCTGCAGGAGTCAAAGTGGCGCCACAAGCATGTAATTATGCAAGCAGTGCCCACTGGAGCCAGCACCACTTCAAAGTGACTCCTGTCCCAGGGAAATAGGAAGATAGCCACACACACCAGTTCAACTGTGGCCCTAGCAGTGGGCGGAAGTTAGACATCTGGTCTGACTGCAGGCCTCACCCACCAATGAAAGCCTCCCAGAGTACAATACAGGGAAAGCACCTTGCAGTTCTGTGCAATCACAGCTTTGGCAAATACCTGGTCAGACCCAACTCAAGCTCAAGTCACCCCAGGTTGGCCCATTAACAACACAGAGACCAAACCCTGCCAACAACAGACAAATAGAGCCATTGTAGATGCCTGGACTGAAGGTAAACATGGCTCAGCCACAACAGCAGGGCACACACAACACACAAAGGAGACACCACCAAAGTGCCAGGTTCTGGTAAACAGGAGACACTGACCTACAGGGTACCACAGACCTCTTCTTCATAAGGCAACTGCATGCAAGAGCAGGAGACATAGCTAACACATAGAAACAGACACAGAGAGTTAGATAAAATGAGGGGAAAGAGAAATATGTCTCAAATGAAAGAACAAGACAAAATCACAGCAAGAAAGCTAAATAAAATGGAGATAAGTATGCTTGATAGAGAATTTAAAGTAGTGGTCATAAAGATACTCACTGGACTTGAGAAAAGAGTGTAGGACCACAGTGAGAGCCTCAGAAAAGAGATAGAAAACATAAAAAAGAACCAATCAGCAATGAAGACCTCAACTGAAATTAAAAATACACTGTGTTGCATGGTACACTAGGTGTTATATGCAGGTAATGAATCATGGAACTTTACATCAAAAGCTAGGGATGTACTGTATGGTTACTAACATAATATAACAATAAATTATTAAAAAATAAAATAAAAAATAAATTAAAAAAATAAAAATGGGGAAAAATAAAAAAAATAAAAATACACTAGATAGAATAAATAGTAGAGTAGAGGAACTTGAAGAATGAATCAGTGACCTGGAACTAAAGACTAATGGAAAGTGATGAACAGGAGGAAGAAAAAAGACTAATGAACAATGAAAATAGATTAAGTGACACCATCAAGCATAACAACATTTGCATTGTAGGAATCCCAGAAAGAGAAGAGAGAGAAAAGGGGGCAGAAAACTTATTTTAAGAAATAATAGCTGAAAACTTCCTGAATCTGGGGAGTGAAACAGATACCCAGATCCTGAAGGCACAGAAAACCTCCAACAAAATCAACCCAAGGAAGTCCACACCATGACACATAGTAATTAAGATGGCAAAAAGTAGTGATACAGAGAGATATTACCTCAAGAAGCAAGAAAAAATTTCCAATAAACAATTAGCCTTACACCTAAAGGAACTGAAAAAAGAACAAACAAAACCCAAAACAAGTAGAAGGAAGGAAATAATCAAGACGAGAGCAGAAATTATATGGAAACCAAAGAAAGAAAGAAAGAAAGAAAGAAAGAAAGAAAGAAAGAAAGAAAGAAAGAAAGAAAGGCATAACAGATTGATGAAACCAGGAGCTGGTTCTTTGAAAACATTGATAAAATTGATAAATCTTTAGCTAGACCCATCAAAAAAAGAGAGAGAACTCAAATAAAATCAGAAATGATAGGGGAGAAATAACAACTGACACCTCAGAAATACAAAGTATTATAAGGGAATATTATGAAAAAGTATACACCAACAAATTGGACAATCTAGAAGAAATGGATAAATTCCTAGAAACATATAACTCCCAAAACTGAATCAGGAAGAAATTGAATATTTGAACAGACTGATTATCAACAATGAAAAATGAATCCGTAATCAAAAAACAAAAGTCCACAACCAGACAGCTTCACAGGTGAATTTTACCAAACATTTAAAGAAGAGTTAATACTTATTTTTCTCAAAATTTTTAAAAAATGAGAGAGGAAGGAAAGCCTCCAAATTCATTCTATGAGGCCAGTAATACCCTGATACCAAAACCAGATAAAGATATTACAAAAAAGAGAACTATAGGCCAATATCTCTGATTGAACATAGATGCAAATATCTTCAACAAAATATTAGCAAAACAAATCTAAAAATAATAAATAAAAATTTATTCACCACAATCAAGTGGGATTTATTTCTAGGATGCAAGTGTGGTTCAATATTTGTAACTCAATCAACATGATACATCATATAAACAAGAGAGGGGATAAAAAACTATATGATCATTTCGATAAATGCAGAAAGAGCATTTGACAAAATACAACATCCATTCATGATAAAAAAAATCCCCAACAAAGTAAGTTTAGAGGGAACATATCTCAACTTAATAAAGGCCATAAATGAATAACTCACAGCTAACATCACACTCAATGGTGAAAAACTTTCCCCTAAGATTAGGAACGAGACAACGATGTTCTCTCACCAATTTTATTCAACATAGCACTGGAAGTATGAGCCACAGCAATCAGAAAAGAAAAAGATATAAAAGGCATCCAAGTCAGTAGGAATAAGTACAACTTCCAGTATTTGCAGAAGACAGACACTCTATATAGAAAACCCTAAAGACTCCACTAAAAAACTGCTAGAACTGAAAAATGAACTCAGTAAAGTCATAGGATACAAAGTCAACATAGAGAAATCTGTTGCATTTCTATACACTAATAATGCAGCAGCAGAAAGCGAAATTAAGAAAACAATCCCATATTCAATTGCACCAAAAAGAATAAAATACCTAGGAATAAACTTAACCGATGAAGTAAAAAACCTGTACTCTGTAAACTACAAAACACTGATAAAAGAAATTGAAGATAACACAAACAAACGGAAAAATAGTCCATGCTCATGGATTGGAAGAACAAGTATTATTAAAATATCTGTACTACCCAAAGCTATCTATAGATTAAATGCAATCTCTATCAAAATACCAACATCATTTTTCATAGAAATAGAACAAATAATCCTAAAATTTTTATGGAACTACAAGAGACCCTGAATAGCCAAAGCAATCTTGAAAAAGAAGAACAAAATTGGAGGGATCTTGGATTTAAAAATATATTAGAAAGCTGTAGTAATCAAAACTATATGGTAATGGCACTAAAATAGACACATAGATCAACAGAACAGAATAGAGAGCCCAGAAATACATCTGTGCTTATATTGTCAATTAATCAAGGACAAAAGAGGCAAGAATATACTATCGGGCAAAGATAGCCTGCTCAGCAAATGGTGTTGGAAAAACTGGACAGCTGCATACAAAAGAATGAAGCTGGAGCGCTTTCCTACACCATACAAAAAATAAACTCAAAATGGATTCAAGACCTAAATGTGACACCTGACACCATAAAAATCCTAAAAGAGAGCACAGTCAGTAATTTCTTTGACACCAGGCATAAAAACATCTTTCTACATGGCTCCTAAGGCAAAGGAAACAGAAGCAAAAATATACTATTGGGATTACTTAAAATAAAAAGCTTCTGTGCAGCAAAGGAAACAATCAACAAAACTAAAAGATAACTGCTGAATGGGAGAAAATATTTGCAAATAATATATTCAATAAGGTGTTAATACCTAAAATATATAAAGAACGTATGCAACTCAACACCCAAACAACAAATAATCCAATTAAAAATGGGCAGAAGACATGAACAGACATTTCTCCAAAGAAGACATACAGATGTCCAATAGGCACATGAAAATATGCCCAACATCACTTACCATCAGGGAAATGCAAATCAAAACCAACAATGAGATATCACCTCACATTGTCAGAATGGCTAAAATCAAAAACACAAAAAACAAGTGTTAGCAAGGATGTGGAAAAAAAGGAACCCTCATGCACTGTTGGTGGGAATCAAAACTGGTTCAGCCACCGTGGAAAACATTATGAAGTTTCCTCAAAAAAATTAAAAATAGAATTACCATATGATCTGGTAATTCTACTACTGGGTATTTACCCAAAAAATATGAGAACACTAATTCAGAAAGATGTATGTACACCAATGTTTATTGCAGCATTATTTACAGTAGCCAAAATATATAAGCTATCCAGGAGCCCATCACTAAACGAATGGATAAAGCAGTGGTATATGTACAGAATGGAATATTATTCAGCCCTAAAGAAGAATGAAATCTCACTATTTGCAACAATATAGATGGATCTAAAGGTATAATGGTAAGTGAAATAAGTCAGTCAGAGAATGACAAATACCATATGATTTTACTTATCTGTGGAATTTAAGAAACAAAACAAATGAAAAAAGAGACAAAGAGTTTTAAATACGGAGAACAAACTAGTAGTTACCAAAGGAGAGATAACTGGGGGCACGGGTAAAATATGTGAAGGGAATTAAGAGTACACTTATCACGATGAGCACTGAGTAATGTATAGAATTGCTGAGTTACTATATTGTACCCCTGAAACTAATATAACACTGTTAATTATACTAGGATTTAATAAAAACAAATTTTTAAAAATAAAGGTAATATTTGAGCTAAAAAATGTTTTTAAATTAAGAAAATAAAATTGCACTTTCTGTTTTACTGGATTTTTAGAATTAATACTATCCTTTTTCCTCCATAACCAGAGATAATTATAGCTGCAGTGTTCTCAATAACGGGGTTCAATGTACATGTGCTGCTTTACTTATGTACTGGATTAGAATATAATTATATAGTACAATTGTACCCATTATAAATGTGAAGACGGTTAACATTTAAAATATATGAAATTATTGACTGAGTTTCTGGAATTATGTTTTGTAGAATCCATTAGTCTAGATGAGAACCAAAATGGAAAAAAAAAAAAAAAAACCCTCCCGTGTGATTTTACGATCATTTTGAGGTCACCATACTTTTCATAATTATTTCCGCACATCACTCCGCATACCCACCCGCATGCATTTTTGGATGACCTAACTTTCCAAGCTCTAAGACATCTTCTAGTTTTCTTCACAATCCCTAGTGTAGTATCTCAAGAGTGTCTACTCTTAACAAATTCCAGAGCATGTCCATCATAGCTATTAGAACGTTTTCTTGAGTACCCACCCACTGCGTAGAACTGATTGTTCCAGTAATTAAGGAAAGAGCTAGAATTAGGTAAAAGAAAACAGCCCAGCATTACAAAAAAACCTTTTTAGTGGATACTTATATTTTCTCTATTCTTTTTCTAGAGTGATGTAGCAGTTTATCCACAAGAAAAGCAATCCCCCCTCATTGAATATGACATAGGAATGAGCCAGTTATTTAAAGTTTACTTCATATCCTGGTTTTCTATTTCTCCTGCAAAATATTTCCTGGAGACTTTGAAGTAGATCTCAGTAACGGGTGGTTCCACTAAGAGAGAGAATTTTTCTTTTTTCTTCTCAGTTTACTGCTTTATATCATGACCATTCAAAATGTGGAATGACAAGACATCAGATGTATGTAACCGTAGCTCAAAATGAATGATAACTGTGAGTGGTGGTGGTAAGAGATTCACGTCAAAACATCCCTGGAGTGTGGAAACCACACTCCAGATAGGCATATTATATTCAACAGCTACTCTTATGACACGGAGACACTGTCAGAATTTTTATTAAAACTAATACTTCTCAAGACTTTATTATAACTGTACAAAAAAGAATTGGTGTTATCAGATATATGATAATTGTTCACGAATATATATATATCAAATATATATATATATATTCGTTTTTATGACAGGAAAACAAAAGGAAAATAATTAGATTATTACAAAAAAGATTTGTGGTAGATACATTTTTTTTCTTAACATCACCTCAGATTGTTTGAATGGATCTGAGGGCCTTTTATACGTGAAACACAATGTGAAAGTTGTTGCTTTTATTCTTTAAAAATATTCCGTTATGTTTCCCAAAAAACAAAAGCAATCTAGCAAGAACTCTTAAAAGAAACACAATACATGGCAAAAAGCTTTAAGTAGAAGCTACTAGAGAAGAGCTTTTGTTCTCACATAACCATAGGGGTAACCAAAGTGCATCTCCTGTCGAGAACAGGCTGGGGCTTTGGCTGAGGGGTTGATTAACAAAGCTTGGACTGCTGACCAACCACTCAGAGTCGAGTACACTTGCCAAACAAGATGTTAGTCTTTCAGGATCCAGATGGCAGCAAGTTTTTGCATATATGATAGCATGTAAAGCATATTAGGAACCATAGAATTAACTGTATGGTTACATATCACATATATATTTGTTTACTGGGGACACCTTAACAAAGCAACACAAAGTAAGTAGCCTGAAACAGAAATTTATTGTCTCATGATCCTGAAAGCTTGCGTTTCCAGATCCAGATGTTCACAAGGCCATTGTCCCTCTGAAGGAGTAAAGGAAGGATCTGTCCCAGACCT
Organism: Ursus americanus; assembly: GCF_024610735.1. NCBI lineage: Eukaryota > Metazoa > Chordata > Mammalia > Carnivora > Ursidae > Ursus > Ursus americanus. The sequence goes on from NC_142135.1 coordinate 45,319,087, forward strand.
CTCTCCTAGTGTTCAGTAGTTCCTTGGTATACTGTGGCATAACTTCAGTCTTCTTCCTGTGTGCATGTCTATGTCCAAATTTTCCCTTTTTATAGGTGTACCACACATATTGGGGCCCACCCAATTTCAGTTTGACCTCATCTCAACTAATTGTGTCTGTAATGACCTTACTTTCAAAAAAGATCACATTCTGAGGTACCAGGGGCTCAGACTTCAACAATGTGAATCTTTGGCAGGATACAATTCAACCCACAACAACATAGAAATGTTTCCTACGAGCTCAAGATTAATATATTCTCACACTCAGACTTTGGAATAGTATCTGTAACTCTCATATTATTCATGCATAAATCAAAACATACTAGGTTGTGGTAAGCAAAATGAAACCCATTTGTTTGTCTCTAATAAAGTTTCATTTTGGGGGAAACACCATGATAAGCAGTAAGAATGATTTCAAAAGCTACTTCTATAAGATTTCTAAGATTTCAAAACCAGGGCATTAAGAAAAATTTGACCTTGAAATGTGCTAGTACTGAAGATTGATGGAATATGTGCCTACTGGAAGACTTATTTGATTTTTTTTTGAGGGCGTACAGAGAACCAATCTGACATTGGCTGAAAGCTGACTCTTTCAGAACAAAAGTGATATAATTAACTCATTTTCACTTTATCTGATGATTTCTTAACTGACAAAGCCCTGTGAAACCACTTCTAACAGGAAGGGAAAAAAAAAACACAACCTTTTTCTTTTATAAAAAATGTTAGCAAACTATTGTGGCTAGGCTTTAAAGTTTACACCTGTGATGCATATTTTATGCCCAGTCAACATCAAAGGGAAAATAAAGGGCTACTGATTTTCCATTTTATTGTCCCTGTATATTTCTTCTTATGTCTTTAGTTTCAAAAGGCTTAGAGAGCAAAGTTACCAGTTCCTCAGATTAAGAAGGAGCAGACCTTTTAAAGTATGTATGATCAGATTTTCAATAAACCTGTCATAGACTCCCAATCGATTTTTAAAAGATTTTATTTATTTATTTATTTATTTATTTATTTATTTATTTATTTAAGAGAGAGAGAGAGCATGAGCAGGGGTAGGAGCAGAAGGGGAGGGAGAGGGAGAGAATCTCAAGCAGACTCTGAACTGAGCATGGAGCCTACAACAGGGCTCCATCTCATGAGCCAAAACCCAGAGTCGGATGCTTAACTGACCAAGCCACCCAGGTACCCTTGATTCATTTTAACACAAGAAATAATTGTGGATTGCTAACAATATGAAACAGACTATAGCGAGCACTATGAAAAGTGCAAAGGAGAATAAGATATGGTCCCTTGCCCATGAGGAGGTTATAGTTCATTTAAAAAAACTAGAAGACCAAAGACAGGAGATATCACTATAGAATTAATTTTTAAGTATAATAATCATAACAGTAGCAATAATAATATGCTTAATGATATGGTGCTTTTTGTATGCCAGTGCTGTTCTAAATGCTTTATATATGCATATTTAATCTTAACAACATCCTGATGTAGATACTCTTATTATTCCTATTGTAGAGATGAAAAAAAAAAACTGAGGCAAAATGAGATTATATAAATTGGTTTCTGAGACTGCACAGTTGATAAGAGTTGCAGCCATGATTCGAATTTAGTGAGTTTGTCTACAGACTCTTTTCTCTTGTCCATTACCATGTACTGTTTCTCTACTCTTGGAATCTCTGGTATCAGTTGGCAAATTAGGGTATTTTTAGTCCAGACACTAATACGACACACCCAAAACAATGAAAGTAACCAAAAAGATAAAAATGAGGAAAGATCCTTGTCACCAAACCAGAAACTATGAGAAATGTCTTTCAAATGTATAAACTGGACCAGATTAGGAATATGTTGGAAAAAATATCAGAGGCTACAGGTATAGAATAGGGGAGGCATTGCCAGTCCCCCCCCCCCCCCCTTTAACAAATACCTCTGGGACCTGATTTAAGGGAAAGATTTCACAAAAGTAAGTGGAAAGTCCAAGGAATGCTCCTTACTTGGAATGAGTCTAAGGGAATGGATGGATCATGGAAGAAGAAAGGGCATCCTTGAGAGACCGAGTTCCAGTTGCAGAATAGCAGAGACACAGAGCTAAAGGAGAAATGCCGTACAAGCTATGTCTACTCCTGCAATCCATCCTTTTAATCTAGAGGAAAACTAGCTGGAAAAGCTAGGGTAAGGGAATGAGCAAGGAGTGATCACCCAGAGAGTTGCTATTTACACTCAAGTGAGCAGAAGTTAAGTACAACCATGAGAATCTGGCACATGGGAATTCACTCACTGATTTTTTTTTCCCCTGAAGGAGAAAATGCCAATGATTAGGGGAGATTTGTTTAGAAATTATTTTACTCCAGACTTACAAATTGAAATTCCTGATTACCCTGGCTTACTTCCACATCCCATTTCAGAAGTGAGTAATAATACACAGAAAAGAAGCAGCATGGGGCCTACCCCAAAATATGTATTTTTTTAATCAGGAAAAGAATATAACAAGCAAAAAATGACCCCCACCACCATCAATGCTATCAAATCCTTGTAAGAAACAGGACAAACACTCCATATTTTCTGCTTTTTAAATAGAGTTACCACTACCAAATGGCCACACTATTCAGACCCCAAGGAAGAAGAAATCCTTTCTAGATAGCCAATTATCAAGGAGACCCTTTTGACCAAGCCGATTAGTAAAAATATGGCTGGAATGAATGGTACACACTCATCTGCCTGACTAATCAGGATGAACGCTGGCATCTGTTTATTTCTGGCAAGGTCAGAAGCCTCAAGTTCCCTGGACATCCATTTTCACTAGGACTTTTATTATCAATCACACGTCTCAATTCTTTAATCTGACCTATTCCTTCTAACCCTTCTTTTCCTTTTATTGTGCCCTCAGGTATATAACGTCTGAACTAGCAAACTCCTGTCTATCAACAATCTTTTATTTGAACTTTTTCCAGGCCTTCTTATCTAGGCTGAAATGGCTTTCCCCCAAGGGCACCACTTCCTCTTCTCAAAGGGAGGCTTTTTTATCTCTCACTTCCCAAATATGTTAGGCTCTCTTTGTCTCTTCTCTGTATATCCCTTAGAGCATCAGGAATATGGGGCAGGAAAAAGTAAACATTTTTTTAAATGCAGTGATGAATGCAAGGTAAATAAAAATTAGTAAGCTAAACTTAAATAACTGCAAGGAATGAATTAATTTGGTAAACTGGCCATTCGAGAAAGTGACTTGAGAACTGGCCTGCTTTCCCATTTGACTTACTTGGAGATCCCATTCTGAGCCTTTTCTTCTGTTTTCCCTCCTCTTCGCAGATGAGCTCATTTATTCTAAATGATTTTAAATAGCATTTCTGTGCCAAGAACACAAATATTCATGTCTCAATCCCAAGTCATTCTCCTATAAACCAATTTCCTATAACCCAACTGACTACTTAATATTTATACCTCAGGTCCTTACACACGTATATCCAAATCAAAACTTATTTTCTCCCTACCCACTACTCAAACCAAACCGAACCAAACCCTTGCTCAGATGTTTCCTGTTGATAAATGGTGTCACTGTTTACCTGGTTACTCCCAACCAAGTCAAGGTTCATCTGTGATTCTCATTCTCTCATCCACCTATATTGAACCCACCGTCAGTGTCAGAGGTTCTATCTCCAACACATCGGAAATCTCGCTGTCTACTTTCATGCAATTCCCCTCCCACAGCCTATCATCTCTCATTTGGATTACTGCATTACTGAGTCAGCCAACCCCCCACCCCAGCCAAATAGTCTCCCTGCATCTACTTTCTCCAATTTGCCCAACTGCAATAAATTTGCACATGAGCAAAGCAGATTGCTACTCCCTTGCTTGGAAGCCTCTAAAAATTTCCTATTGAATTTTTTTTTTTTTTTTTGAGAGAAAGCACAAGCAGAGAGAGAGGGAGAAGCAGACTCCCCGCTGAGCAAGGAGCCCAATGCAGGACTGGATCCCAGGCCCCTGGGATCATGACCTGAGCCAAAGGCAGACGCTTAAACAACTGAGCAACACAGACGTCCCAAAATTTCCTATTGAATTTAAAGTTATATCCATTTTCCCCACTGAACTGAGGTCAGCAAACCATTTTTGTACAGAGTGAAATAATAAATAATTCAGGCTTTGCAACCCCTATGCTTGTGCCACTCTAACACAAAAGCAGCCATAGGCAATATATAAACAAATGAGTGTGGTAGTGTTTCAATAAAATTTTATTTATGACATTGAGATTTAAATTTCACATAATTTTACATATTATTCTTTTGATTTTCTCCCAACCATTTAAAAATATAAAAAACATTCTTAACTCATAGACATGTGAGGTAAGTACAAAATGAGGCAGTATGTCAGATTTGGCCTGTGGGCCATAGTTTGCCAACCCATCCTAAATAATTACCCTAGACTACTGACGTCTCTCTGTACCTCTTTCCCCTAGATCATTGTGCCCAGCCATATCAGCCTTCTTTCTATTTTAAAATACTCCAGTCTTCTCTTTATACAGACCCTGTGCATTTATTCTTATCTTGATTTAAAATATGGCTTCCCTTATGGTGTGAATGGTTTGGCTTATTACTTATTCTTTATCATTCTACAAAAATATGACTGCTTTGTAACTTTGGGTGGTTTCTTTTTTCCTCTCTAAAGTACATTTTTATCCCACCCTAATATCCTTTTCTCATAGCACTTATCACTCCAAGAAATTACCTGTGCAATACCATGCATATAGTGGTTACTCAATAAAAGGATGACAGAAATAAAATAATAATTCTTCATACACACATATAAAACAATGGGAATGTGGAATCTTTGAAAGACAGAAAGTAGCATACTGTATTAAATATAAATAATATAACATAGAATGGTTACCCTTAACATATACATTGGTGAAGTTCATGAATTTCAAGGAAAAGAAAGGAATTTATAAGCATCCAGGTAACGGAAAAAGTCACATATAAAAGAGAAAGTAACAGTTCCAAGTTGGTCTTATAATTTATTGCAACTTTTAGGATTAGGAAAATGTGTAATGATGTTGAATTCTTGGAGAAAGAATGGTTAAATCAGGGGATTACTTCAAGAATATAGAAGACTAGGACAAGAATGGTAGTGTGAGGAGTTCCATAGAGCCCATTCCCAGCTAGACCATAATGGGTAAAAGTTATTTTAAAAAATAAAGTCTCTGGAAATTTTTCTAAGAACAAATAGTTAATGAAGAAATACTTATTCAAGGAAAATCTAAATCTCAGTAAGAACATTAAGAGTCTATGGCATTCGAGCATTAATTCACTTCCTCCTCCCCACCCTCAGCTCAGCATGATAGAAATCACTCTGGCTCCTTCTTGGCCCAACTTCCTATCAAGCATTACAGTATCTCTTCAGAAGGGGTAAACTGCTAGCATTTCTCATCAGCCAAGCTCCATGTTGCAAAGGTTAAATTATAGGCAAATGCAACTGAATAATTAGGGAGTCCCTTCTGCCACCCAGTCCTACTCGTGGTTCAAGGCTTTGTTTCAGGCACAGCAGGTCAAGAACACTGAGACTCCAATCCCCTCTCTTCAGCTTGCTTATAAAGCAGAGATTCAACTCTGAGAAAAGAAAGTCAAAAGGACGAGAGGCTGCGACCCCACCCCAACACCCAACTCATAAAGCAGGAGAGTCACTTCAAGACAAGTGGACTAAACTATTACTACTCATTCTTTAAACTTATATCATTATAAATTTAAAAATCAAAGATATGGCTATCAATTTATAAATCCTTAATCATACTTCCAAATATATATAACTGAGAAAATTTATTTGATTTTATTCCAAGGCTTATATGTAAAGAAGAAAATCTTTTTCAATAAAAACAATTATGGATTCTTAATTATGTCATTGTGCATTGCAGATATATCTGATATTCAAATGTGCTTTTTTTTTCCCAATTCATTTCTATGAATAAAATAAATGCCAACTGTTAGATAGGAAAATTTTAAGACTAGATATACTTGAATTCAACAGACATAAATGTACAAATATGGGAGAGGCTTTCAGAAGTTTAGTCATGGGGGTGGGGGGGATTATAGCCAGATGACTATTTTCAAAGAGAAGTGCCTGTCTACTTTCAATTACCTCCCTTCATATGTACTGCTGAATTTGATTTGCTAATATTTCTTGAAGACTTTTGTGTCTTGATATTAGCCTAGCACTTTTTTTTCCTATAATGTTTTTGTAAGATTTAATAACAGGTTTATGTCGACTTCCTAAAACATAGTAAAAAATATTCATTTCTCTTCTACTTTCTGAAAGACTTTGTATAAGTTTGGTATTATGTCTTGCTGAAATGTTTGATGAAATTCACCTATGGAATGATCTGAACCTGGAGTTATTTTTGTTTGGAGATTTTGTAAACAAATGCAAATGACTTTGATAGAAGATTATTTTGATTTTTTATTTCATGTGTGTCCGTTTGTAAGTTATGTATTTCAAGGAATTTGTCCATTTCATCTAAGTTATTGGATTTATTGTTACAATGTCTACATTTTTCCTATTATTATTCTGATATCAATAAGATCTCTGGTGATAGTTGCTCCGTCATTTCAAATGTTGGTAGTCTTTCTCCTTTGCTTTTACTCCCACCACATCTTTTTCTCTCTCTTTATCCCTTGTTCTCTATCTCTCTTCCCCTTCCTCTCCCTCTGTCTTCAGTTTGGAAAACCCTATAAAAATGTCATCTTTTATAATATTTTGGCTAATTTTCCAGAATCTTAATATTTAATTGTATCCCAGATCTCTCTGCACTGCCACTCATCATCCTTACACCTAGATTTAATTTCTGGAGTGATTAGTCTCACCCAGCAGTATTCTTAAAAATACTGAGGACCCCAAAAAGCTCTTGTTTATTTCAGTTACATTTATTGACACTATATTAGTAATAACTACAACTGAGGAATTATTGGAGCACAAAAGGATACACAAAAGGATCTTCCAAAAGGGTCTCAGGAACAAAAACAAAGGAGTTCTCAGACCATGTTTTAACTACCATAGGGGTAGGTCACAAAGGCTTTTCTGAAGTGGCTGCATATGAGTATCAGATTTTGTTAAGTTTTATCCAAATGGACATCGCCATCTTTAGTCTGCACATTATCTTTATTTAAATTTCTATCTATAAGATACTTTGAGGTACTTGAAAGGTGACCTGCCCTCAAGAGATGCACTAGTCATTTGCCAGTATCGGCTCCATTGTTTATTTTTTATCACCATTGTAGATGTCTTGCCTATTCAAATATAGTTCACTAGTTATACAGTAGAATCTCGTATATCCTTAATAAAAAGCTCTATGTAAATCATACATATTCCAAAATTTAACAATTTGTGGATTAATTTGTATTCTGGGCCATATTCTCTGGGAGCAACCAACAATCATTGTAGAAGTATACATTGGCTTTTTCCATAAAGATTCATGAATTCTATAAAATTTTCTGGAAAAAAAGCAGTGAAATATAAAACTACGCTTTACAATATTGTTTTCTTTTCTTCTAGCCTATGTTCCTTTATTAACACCATAAGCAGCCCCTATAATTTTGTAAACAAACACTTCATGCTATATGTGGTTTGCTGATTTTTTAAGAAAATTGGTGGTATGGTTTTCTACCGAATAACGTTAATACCTCTAATCAGACTATAGAAATAGATTTATGCCCGGGTAACAATGAGTATACCCAAAGCCCAGATCTTGGTCTCTAATACTATTTCTTCAAAAACAGGAAGCAGGGTTCCTTGGAAGAACTGCTAATTCTAGGGCTGGAGCTTTGAGTATCCAAGATGAGGCTTGAGCATCTTCTGGTACCAGAAAATAAGGACGGGCTCAACGTACATATACATACACACACATTGGGGTATGTCAAAAGGACACACTGAAAGGAGCTTCCTTTGACCAAAGCTGGAACAATCTGAGCAACAAAATAAGTAATGTAACGTTAAGTTATAACCCATGATATAATAGTAATATCAATGAATCTAAATTCATATAAATAAATGACTGAATGAATAAGTAAATGAACATAGACAACTCTCCCATGCAGAATTCCAAATAATTTATGTAGATACCTGTGAAACATACTCTCTTCTTAAGTGTGGGCTTCATATAGGGATTTCCTTACAAAACTGTGGAAATGGAAGAAAAGAGTCACTTTAGAGTGGAAGAATCTAAATCCAATACCTTAGCCAGGCTGTCAAGGTTAACACTAGCAGTGATAAGTCATGTTGTTATGTGTTACTTTACACTTTGCATATATAAATTTACACTTTGCATATATAAATTTACACTTTGCATATATAAATCTTCCACTGACTTTCCTTATGCAGACAAATTGGGTGCTAACCAAATCCTCTCTGCACACTACAGAACCAGGGAGAGGGTGCTGAGCGATAACATGACGCAGAAGAGCGTAGCAGACTGGGGCTTGAATCCCTGTTTGCCACTTTACTCGCTTTGTGACATTGGGCGAGGTACCAAACTTGGCCTGTTTCTTCCTCTGTAAAAACGGGCTGAAAATTTCTACTAATACAGTTGATGTGGGGATTAAAGGAAATCTAGGGAAGGCACTTAGAACAGTGCCTAGCTAGGAACTCGTGAGTGCTTGGGAGAGGCTGCTGTTTCTGTTGCAAAGTCCCCCACATTCCCCCAGTCCTATCAGGTTGTATTTCCTATGGCATATTCAACATCTATGTGATTGAAGTGTAGGAATATATTACAGGTTACAGAGTGAGAAACTCCAGAGTATAATCATTAAAAAAAAAAAAAAAAGGTACCCTTGAAATAATGTGGGGGGAATGGCATATTACTGCTGTATTCTTCCTCCCAGAAATCCATAAACTGTGGAACCACGAGAAAAACATCGCACAAACTCAAATCAAAAGGCAGACTATCCAACATCAGACCAATACTCCTCAAAACTGTCAGGTCATCAAAAACAAGGGTAGTCTGAGAAACTGTCAGTCTACAGAAGCCTAAGGAGACATGGTAACTATGTATAATGTGTTATCTTGCATGGGATCCTGAGGAAGAAAAAGAAAAGACATTAGGGGGAAAAAAAAAACCTAAGGAAATATGAATAAATAATGCTCTTGAGTTAATAATGTATCAATATTGGTTTATTAGTTGTGACAAATGTATCATGCTGATATAAATTGTTAATGGTAGGAAACTGCGGGGTAGGGGAATGGGAACTTTATCATTTTTACAACTTTTCTATAAGTCTAAAACAATCTTATAATATTCTGCCCAATTTCAATATCATTTATGGCCTTTATTATCAACTGATTACATGTGTTTTTCTCTGTGGTTATCTATAAAATTAAACCCTATGCAAAACACCTTGAACTCTTTAAAAAAGACATTGAATATGTAATTCAGGGAAAACATATGCAAAATTTTAATGTTATTTCCTCTGGAGAAGAATTATACATGGGCATTTTTTAAAGGTTACTTAGTATAGTTGAGAGTTTATAACTTTATTTCTTTTCTCTTGGATCTAATGTTTAATTCCTATGCTTTTAAAACTTCTCTGTGCCATAGTCTTACTTGTGTATATGCAAAGCAACATATGCGGGTTACCGTGCGGTGGGTGGAAGCAAGTCCCCTTCTATTCATTCTTTTCAAAAGCAAAGCACAAGCAAGGTATTTGGCTGAGCCCCAGTTCTTGTTTTTCATTTCCATTTCACTTTAGTTTTATTCATGAGTTGCCAGGCTTTAAATTTTTTTTCACTTCAAAGTGAATTCTGCTTTTTATTCATTCTTAGGATTCAAAGAGTACAAACAGTAACAATTTCTGTATATCGCAAATGAGGCTTTATCATGAGGAGCAAATCTTTTCAGCTAGGAACATTTTAAATTTGAGTGAACCTGACAAACAGTCAAAATGTGTTTACAAAAGTTTCCACTGGAGGAGCTCTCACACTGAGGTTAGAGTAATGGCTGAAAAAGTATCATCACAATAATAACTTTCTCATAGAATTCTTGTGAAAGTTAAATGTGATCATTTTTATAATGTGTTTAAAATTGTGAGGTAACATAAGATGTTAGCTAATATCATCATTAGGATGCTTTAGTAAAAATATTATTTAGTAAAAATATTATTACTTCCTGGGTGTGTGTGTGTGTGTATATATATATATATATATATATATATATATATATATATATATATATCAACTAGTCCATGGCAGAGTCTCTTCAAAAATAGGAAGAAACTGAGGATGTCATGAGACACACAATATTGCCCATCTGACTTATAGATTTAGTAGTTGAGAAATTAGTCCTCTAATCAATGGATTTTTAGTTACGCCAATGAATGTTGAACAAGTTGTATGTTTTTTTTTTTATCCAGAAGAGTAAAAACAAAACAAACATTCATTTTGGAAAATGTACAAATTCTTTATTAATATTTACTCATTCTTTTAATTAGGTCAATTATTATTTGCATACCATGTATCTGACATTATTTCAGAAATTGTGTTTGGTCCTGATAATTCAAAATTTAAAAAGACAGATGTTGCTCTTTTCTTTGGTTTATTATCTAGCTAGTATCAAAGACCACGAAACTGAATTTGAGGTGACTGTGTAAGTGGGTGAATATTTGGATCTGGAATTAGAAAGAGAATATAATGTAAATGTACACTGAACTGGCAGATGAATTGGTAATAGTCACTAAGGCAGTAGATATAATTATCTAGGGAAATAATAATTGAGAAAGAAAAAAGTTTAGGGCAAAGTCCTCAGAAGCTTAAATATGTAATGTTTGTATAGAAGAAGGGAAAGGAGCAGCCAAAGAAGTTATGGTGAAACCAAGGGAATGCAGTGTGATGGAAGTGAAGGAAGGATCCAGTTTCAAAGAGAAAATGATCAAATATGTTCGATGAAACTGAGAATTAAAGTAGCTGAGAGCTAAAAAAAAAAAAAAGTGTCCACTGGGGGTCTTTAGAGACCCCTATGAGAGCAGAATTAATGAAATCATGGAGTAGAATCCAGCTTAGGCTTAATGAGTGAGGGGGTGAGGAAATAGAGCCCATGAATTAGATTTTCCCCACCAATGAATTTGGTTAAAAAAGTGTTGAGACAGCATTTTTGCTTTACTACGGGGCAATCTCACATATGTCTGATACCTTATAAAATGTAGGAGAGGCATTTAATCAATAGTATGAATTTCTGAGAATTTAGCAGGTGGCATTTAAGGCAAAACTGATCTAAGAAAAGCAACGTAGTTCTAGATTTTAATATGAGGCAAGATAAAAAAAATGCTCCAGAAATAGAGAGATTTGGAAATTTGATGATGGAAAATTGATGGACTAATTGGTTTCTATTTTATCTCTTAAGTAGAAACATAATCATATTTTGAAAAGGCCAGAAAGGGATAAGGCAGTCCAAAGTTGGAAGGAAGATTGAACCTAGACACAGAATGAAGTATGAGAATGATCTGTCTAGAGAAATCTAACAGAAATGAAAATCATTACAATGGCTCAATTGAAGTCAGTCATGAGAGTCAATATAATCTTCTTGGTTTTATCATTTTTCTCAGTAGCCCCTGAATGCAGGAAGTGAAAAGGCAAAGAGTAGTTTCCAAGCTGAAATGAAGTTCTGCCAAATAAATATTATTGAAGGACAAGGATGAAAAGGAGTTAAAAAGAATATCAAAAGATTGACAAGAAATCACCTGTCCAACAAAAGTTTTTGAGTGGCTACCATCACCATATTAGGCGTTAGGTACACAGAGAAATTAAACAAGGTTCCTGTCCTTAGCTATCTCACATTCAGATTTATTACACAGGTACTAATAGAGTTAATTATAACACTAATGACTAAGTGCTGTCATGAAAATATTCATCAAGTAATTGCCAGCTCAGAGGAGGTTTTCCTAAGCATGGGGTGGTGAGGTGTTGATGTAGGTCTTACGTGGAGTTAGCCAAACTGAAGTTAAATCCTCCAGACTGCAAAGTCTGCCCAAGACTTCTGATCCCAACTACAAGGAGGTGGGGTCCAACTACAAAGTTAGAGGGAAGAGTCCACACAAGACCACTCTCATTTCTGACACCAGATGCAAGTTTGGGAATTTCCCAAAACCACCCTTGATAAGTCACTAAACAAACTCATAGAATTCATAAAAACTTGTACTAAGGATTACATTTATCGTAGGGAAGGAATACATTAAAATCAGCCAAGGGAAGTGACAAATAGAGTTGAGTCTAGGAAGATTTCAAAAGTGAAGCCTCTGTTGTCCTAAGGATATGTTATACACCTGGCATTGATGTGTAACAATATCCATGGCATATTGCCAACCCAGGAAGTTCATCAAAGCTTTGGCATCCAAAGCTGATGTGGAGACTTTATTCCATAGGCAAGATTCGTTGGTTGAACTCAATCTCTAGATCAATGGATACCCTGTGACCCAAACTCTCCACCCTAAATCACATGTTGGATCTCTCTGGCATGGTCAGCTGATACCCTAAGACTACTAGGTATGGCTGATCTCATCTTGACTCACCTCATTAGCAAAAACTCTCAGACGTAGTCCCAGGGACTCACCATGAATAACAAAGTCATTTGTAACACTAGGAAAATTTAAAGATTGCCTCTCAGGAACTAGACACAAAGACCAGATCTCTCTCTTTGGGCAAGGCCAAATTCCTTATTATATAGGTCTGGGAGCATAAATTCCACCCCCACCCCCCACTCCAGAGTTTGTCCCACCTAGAAACAAGGCAACTGGCTTTTCCTAGAAGTCAACCATTGACTATGAATGATATTATGATCCCAGGCACCTCCAGCTCCCAATTGCCCCAGACCAGTGTTTTGAAGAAAGTTGCAAGTGCAGTTAGAAGCAGAATGCACAAAAGCTGTAAGATTTGCACAAAGAACCAGAAATCTGGATGAAGCACTAAGTATCTACTGTAGGAATCCATCATGAAAATATGGATGTTTGAATTGAGTCTTAAAGAAAAGTGGATAGAAGGAGCAGAGGGGAAGAACTATTGCTAGACAAAGAACAAACATCCAGAAAAAGAAAAGAAAAGAAAAGAAAAGAAAAGAAAAGAAAAGAGAAAGAAAGAAAGAAAGAAAGAAAGAAAGAAAGAAAGAAAGAAAGAAAGAAAGAAAATCACTGAAGCATGACCAGCACAGAAACTTCCAAATATTTCAGTACAGGTGAAAGTTAATATGTAAGGCAAGGAATAACAAAAATGAATTCTGCATACATGAGTAGAGGTCAAATCTCTTAAGTCTTGCATAATTTTGTCAGAAGTCTAAATATAATACTGAAGCTAGAAGGGTTATTAAAGGATATTAAGGAAGAAATTACTGAACAATGATATTAATAATTACATAGACATCAGATATTTATTTTAGGTATGTTTGATCGCTCAAAACAGCATGTGACTTTTAACTACAACTCTTTTGACTTGCCGGCATAACCTTAAAGAGGGATAATTATGAATGATCAGTCTGGCTTTAACTGCTAATCACAGTGAAATACAACATTGTTTGGTTGTGTTTGCAACTAACAAAACAAGACCTACTCTATATGTCTTATTCATAAAGAAAAATATATTATCTCTGATAAAAGAATCCTTGAGGTAAAATGACCCCACTGTGGTTAATTTGGCTCTAGTTCAATTCTGCTTAAACAGTTTGCCAGAAGCCAGTTTTCCAGATTTACAATTTTTACAATTTTTAGTAAGATTTGAAGTTTTAGAAGATGAGAGACTTAGCTGCAATTAAAAACTGTACCATTTCTTCTTCCTGTTACTGTCTCTAATATGCATTTTTGCTTAGGTCAGCATTAGTCACTTGTGAATAGAGTCAAGATGGAATAGTTAACAATATATATTTTCTTCATATGGTAAATAAAATCAAAGTAATTTAGGATTTCTAATAATTTGCATGAGAAAGCATAAAATCTTGACATGTCTTAATTTGAATTTAAAGGAAACAAGATCCTTATCCTCTTGCTTTGTTTGTTCGCTTTCCCCACTCAACATATTTTTTTTTAGAAGAGGGACTAAATTGAGAGATATTGGTGAATATACAGTTTTAAAATATTTTTAAAAGCTTTTGGCAAAGTCTTAGGCACATACAAGGGCAATGTCTTCCTCTATGACATAGGAAATGTGCAATATTTTAGCCTGTCTCAATCGAATTTACCACTGGAAAACTGAAATGTATTTATGATTTTGGGAAGAGAATGGGGGTACAGGTTGAAGTATAGGTGTATTATAAGAATTTTAAGACAACATATATGTCATTTTTAAATACAGACATTTACAAATTTATACAAATTATACAAATTTTACAAAATTATACAAATATTACAAATGTATTAATCACTTTTAAATACAGACATTTACAAATTTATAAAATTTTTAGTTGTTTTAAATGCAAAACCAATTGGGAGTCTTAGTGTCATTCACATGAGAAGTAACAAGGGCCTGAATGAAGGCAGCAGCTGTGAGTTTAAAGAGGAAATGGGTATGAAAGAGATCTAGAAATTAGAATCAATGAGAGGAGCTGGTGGAGGGTTGTATGGGTTTCTGGATTATGTTTCTTGATGGATGCAGTTTCATTCATAGAATAAAGGTTATAAAAAGCATAAGAGGAAGAGAAGCATTTATGTGTATAGAATATAATGAGACAATTTTGGTTGTTGAGTTTGAGATATTCATTCAGCAAATATTTATTCAATACCTGCTCTCTGTCAGGCACTATGGCAGTGTGTGGGAATATATCAATAAAAAATATCAATGGTACATCTATGCCCTTTGAGAAAGTATATGAGCTTTCTCAATGTGGATGTCTATTATATAGTTGTATAAAGAAGGCTAGACCCTAGAACATAGAAAACAGATGTAGGCTGGAAATAGCAAATTAGGAGGCATTTTCGTATAGTTGAGAATAATCAAAGAGAATGTAGGCTCCAAAGATCAAACCTTGAGAGGGCACCAGTATGGAGAAGAACTATACAAAAGAACTTAAAAACCCAGAAATGCGATGAAGTGAGTTATCTAAAATAATAAGCTTAATTTTTATCCTAACTACAATTCACTACAATACACATTCCAAATAAATATGTTTTATATATTTTGTTTTCTTCAATGAACTTCAGATGCACTAGGAATTGAATAAAACACAACTGCAGATTTATGACACATTCTCATGACTGACCCATGCAGTTTGCTGGCTCATTTATTTATTTATTTGCTGGTTGGTTTTAAAAACAATCTAATGCACAAAATTGGAAACATGGTAACAATCTTCATCTTATTATTGGTCCCTTCATCCCCCATCTGTCTTTTCCTACCTATGGTAAGCATTGTTTTGAAGTCTGTATTCATCATTGTATCTATATGCATTCCTGGAAAGTATAGGTGTATTGTAAGAATTTTAAAAGAACATATATGTGTAATTGTAATCACTGTTAAATACAGAAATTTACAAATTTATATATTTTTTTGTTGTTTGAAATGTATAAAAAGGTTATATTTTCTATGATCTTCTGGGAACTCTAAAAATCTAATATCACTGATTCATCTATATTGTTGAGTTTGCTGTAATTTACACATTTTAACAACTGTGTATTTTATTATATGAACAGATCTGTTTATTAATTCATTACATTCATGACATATTGGTGGTTTCAGGGTTTTGGCATTTTTATGTTTTGATGCCATGACTTTCTTGTCTATGTCTCCTAATTCCTCCAGTTGGACCTGAGCCAGAATTTCTCATGTGTACATTAAAGTGCAGCTGCATGATCAGGGCATGTGAAAATTCAAATATATTCTGAAAAGGTTGCACCAATTTACATTCACTTTAGGAACAGACATCAGATCCATATCATTTCAACTCTGGTATTGTCAGGCTTTTTAATTTTACCAGTGAAAGAAATAATATAGTATTGATCGTACTGATAAAGTGTTGCAAAGTTTTTCTCAGTCTCTCAAGTTTGTAAATTCTTTTAAAAGATATATGTATTTGACAGAGAGAGCAGGGGGAAGGGCTGAGGGAGAGTGAGAGGGAGAGAGAAAATCTCAAGCAGACTGCACTGAGCGTGGGCTTGATCAAAGGACCCTGAGATCATAACCTGAGCTGAAACACGAGTCGGCATCTCAACTGACTGAGTACCCAGGTGCCCCCAAGTTTGTAAATTTTCTTATCATTTTTGACATTACTTTTTAAAGATTTTATTTATTTATTTTTTGTTTGTTTGTTTATTTGTTTGTTTATTTATTTATTTGAGTGAAAGAAAGAGTGCATAGAGGGAGAATGAGAGGGAGAAGCAGACTCCCCACTGATCAGGGAGCTGATGTGGGACTCAATTCCAGGACCCTGAGATAATGACCTGAGCCAAAGGCAGACGCTTAACCAACTGAGCAACCTAGGCGCCCGAGATTATCTTGATGAACAAAAGTTATCAGTGTCAATATAGACAAATTAATCTTATTTTGGTCAGTACATTATACATTTTCTTTATAAAAACTTCCCTTATACCAAGAGTTTTAAAATTTTTACCTTTATTATCTAGTAAGAGTTTTGAATTATTTTTTTTAACATTTAAGTCCTTAATCCATCTGAAGTTTGTATTTGGTGTGAGATAGGAATCCAAATCTACCCTTTTGCATTTGCGTAACTGTTCGTTCTCCATTTATTGAACAGTTCCTCTTTTATCCCTAATTTGACATGCTAGTCTGTTTCATATTAAAGTCTCATTGGTCTGTTTCTTATATTTCATTGAGCAGTTTTACTAATGCTGCACAAATACCACACTCATAGTTGTTATAGGCTATTACCTGTCCCAAAATCCAAAAGGACAAATCCCCCACCCTTCTTAAATGTCCTGGGTTTTCTTGGAACTCTTGTCTTATGAAATGTTCTTATTATTTGCTGCATAACAAACTACTCCAAAAATTAGAAGCTTAACCCCCCCCCAAAAAAAACCCCACTTATTTTGCTCATGAACTTGCAAATTGGTAAGATGATAGAGTGACAACTTTTTTCAACGTATTCATTGTCCAAATAATCTGGAATCATCTGAAGCCTTGTTCACTCAACATGTCTTGCAGATTGGTGCTAACTGGGCTGGGACTTTAGCTAGGGTTGTCCACTGGTATACCTCTACATGGCCCCTCCATGTGGCCATAGCTTCCTTATGACACAGTGGAAACGTTCCAAGGAAAAGTGTCCGGACAGAGAAAGAGAGTGAGAGCAAGAGCAAGAGAGAGAGGAGCTATATTGTCCTTTATCAGTTAGTCTTAGAAAATATGCACCATCCCTTTTGCTGCATTCTATCAAGCCAATCATAAAGGCCTACCAGTTTTTAAAGGGAGAGGAAATAAACTCCATGATTTGTTAAGGGAGTGGAAGGTTCTGAAAAGCATAAGAGACCTGAAGTAATGCAATGCCATTTTTGGAAAATAGAACCTTCCACAAAAATTTTACATAAAACCAAAATTTGATTTGGATTTTCTATGGATCCAAGTAACAATTTGCTGAAGAAAAAAATAGTTTTAATTATACCAGCTAAATGTCATCATCAGCTGGAACAAGCAAAAAATATTTAAAGGGCCCAGATCCTTTTTCACGTATTAGTCTAAAAGGATGAATTTGGAGCTTAGAGGAAATAAAGAGTTAACAAACGTTTGAAACTTTGGATATTTTAGGATAAAGCTACAGTAAATGTGTTGTAAAGTTGTCTGAGGAGATTTGCTTTCATTTCTGGTGGATAAATGCCCAAGGGTAGAATTGCTAGATCATAGAGTAGATACAGGCTTAACACTATGAGAGACTACCAAAAAGGTGTCAACATTTTAGAATCAGCTTGCCGATTTCAACAAATATGCCAACAAAGAGTTTGAGCAGGATTACACTGAAACTATCAATATTAACAGAATTGACATTTTTAATACTATTGAGTCATCTAATCCATGAATATGATATATCTATTAAGATCTTCTTTAACATCCCCAATAATGTTTTATATTTTTCAAGGTAAAATCTTGCACACAATTTGTTGATTTATTTTTAAATATTTTATATTTTAAATGCTATTGTAAAGGGTAATTTAAAAGATTTCTTTTCTAATTGCTTATTGCTAATATAAAGAAATGTACTGAGTTTTCCGTATTGACCTTGTATACTCAGACCATGATACATTCACTTATTAGTTCTAATGATTTGAGGGGGTAGAATCCATGGAATTTTCTGATTACACAATCAAATTATTCATAAAGTTTTATCTTTTTCTTTCTAAACTTTGTTATGTCTCTAACTTGCCTTTTTGCAAGAGCTAGAAGCTCCAGTACAATGTGGAATAGAAGTGGTGTATGCAGACATTTTTAACTCCTTTCCAATCTTAGGGGTGGGGGAGAACCACTCAATATTTCATTGTTAAGTATAATATAAGGTCAGGGGGAGCCTGGGTAGCGCAGTCGTTAAGCGTCTGTCTGCCTTCGGCTCAGGGCGTGATCCCGGTATTCTGGGATCGAGTCCCACATCGGGCTCCTCCGCTGGGAGCCTGCTTCTTCCTCTCCCACTCCCCTGCTGTGTTCCCTCTCTCTCTGGCTGTCTCCCTCTGTCACATAAATAAATAAAATCTTAAAAAAAAAGTATAATATAAGGTCAGATTTTTATATTATAGCTATGTTGTCCTCATAAAATGAATTGGAAAGACTTTTCTTCTTCTCCTACTATATCCTCATACATCCATGTTGGGTTTCCTCCTCCCTCAGGTCAAGGCCACTATTCACAAACAAGTTCAAAGACCTCCTATCCAAGAATTTCTCAATTTTCTATCTTGGTTTTCAACTATTTTAAGATGGGACTTTGGCCAGGAAGCTAGTTAAGGTATAAGCTTCATTAGGCTAAAGTTTCTCATTTGAACTTGGATACTGAAAACATTGAATAAATTCTTTTTTTCCCTGTATTTTTATATATTTTAAGCTTTTATTTTAATTCCAGTTAGTTAATATATAGTGTTATATTAGTTTCAAATGGACAATGTAGTGATTCAATAATTCCATACATCACTCAGTGCTCATCTCAAGAAGTGCACTCCTCAATCCCCATCACCTATTTCACCCATTCCTCCACCCTCCACCCCTCTGGTAACCATCAGTTTATTATGCTTAACTTCTCTCTCTCTCTCTCTTTTCCCTTAGCTCATTTGTTTTGTTTCTTAAATTTTACATATGAGTGAAATCATATGATATTTGTCTTTCTCTGACTTATTTCAGTTAGCATTATCCCCTCTAGCTCTATCTATAAATAAATTCTTATTTTGGGTTCATATATATTTGATCTTACATACTGGAGATATTCAAACACCATTGATATCTGAATTACACAACTTAAATAGTCTGATATTTTAAAGGTCAAATTTTGTCAGCTAAAATTGTTAGAATAATATGGAAATTAAAATTATTTTGTGCATTATGATATTTCATTGGCTTTAAGTCCATTCTATTTTTTCCCCATGGAAACATTTTCAGAGATTTCCTCCTCAAATTTGGCATAGAAGTGAGTTGTGATTTCAAAAGCATTTTATATGAACATATTTTTGTGATATTTAAAAAGGCAATACACAAAAAGAAAGTTCAGAGAGCATGTTAGCCAATTAGTCAACCACCACATAAGCTAGAGAATAAAGCAGGGGTTTGGCAGCTACACCAGTATAAAAAGATTTTAAAATAATCACAAAGGCTTTAACACCAATTGACAATCCTTGCCTGCGTTCATATATACCTAAAGTGGGACTTGATAGGTCATAGAATATGAGAATGCAGATTTAATATCTTGTCTTTTTTTTTTTTTAAGTTTGGTTATGCATTTAACATTGTCTGAAGCATTTCTAGGTAGTGGTGTGGAAGTGTTTTCAAGCCCTCCATACCTACCCTGACAAATCACTGGAATTAGAATTCTTCTAAGTTTTAAAATTTAGAAATCATACTTTTTAATTTAGAAAGTTTTCTCTGATTCCTTTGAAATTCTCATTATTTAAATGATTTTTTTGTCTCTCTTCTTGTTTAATCGCTAGGAGCCAATAATTCTAATTATTCATCTTGATCTTCCTCCTTCAGTTTACTGACTCTCCTGAAATATACTAAAATTCATTGTTAGCCATCCATGATTTGGTATTTCTATAACATCATTAAAAGTCAGATCTGACAGAGCCAAGTCATAACATTCTGGGTGACATGGCAGATTTTAATCATTCTGCTCTGTAGCAAATTGAGCTAGCAAATTTCTGTTGCTGAGGTGTGAGGAGCAGGGATCTGCTCTGTAATTAGCTACAGGTAGTTCTTTCCAACCACATGCATCAGAAGCAATTCCTCCTGAGTCAGTGTCCCCAGAGGCCTAACAGAAGTCTCTGGGATACAGCGGGAAGAAACTATACCTCACTGAGCAGACATGCACATCCTTTTCCTTCACACTTTTGTTGGCCCAGGTCCAAAAACATAGTAATGGTATTTTTTCCCCTAAAAATCCTAAAGTTCTGGATTTGAATATGTGGGTCTCGAATACAAATTTGAGCAGGCACTCTTTGGTAGAAGAGAGAGTCAGCAATTCATGATTACATTACTATATTCATAGAACACCTCTTCTAAGCCATTCATTTGATTTCTAAAGAGTTAATGCTAGATGACTATATTTTTCTTCTCTCTTTTTTTAAAAAGATTTTATTTATTTATTTGACAGAGAGTGACAGCACAAGCAGGGGGAGCAGGAGAGGGAGAAGCAGGCTCCCTGCTGAGCAGGCAGCCCAACACTGGGCTGGAACCCAGGACCCCAGGATCATGACCCAAGCCAAAGGCAGATGCTTAACCAATTGAGCCACTGGATGATTATATTTTTCATTATTGTATCTATAACAGGCATCTTCAAACATCAGAAAGTAAGCTGACAGCATTTAAAAAAAATGTTAACTTAGTCTGAATCTTCTTTGAGGAGTAAAAATAAACAAAAATCAAACCTAAAAATATTAGGGGTAAAAATTCAAAGGAAATGGATTATATGTAGTGATGCCCTACTCTCTGATTGTTTTCTTTTTCCATTATTGAAAGTTTAAATGCAGGCATAAGTGCAGGTGACAACTTTTTCCTATAATATAGTCTGATACTGAGTAAAATTTATATCAAAGAATTATTCTAGACAACCTGTTTTTACTCATTCACATATCAATGAACTTTACTTCATTATGTCTCTTATAATTACTGTTACTGGATACCCAGGGCAGGAATAAAAAGATCTTAGATAACATTAATGAATTCATCAAAATCTCAACATATTAGTACACAATACTGGATTTTTATATATTAGTGATAAGGAAAGCAAAATGGTATAGAACAGAGACAAGAACTTGAAATTTAAAAGATCAGATTTCTATCTCTAAGACTGAAACCAAAATTATAAGTGAGCTTATACAAGTTGCCCTCTCTCTTGGTCCTAGACCCCCCATGGGTGAAAGAGGAGAATAGAACCAGGTTAATCATCAAGTCAGTTTCAGCTTCAAAGTTTCACAATCAAGTCCAAGATATATGTTATTCTGTATTTATCTCAGATTATTTGCATAGAATCTCTAGATATAGATTACCATTTAATGGATGACTTGGGGGATTAGAAACTTTCTTATACCCTTGAAATCATACCATACTTTTACTCACTTTCTTCTCCTATAAATATTCATGAACAAGATTCTTCAGAACTAAACAATACTCTTCATAATGTAAAACATGATAAAAAGGGAAGAAATATGCTTCAGACTGAATATGTGCATGTCATAGGCCTGTGAATCTTTTAATAGCTATTTTAACTCAGACAAATCAATCTAATTTCAATTTCCTCACCTGTAAAATGGAGATGATACCATATATTATATCACAACAATAACCTGAGAATTAAAAGGATGGATGGACTTTACATTTCATAAATGTAATGAACATATGCCACCTTTATGCATTTTTGCATGCTTAGTTATAAAAATAAAAGTACTTTACTACTTTCAATTTCATCTTTTTCCAGCTTGGTTTTCAGGAGTGTTTTATTTCTTTAAGATGCTCATTTTTCAATTGAAAGTGCAGCGTATAATTTAATATATATCATCTCATCCCAAATAGCCTGTTTGCAGTTGCTGTGTACTTTTGGCACAACTGCACAGAGCTCTCCATTACAAATGTCACCTATGATAGATACTATTGGCTATCAGGCCACTGGCATCTCTGGCCCATGGAGTAGGTCAGCAGGCAATTTTGCAGAGTGTCTGAGCAATCTACAGGAAGAACTTACTCAGCAGCAATACCAATTGCTTTTACTTAAAATTTAATTTGTATGATGAGTGCTTAAAGCAAGTTTTTACTCCTACCACCACATCAATAGCTTCCAAGAAGAAATTTCAGAGGCAGAAACAAAAGGGAGATGAAGAGGCAGAAACTTAATGGGAAACAGACAGTTTAGATGTGAAACACCAATTTCTTCTTTGACTTCCCTGACTAGCTGAGACAGCCCATGTACAAGTTTGACTATGGCAGTGAATACATCATAGGTTCTTCTTTCTTTATCTTTTTTTCTTTTAGAACTACATCCCCCCCCTTTTTTTTAAAGATTTTATTTATTTATTTGACAGAGAGAGAGACAGCCAGCGAGAGAGGGAACACAAGCAGGGGGAGTGGGAGAGGAAGAAGCAGGCTCATAGCGGAGGAGCCTGATGTGGGGCTTGATCCCATAACGCTGGGATCACGCCCTGAGCTGAAGGCAGACGCTTAACCACTGTGCCACCCAGGTGCCCCTACATTCCCCCCTTAAAAACAACAAGAGATACTCTCTCTTGGGGCGCCTGGGTGGCTCAGTCGTTAAGTGTCTGCCTTCGGCTCAGGGCGTGATCCCAGCGTTCTGGGATCGAGCCCCACATCAGGCTCCTCCACTGGGAGCCTGCTTCTTCCTCTCCCACTCCCCCTGCTTGTGTTCCCTCTCTCGCTGGCTGTCTCTCTCTCTGTCAAATAAATAAATAAAATCTTTAAAAAAAAAAGAGAGATACTCTCTCTGATATTAAAAACATAAGGAATACAGAACAAACACAGGCAGTTGTAGAGACTAATTCAACCACTACATCCATAAATCAGAGGGCTCTTTGAGTCTCTTCACAAGGAATGGTATGTGCTGCAAATCAAAACCGTAATGAGATCACCTCTCACGTGGTAGAATGGTTATCATGAAGAAGAGACAACAGGTGCTGACAAAGATGTGGTGAAAAGGAAACTTACATATTGTTAATAAGACCATAAATTGGTCCACCCACTGTGGGAGGTACCTGAAAAAAATTAAAAATAAATCTGCCATATGATCCAGAAATTCCACTTCCAGGTATATACCCAAAGGAAATGAAAACAGGATTCTGATGGGATATCTGCTCTCCGAGTTCGTTGCAGTATTATTCACAATAGCCAAGATATGGAAACAACCCATATACCCATCAATGGATGAATGGATAAAAAGATGTGGTGCAGGCAGCAGCCTGGGTGGTGGGAGGAGTGGGAGGAGAGGCAGCCTCCAGGCTTTTGAAGGCTCTCCCCACCTGCCACCCCACTATCCCCATGCCCAAGAGGAAGGTCAGCTCTGCTGAGACGGCAGCAAAGGAGGAGCCCAAGAAGAGATCAGCAAAGTTGATCAGCCAAACCTGCTACTGCAAAAGTGGAAACGAAGCCAAAAAAGGCAGCAGGAAAGGATAAATCCTCAGACAAAAAAAGTGTAGACAAAAGGGGAAATGGGGAGCAAAGGGAAAACAGGCTGAAGTGACTAACCAAGAAACAAGAGACTTACTTGCAGAAAACTGAGAAACTAAAACGAGGAGAATCCAGCCTCTGATGAATCAGGAGAGAAAGAAGCCAAGTCTGATTAATATCATATAACATGGCAGTCATCCCTGTCTCCCTTCTTGAACAACCCAGAAGAACATTTTTATCAACTATTTTGTAAATACAAGTTTTTTTTAGTAGCTCTTAGAGGCATTTTTAAGAGAGAATCCCACCTCATCGCATTTTTAAGTGTAAATTTTTTTTTTTTTAAGAGATGAAATCATTTACCGATTTAATTTTTGGTACAACCAGAAAATAGTGGGATATTGATTATGGGAGGCTTTGATTTTCTTGGGTGTCAGCTTAACATTCCATAGATGGGGTAGTTTTTATATCCTATAATACCAAGCGTACTTAATGGCAATTTGGAGTCAGTCGTGCATTTAATATGTCTTGAACATTTTAAATTACTTCTATTCTCGTGTTGTTTTGGTGAAATTGTTTCCTAAAGAAAACCAGCCCTTGATCTTGGCTCTCCTTGTCAGAATTTTGTGCATTCTGTAACATCTTGGTCATGGTAGTTCAGTTTTCCTACTAACTTTGTTAATGTGCTATGCAAGATTGAAAATTTGAGTATGTAGTGTATATGATACTAAATTGTGAATTAATGGGATTTAACAATGTAACAGCATATCAACATTTAAAGATATTTGTACTTGATATGCTGTTTAGGAAAATTTGCCTCCAAATTTTAAGCTGGAAGGTCACTGGAATAACTTTTAGAAAAGAATCACAATTACATGATTTTCTAGATTTTTGGTATATACGTTAAGCATTGTGTACAAATTGAAATGTCTGTACTGATCCTCAGAACAACCAATAATAACTCAATTATGAAATAATTTCTCAAAGCATATTAAGAAAAGATGTACATATGCACAACGGAATATTATTTGGGCAGGTAAAAGGAATCTATCCTTCCATTTGCAACAACATGGATGGACTTTGAGCACATTATGCTAAATGACATAAATCAGACAGAGAAAGACAAGTATTGTACTATATCACATATATGTGAAATCTAGAAAAGTTAAACCTGTAATAAACAAAAGTAAAATGGTGGTTACCAGGGGATGGAGTTGGGGGAGTTAGAATGACAGTATTTAAGGATATAAACTTATAACAAGTGGTAAATAAACCATAGAGATCTAACGTGCAGTATAATGAATATAGATAAAATATTGCACTATAATTATGTAATGTGATAAATATATGAATGCATTAAAGTAACATACTGTATACCTTAAACTTACACAATGTGTAATATATGAATGCATCAAAGTAACATACTGTATACCTTAAACTTACACAATGTGACATGTCAAATTTATTAAATTAAATAAGATGTAATTAAGCAGTGTAACATCATTAGAGGGACAACTCTGGTGTGCTGGAAAGGATAAAAGGAGTAGTAATTGGTTGAGGAATGGAGCAAGTTATTGAAAATGAGGTAGTCAGTGATACTATCTACTTTGCAGTCTTGGTGAAATTTTTAAAATGTTGTTCACAAACACCATGGTAGGTTTTGACAGTTAAGCCTGTGCAAATGTATTCTTTTTACATTTATTTTGCTACCATAGGATTTAGCCTGTATTTTAAAGAGCTGCAAATAACATCTTCATTAAAAGAAATTACAATAATATTTATACCATTTTCTCATAACCCTTCCTAGCAGATGGAGAGCTCTATTTATAATTCAAATATTAATGTTTAGATCAGATAGACTGATATAAATTAAAATACAGAACTTTAAGTAATTTCCTAAGTCACTTTCTAAAACCAAAATTTTACATGGCTTCCTTACACCCAGGATTTATATTCTAAAACAAGAACTCATTTCATGAACTCAGTACACATACGGCATCTGTTCCAATGTTTGAGAGAAACAGTGGTATTTTTTAATAAGTGTTTGTTGAATTCATTATTGATCTTACAATATAATTCTGTTTAAAATGGTGGAAAATGTTTGCCTTTAATTTTGCATATAAGCCAAGAGTTATTTAACTTTTTTAAAATAAGGACTATTATGTGTGGTGATTGTTCAGGTTTGATGTTCAGGAAAAAAAATACTTTATTTCTTTTTTTAGGCAGAGAGGGGCTGAGGGAGAGGGAGAGAGAGAGACTTAAGTAGGTTCCATGCCCAGTGTGGAGCCCAACGCTGAGCTCAGTCTCACAACCCTGAGATCATGACCTGAGCCAAAATCAAGAGTCAGACGCTTGACTGACTGATCCATCCAGGCATCCCATAAATGCCTTATTTCTAAATTTAAAAAAAGAAATTAAGATTTTATTTATTTATTTGACACAGAGAGAGAGAACAGCAGGGGGAACAGCAGGCAGAGGGAGAGGGAGAAGCAGGCTCCCCACTGAGCAGGGAGCCCAAAGCGGGGCTCGATTCCAGGACCCTGGGACAATGACCTGAGCCAAAGGCAGTTGCGTAAGTGACTGAGCCACCCAGATGCCCCTAAATTTAAAAATTTTAATTAACTTTTCTAGTTGTTATTCAACCTTTTTGTTTAAAAAGATAAGCACTACGTGTGGTTGTTGTTTTTGGTTTTGATTTTTTTTGCTTTTTATTTCTTTTTAAAAGCCCTCATACTTTGAATGTTGATTGTAGTCAATAAGGTAGAAAGTACCCCATCTAGAATGTAACTATTTTTGGTCATTGCGTTTTTTGAATTTATTAATACCTATTTTTTATTTTCAGTATAAGTGACACAGTGCACATCTAAATTCATGCTGACTTTGCTTATACTGCAAGATATTACACGGATTTTCCAACCTTTTTTAAAAATTAGTCTAATAAAACTGATTAAGTTATTACATTACAATCTATCGGAACCAATTCATGACTTGAAACAAAATCCCTACATTAATTTCATATTACTACATTAACCCTGGTTAGCTGAATAGCTGAGAGGATGGTAGATAAGCCAAAAAAACTTTGATTTTAATCTGCTTTTAAAAATTATTCTTATATATAATCTAGTTCCAGCTTTAGGCAATACTTTAAATGAAGTGAAAATAATCTATTTCTCCATTTCTTAGTGACTTGAATGCTTTTTTCTCCCTAGATATCATTGATCATACTATGGAGTAATACTAACATTGTGGAAGGCAGAAGAACTAACTGAATGTGTGTTGACCCTGAGAATCTGTTTCTAAAATATTTTATTATTGATGGAGACAAACTGTTCCATTTGAAGCTGAACGCTTAGCCACAATCTCATTTTTTTTTTTTTAAAGATTTTATCCACTTATGTGACAGAGAGACAGCCAGCCAGAGAGGGAACACAGCAGGGGAGCGGGAGAGGAAGAAGCAGGCTCCCAGCGGAGGAGCCCGATGTGGGACTCGATCCCGAAACACCGGGATCACTCCCGGAGCCGAAGGCAGACGCCCAACGACTGCGCCACCCGGCGCCCCCACAATCTCATTAATCACATAGGGATGTGGGTGGTTGTAGGTAGTGGAGTTGGAGGCAGGTGATGATCGTGATGAAATTCAGACTTACAGATTCAGCAAAGCGTTGAGCCCTGAGCTGTTTGGTCCTTCAAGGGTATACTAAAATGAAATGAGGAGACCAAAGTAAACCAGAAGACGTTCAGTAGAAGCTCAACAAAACGGAGACTTCCCAGAGTAGAAAAGATAGTTAGCTCTGCTCCATTTGCTCCAGAGAAAACTTCCAATTTAATTCCTTGGATACCTCCGTTTGATACCTTCCAAAAATGGGGATGAAAATGCCCCCTCATTATCAGAGATCATATCTTAGGGCAGGGTATGCTTATTGAATAGTTTGGGAAGAAGATGGCTGATTTTGACATACAGTCATTGATATGTTTTTGAGATACAGTGACTTGTAGCCATCTGTTGAAGGACTTAGCTACCTACACCTTGCACTTTGCAAGACCCTTTTACTTTTTAAGTATTTTCGTATTTGCAATTACTTCATTGACAACCTGTACTTGTTTGTTAAGGTCTGTTTTCTCCAGGCTTAGCTTCATGGTGTCAGGGACAACCTTTGTTGGTTTTGTCTTCCTCTCTTTCTTAGTTTCTGGTGTAATATTTAGCTTATAGAAGATATTTAATATATGCTATTGACTTAAAGAAATACAGACTGACTCCAAAGGGCTTCCCTGCTGCTAGATTGGATGTTGGAGCTGCTCATACATATTTCCAGATCCCTAAAGACTGAAGTCCAGAGCAGGGATTCCCTTAATTTCAGATTACCCTAGTAGAAAGCATGAAATATTTTCTTGCGATTAGTTTATTATTATGAATTTTAGATTAAAAAATTCAGTTTATTTAGTTGAATAGAGACTAATTGAAGTTTATTGAATTGCTATGTCATAGTCATAAACTTGAATACCTTACCCTAAAATTAAATGACAAAATTCTTCATTCATACTTGTAGAGGACTCAATATTTAGGCACTTTCAGGATACTTTACATATATTATCTCATTTAAATGGGCCACCTTAACGCACTTACAATTTGACATATGAGGAAAGCAAATGAGAAGAAATGGAAATATATTATACATATATCACTCTTCAGTGGGCTCACAGTGCTCAGAAAGCTGTGCAGATATGTAGTCAGTATGAGAAATAAAACAATGTTATTTAACCACTATTTAGGAACACATACAGCATCCAAAATGTGATGCAAAATATTTCCTGTTCTTCCCATCAAATTTTCTGTACATAGAATCATTCCTGAAAACATGATCTAGGAATCTTCTATTGTTTCAATCCCTACTTCACTACTGCCTTGTTCACCTGTCTTTTCCTTCACTCTGTATTTTCCCCACTTTTGCCCAATCCTAGGGATAGTCTTTTTTCCGTTCTGGAAAGAGACAAGTAGATTTGGTTGAGCAAGAGGAAAAGAAGCTTGGAGTGTCAAAGTCCTCTCACTGGAGCAAGCCAATTCCTGTTGTTCTTTTTTTTTTTTTTTTTTTTTTTTTTTAAGATTTATTTATTTATTTATTTATTTGACAGAGAGAGACAGCCAGCAAGAGAGGGAACACAGCAGGGGGAGTGGGAGAGGAAGAAGCAGGCTCCTAGTGGAGGAGCCTGATGTGGGGCTCGATCCCAGAACGCCAGGGTCACGCCCTGAGCCGAAGGCAGATGCCCAACGACTGCGCCACCCAGGCGCTCCCAATTCCTGTTGTTCTATTGTTAATAGGAATTATGTTTTTGGTGTATTACTATGCTATACCTTCTCCCATACATTCTACCAACAAACTACTTTCCAGGCTGAAAAAAGAAAGAAAAGAAGAGAATGGGGGCAAAAGAAAAAATTGTTCCTATCTTAACACATCCATCACATAATTCTTAAAGGAATCAGGAGGAGTGGATTAAACCTTAGGAATTCGAAAAGTACTTTAATGAGCCCCATGGTTGTTCTTAAGAAGAACACTGCTACTTCTGGAAAAGCAGAGTCAACGTAAAATGCATGTTTCTGTGAAGTAAATCAGCTCACGTACCATCACATTGTGAGAGATGATGCCAAAAACATGGGTAGTTAGGGGTCATTTGTAATTCTCCCAGTGCTTCTAGTGCTTCATTCACCAAGTAACGGCAGTTGAATGCAAAGCACACTAACACAAGCTGGCCCTGCATGGACAAACATGGTATCATCAGTGTGTCTACTGACCATAAATTCTCCCCCGGGTTATGTATTGGAAAAATCTCCCAAAACTTAGTCTCGTAAAACAACATTTTATTTTATTGTGTTTTTTAAGTTTTCTTTGTGTCGGTAATATAGTACTTCTAAGCTGGGTCCGTGGGCTAAGAATCTATCCCAGGGTTACAATCAGGGTATAGACTGGGCCTGCACTCATCTCAAGGTTCAACTGAGGGGAAAGTCATTTCTAAACTCACTGCCTTGGCTGTTGGCAGGTTTCAGTTCCTCGTGGGATTTTGGGCTGAAGGCCTCAGTACCTCCCTGGTTGCTGAGCCAAGATATCTTGCCATGTGGGCCACTCCCCAGGGCTGCTCAGAGCATAGCTGTGAGCAAATGAGAGAACAAGAAAGAAGCAAGACAGAAGCTCATCTCAGAATGACCTCTCATCATTTTGCTGTATATTCTTCATTAGAAGCAAGTCACTAAGACTGGCCCATATTCACAGAGCATTGATATTAAGAAGCTGGTTCATGGGGACATATTTAAGGGCTGCCTACCTACCAGACATCTGCATATTTTACTCGATAATAAAACAGTCTGGATTATTTTCTTATTTTATCTCCATCTAGCAACATCACCTCTTTTTCCTTTGAAAGGTAAAGTACAGAAATTCACCTATTAGTGAATTGTATTACCATCCCCTGGAAGGCTTGATAAACACATTACTCAGCCCTGGCCCAAATTTCTGTTTCAGTTGGCCAGGGATTCAGTGAGCCTGAGAATGTACATTTCTAAAAACTTCCCAGGTGATGCTGATGCCACTGGACTACTACTTTATTTATTAGGAATCTATGATGCTTTTGAATGATGTTAATATTTTAAATTAGTACTTACATTATTTTTGGTTACAAAGTTGTATAGATATAGAATGATCTACATGAGCCTATTTTCCCCATAAGCCCTGACATGTTTAGTGTCTGATTTTTCAAAAAATAAGATTTTTTCCAAGAAAGCATACATTTATAGTATTCCGATTTGTATCAGAAGAGCAAAGCATTGACATATTTTGCAAAAAAAAAATCTACCTTATGGATGATGAGTAGGCATATGACATAATTTTATTTCTAGTTCCATGAGAATAAGATGATTAATTCAGGGAATGTCAATACCTGCCATAACAATTTTAGTAAACACTTTTTTTTCCATTCAAGAAAACAAACAAAAATTGAGACATAGCAATAGCTGACCCTTTCTTCCCTTTCTTACATCTCACCGACTTATAACTGTGCTCACCTTGGAAAATGAAAGGGCTGAAAAATTTTAAGGACTTTTTCCTTTTTATTTTGTTACCTTTTTCATGTACAAGATATTTATAATCATTTCTCCTTAACATTTTTTGAAAATATATTCTTACACCCCAACATTGGGCATACAATTGTAAAATTTGAAAATAATAATTTCTAGTTCATTATATATAAATAATCTCAAGTTAAGCTGACCCAGGCTTTTCCTGGTAAGTGGCCTTCCAAAGTGGTTAAATCACTGGCATGGAACCACTAATCTCTTTCATGAAAGCTTACTTTTGCAACTCAGCGCAAGGATAATTTTATGTACAATGAAAAGGAAGGAAGAAAAAAAAAAACCTCCTCTAGATTGAAACATCATTTACCATTGGCACACAGAAATAATCAGAAAGGGTGCATCTGAAAAAGATCAAGCATAGGGTGCTCAAGTGTGTCTGAGGGAGCTGTGAGTCAAATTTGTGCCACCATTCAGACAGGTCCCAGATCTACAAGGAATGTGCACTGTGAGTTACGCAAACCACTGTCCAGTGCACTCCCCTGCGTGCTGAAGGTGAAGATTCTGAGCAGCACAAAATTGCCTGAGTTAAAAAGAGGATTAAAATACTTCTAAGGTCACATCCTATTCAGTTAGAAGTTTACAATTCTTTGTGCAAAAGTCAATCACTCTCAGGTCAGTTTATAGAGAACAGAAAAAACAACCCGTGTTTGAAAAATTAGGGATTCTTCAAATTTCAATATCTTCTTCCTATGTCACATGAGACACAGGCATCTTAGGACTACACTTTTTTTTTTTTTAACATGGTGACCATAGGGGCATCTGGGTGGTGTAATCAGTTAAGCCTCCCACTCTTGGTTTTGGCTCAGTCCTGATCTCAGGGTCGTGTGATGGAGCCCCATGCAGAGTCTGTTTGAGATTCTCTCTCCCTTTCCCTCCACACCCCTGCTCCCGCACTCTCTCTCTCAATCTCTCTAAAATAAATAAATAAATCCTTAAAAAAAAAAAAAAAACCCATGGTGACCATAATATATTTAGGTAGAATAATTATAGTTTTTCTCATGCAACAGGATGTCACAGACAACTTTATTTTCTAGGAGATTAGGGCTTTGCCTCGTTTCCTCACAGTGTGGAGGTTTTTAATGAAACTCGTAGGGTGCTACACTGGGCATTCTGTTTACAATTTTGCCTTTTCTGGATCAGAGGCCAACCAGATTGCCAGCTATCATGCCATGGAATTTAGTTTTAGGGCCACATGATGAAAATGTTATACCATACCTTCTTTGTAACCTCGAAACAATGAAAAAATGAGCCTTCGTTGTCATTTCCACTATGACAGCGATGTGCAACAAACAGACTGCGACAAACTGCTCTACAGACTGATGAGTGTGACATGACCGTAGCTGCACATTTTGAGCGTTCAAAAATTCAGAAGTAATGGTGATACTTGTTTTAAAAATTGATTTGTATGATGTGTTCATATGTAAACCAGTTACAATATAATATAATTATGTGCAGCTTACTTGTTTTGTGTTACTACCAGCAAGTATTATTACTAAACATATTGGAAGATGGCAAAGTAGTATTGGCTTTAATTTGATCGAAAAGGATAAATATTTACCTAGCAGACTTCAATAATCTTGTTTCTCATTCCTCTCTTGCCTTCCAGGTTTGCCTTCTCTTTCCTGTTAATAATAGCTCTTTTCAGACTTCTAACTGTGGAAAATCATCAAGGCTTAGTCTTCGGATCTTTCCTCTTCTTTCTCCAAACTCTCTCCTAATCCAGTTGCATGATTTCTAATCTCTATGTAAATAGATGACTTCAACATTTTTATCTCAATATCTCTCTGCTGACATCCAGTCCCATATCTCTTAAATTCTGCTTGTACCTTAGTATATTAATATTCCTCATTGTCTCATATTCAGAATGTACAAAATCAATTTATCAGTGTCAATTCAAAATATGTTACTTGTGATGTCTCTACTTTCTCCCAGCTACTCAAATCTGTTATGGCACACATCTTTTAGTATGCTAATTTCATAACTAATTATTTTTTAAAATTTCATTTGCAAGGCGTTTTGGGGTCTGCCAAATTTAGAGATACCTCCCTAGTCTGGACCAGATTATGATTATTTTTTCTTAATGAGATGAAAAATTCAATGTTACACCAAGTGGCGGGCTCTCAGGGGTTTCGCGTGCTCTCTAACTTCAATCAAGTGCAATGTCCATCAAGATCTAGATGTTACTCTCACTTTTCTCAGCGCTCTGCCTGAGGAGGATGCTTCATTGTTCAAAGTGCCCCGAGCCACAGAACTAGAATTGCTCCCTCTGTAATTGGAATAGACCAAAGGGAAGTGACGTAAGATTTGAAGATGATCTTCAGCAAAACAAGATGTTTAATCTCTTGTTATTATTCTGCCTGGAGTAGAAATTTCAGAATTGTAGTGAAGTTTATTTCAAGGTTTCTTTTTGCATTGTATAGATAAAAAAGAAATGTTTGTCTCTAATCCATTTTGGGGGACTTTTATATCCAAAGATAAAGAAGGCAAGATACCTAAATAAAGGAATTAGTGGCTGTTCCTCATTAATCCTAAAGGCTTGCAGTATGTCTATCAGGAAAAAAATTCAGAGATTTTTGGTTACTTTCTTCAAGACAATAATTATAATCTATGAATATCTCCTACTTCAATGAAATTTAAAAAAATCTTTACGTGATCAATGTATGAAGTTTTGGGCCACCTTAAGGCATTTTCCAAAATATCTTTAATAACATAATGTGATCTTGTTTCTTCTTTCCACTGACTGCTGCTGAAGTCTGGAATCCTTTGGTCTCCAAAGGATTGAAAGTAATGAAAGCTCACTGCTCCTCTCTTCCACAGCTTTATTACACTTTATTATAATATTTTCAAATCACACTTTCAAAATGTCACTTGTAGCCTCAAAATCCTTTAGTACCTGTGACCTTCCTACATTCTTGGATTGACAAGCAAAACCCTCTAGATTATGACCCTATCCTTCTCGAAATCTTATGTGTATTTTCTTAAACCCTCAAACTTCACCAGCGTAATCAATTCCCTTTCCCTGCATATTCGTTGTATATTCTTCTTCCATGACTTTATCCATGTTTTTGCTTCACTTTGAGTTTTTGTCCCCCATTTTTTGAATTAATCTATCTTTCAAGATTGTTGGTAGGTGCCACTTTCTCCATGAGAACATTCCTAATCTTGCTGACACATATATATCTTTCTTTCCTATAATGTGATTGTTTTTATTTCTCATTTTACCTTTTATTTATTAGAACAGAAAATATACAAAGTAAGGTGCTTCCAGTAGTCTTTAAGCTATTGGACGGTAGGAAAAATGTTTTCTGTTTTCTGGGGGGTTTCGATATGATGAATACAGCATGCTTGATTTTTAGTTAATATTTATTAGTTGATCATTGTTTTAAAAAATTACAGATGGTTCTCCTCAGGAATGGATAATTAGAGTACATTTTTTTTTCCTGCTGTGTTTATTATATGCTTATCTTTATAACAAAGACAAAAAGAGCAAGGAGAAAGAAACTGTGTTTATATCTTATAATAAGCTATCTTTTTTAATTAACATATTATGAATATATTTTCATTCTTTTCTCATGACAATGCAAAGGCCTTTGCTTATATTTGATCTTTGTATGCTTGTTAATTTAAAGATATTTGTAAACACTATGATTGCATTCTTATCTTCTTAGATGTATTGCTTTTGTCTCTCTAGTTTTGGAAGCATGTTTTGCTCTCTGAATTAGCAAAACTGTTTTTTTCCTTCTTATTTGATTATCATTTAAGTGAATGAGTCTGCCTCTATCTTGCATAGATCCTAAATAGATAATATTTAGGTTTTCCTTCACCTTCCAACATAACCATGAAAGATTTTAAACTTCGATCATTATCACTTTCTGATTTTATGAGGTAAAAATTAAAAGCTAGTACCAGCTTTTTAAAAATAAGCAAATTCCTAAAATAACAACCTCAATCTACATCATATTCATATACACCATATCCTTATTCCTTATTTATTTTTATACATTTCCAAGAGTGAAACGTTTTTACAGATCAGCAAAGAGATCTTCTACTACGTCAGGTAAAGGCAATAACAGAAAATATAAATGTGACCAAAGTTTTTGTATACTTTCATAAAAAGCATGTTGGCTGCTTAAGAGATCTGGATCATCTCCATTATTTGACTTAAAGGCATCAAAGCAGTAACGAAAGCTCACTTTTAAGATTATATGGGAAGACTCCCACAGTGTGCTATTACCGAGGCTAGCAATTACTAAGGTTATGTTGTTGGTAAGGCCTTACTGAAATTGTTTAAAAAGGAAGCATGTAATATTAGGAGAGAAATAATGTTCTCAAACGGTTTATTCTGCGTTCCTGCTATAGTACATTTTAAATATTTTTGACATGGTCATATGTAATATGAGGTTATCAGAGGGAATGCTTGGTATGTTTTTGAATTTAAAAGGGACTTTATGTCAAAAGACTTCATTCTTTCAAATTAGTTATTTCCTATTTAGTATTATCAAATGCCTACAATATGTCTGAGTCCGATGGGATAGTATGTTATTACACTGTTCCTCACAGAGTGATCACCTTTACTGCTGCAGTGAAATCACTTTCATATTGTCCAAAGTACATATCCATGGACTTCACCCAAAAACTTCTGAATGGAACATCTGAGTTGAAAATTGGGAATTTGCCTTTCCAAGAGGTGATCCAGATGATTTCTTTGCACACTAAAGTTTGAGAATTACTGGGTTAGTGATTAAAAGCATGGATCATTATAATCATACCAACTTGATTGGAGTCCAGCCATTTTGTCATTTTTATTGAGCAAATTAACCTGTCTATGTTTCAGTCTCCTTGGCACACTTAATCTCAGTAAAAAGGGAAAACAATAGATTCTCAGTTATATTGTTTTTATGAGGATTAAGAAGACAGCACAGTGAAGTGCCTAACCTGAGTTCCTAGACTATTTGACCTAATGTATTAGATCTTAAGATCTGTGTTCATTAGCAAGAATATAATGGTAGTCTAAATATACCAATATCCTCTTAGCTGGATTTTAAAACCTAGTGGAATTTTAAAGTTTAACAAGAATTCAACAAATAATATTTCTTCTGTTAATGATAATAATGATGATGACAAGGACAGAGGTCTAAAAAGCTAAAGGAAAATAAAAACTAAAGTAGGATCAAATGCTGTCTTTTAGAAAACTATTTTTAGAAGAAGAAAGACAGAGGCAAAGAGGCGAATATTTCTGGGCACCATCTATCTTCTCTATGTTTTATACTTCACATGCTTCTGGCAATCTCTTTTTCCCAGTTACTTGTTTTTTGTATTTAAAGGCTGCTGGATCTCATCACAGTGACCCAGAAATGATAGATTTGGATCATGCATTCATCTTTTTGGAAAAAAATATGCACACATCCTGAGAGTTTTAAGTTTAACATAATTACATGGCTATTATATTTTCAGTAGAAATGATGCTCTGTCTTTATTTATTTTACCCCTCATAATTTCTCCTTTATTATCTTTCTTCCCCCAAGGTTTGCAAAGAATCAGGATTTGTCCACTGCATATAATAATCAAAAAATGAAATAAGATCTTCACTATCATGAGTCTTATATTCCAGTGACTGGGATTAAGATGATACATAAGATAAATAAATACACACACAAATGAATAAGTAAGCAAAGATACTAAAGTCAGATAGTGATAATTGCTAAGAACAAAATGAGACATAGTGATATCATTGAAAGTGATGGGGTGAGCTACTTTGAATAGAGCATCGGGGAAAGACTGAATAGGTGATGTGCCCGGAAGAATAAATTACTTGAAGAATTTGTCATTTAGGAGGGTAAAAAAGGGTATTTCAGGCAAAACAAACAAACAAACAACAGCTCAAAAGTGGAAATAAACTTATCTATATAGAAGAAACCCAGAGTAACTAGAGCAGCATGAACGAGTGATTCCAAGATTGGTTTAAGAGGTAATTAGGTACCAGGTGATATGCGCTCTTAAAAGATATGATAAGGAATTTTCAATTTTTTCCAAGGAGAAGGCTTAGCTATTGGAGAGTTTGAGCAATGGAGGGACATAATCTAATTTATGTTTTTGAAAGAAGAGTTTGGCTGCTGTATAAATGGTGGAATATAATGAGACAAGAGTGGGGGTGAAGATACCGTTAAGATATAATTGCGAGGCACCTGGTTGGCTCTGTTGGTGGAGCACGCGACTCCTGATCTCCAGGTTGTGAATTCAAGCTCCACGTTCAGTGTAGAGATTACTTAAAAATAAAATCTTAAAAGAAAGATACATTTGTAATAGTCTAAGTGAAAAATGATGGAGTTGTGGGTTTGGGCTTAACAGACAAATGTCTGGATTGCAGAAAATATTTTGGAGGTGGAGATTTACTGATAGATTGAGTGTGTAGTGTGAAGGGAGTGAGGAATCTACAGCGATCTATATTTGGGGAAATAGCAAATGGCTCAACAGAATGTTGTACTTATTGATGAAATTAGTTTGGCCATTTAAAATCTGAAATGTGTGGAACTCAGTGGTGAGTTTGAAGAAGATAAATTTGAGTGCCATCTATGCATAGGTTGTAATTACAGTCATATGACTTGATTGATTATCTAGAGAGTGTGCCCAGAAAAAGAAAATATCTGGAGCACCAGTGTCTAGAAGTCTGGTAGAGGAGAAAGGGAGCCATCAAAGGAGACTTTGAAAGGAGGATAATGAAGTAAGAAGAAAATCAGGCATCTTGGGTATCCTTGAAGGCAATGAAAGTGTGTGTTTCAAGAAAGAACTGTAATCACATATATCAAATGCTGCTAAAAGTCAAGTAAAATAGGGCAGTGAATTGACCACTGGCTGTGATCATTTGTAATCTTGAAAAGAGATTTTTCATTGGACTTGTGGGGAGAACAGCCTCATAGAGAATATGGGAAGTTAGGAAAGGGAAAGAATAATAAAAATAGAGAACTCTTTCATGGGAGTTTTGCATGAAAATGGATAGAAAACTGGGGCAGTGACCAGGAGGAATGTGGAGTTACGTGATGATTTTGTTTTAAAAAGATCATATTAAGTAGTGTTGCATGCCAATTGGAATAATCCAGCAGAAAGAGAAAAAAACTTCCTGCTGCAGGAGGAAAAAAAAAAATAATTGCAGAAGCAATATCCTTGAGAAAAATTAATGGAAATGGAATTCAAGACACAGATGGAGGGGCTGACTTTAAATGGAATCAGAAATTTGTCTCCTATCATAATAAGAATTATACAGTATAGAAGGGGGTGGGTTAAGGCAATTGGCACAGTTCTTGTCCAAAGGAGTAGTATGAGGAGAAGTCAGTATGTAGTGTGCAAACATATGGACAAGAAAGGATCCTTGCCCATAAAAAGCTTACAATCCAATAAATAACCATAATAATCTTTACATTTTTGGTATTGCATACTATCCTTGTCAATAATATTTTAATTATATTTAATTATTACACAAATTTGACAACTTTACCTGATTTTATTATTATTATCCAGCAAGATGTTATTTTTTGGTCCTTGCACTTGGATGGCACAGAAGCATAGATATAAGTTTGCCTCATTGCACTTGCCCATTCTTGTAATCACGTTTGCCAGCTGTTGGCATAGACTGATATCACCTGTCATTTTTTCTGACACCATTTAAATCATAGCAGTGGTTTAAGAGTTTCCTTAAAATGATGCTCTCATTAATTCACTTTCTCAATGAGCAAGTTCTATTTTAAGGAATATATTGTGTTCAAAGGATATAGAATATTTTTTGTTTGAATCAATGAGGGTTATGTCTCTTATTTGAGACCCAGTGGTTTGTTTATTCTAGCTCAAATAAGATCATATCAAGGAAAATACCATAGAGCCGTGGTTAACATCCTAGTTTTAACATCAGGCAGATCTTAGTTTACATAGAATTCCCAGACTATTTGAGCTTGGAAACATTTCTTATACTGTTTCTTAAATTTCTCATCTGAAAATAAGGACAATACCTTTCTCTCTCATTACAATGATATTTTGATGATTAAATTAGATAACATTTGAAAGGAACAAATGCAGTGTCTGACATATTATACAGCAAACATTTCATTTTTATTGCTATAATTATTAACAGCACTGCTACTACTAGAAAATATTTGAGTGCTTATTACCTATTATAGTAGAGTTTAAACTTTTTGAAGTTTTTAATATATAAATTCTTTTAAATCCTACAGGAGTACAGGGTAAATTTTGTTTAAAAAATAATACACAAAGAAGTAAAATGATTTTTAGGAAAGTCACCCACCTAATAAGTGGCAGAGCACATGAAGAATTCAAACCCTGACAGTCTGACTCCAAAGCTCAAATTCTTAGCCACTACAATCTGCTGAATCTCTCCACTCCTATTTGTGAGGGGAGAATATTCCTTCTCTTTCATCCTTTTACAAGTGGAATATTTTCAGTAGCCTTTTTTCCTTATACATCTTACTGAAGATAATTGTAGCAATGAGGATCTTAGTTATTGCTTTGTTCTGACTGGATTTTTCTGATTTCTGAGGAAAGGAAGAATGTTTCTGTATCCTGGGTATACTCAATTCCATTGGAAGCAATGACAGAAGCAATAATCCCAATTCTACCAGAAATGATTTAAAGGTTATTTAATTGTATAAAGGGTAAAATTATAAAAGATGGATTTTATCCTCCAGAAAGAATTCCTTAATCTTTCCATGTAAAGGAATGTGACCTCAATGACCTACAAGAGTTTTATTTCGTTGGTACCTTATTCACTCTTGTGGACAGTAAAAGGACAACACCTCATGTTTTCTGCATGACATTATTTTATTTGGAAGATGTGTTTTCCCTACTCTCATCACAAAAATTGCAAGAGCCCAGATTTATCAATAAGAAAGCAATCTTGATTCTCTTCTAAGCATTTTTCTTATGTTTAAAGGCTCTCCAACTATCTTAGTAATATGGCTTACATAACTACTTTAGCTCAAAGGGCTCTGAATAAACATAGCCACCTTGACATCATGTGATAGAAAGTGATGCATGGTGCTGGGGCACAGAACTGGATTTGAATATCAAGTAGAAGTAGTAAAATGCTCTTTTCCCCTCCAGACAGGAGTGACTGAGATGCCCCTGAAATTATACTTCATATTTTCCATAATCAAAAAGTATTCACATAGACACTCCTGAATTTCCTCCCAAGGTACTAATATATTGATCATTGAATGATCATTGAATAGTGTTGAGATAAAATAACTTTGCAGACTTGGGAGTCAGACAGATTTTTGTTCAAATCCCAACTCTACCACTTATCATCTATGTGATTCTGGCCTATAACTTATAATAATACTTACTTCATATTGTTGTATCAGGTGAGATAACACATAGAACATGCTTAGAACCCTTTTGAGAATACTGCAACCAATCAATAGTCATAATAGTCATATGTATCAGTTAGAATACTTTCTTTTACAAATAATATAAAACCTAAACTAGATCAAACTCTAAGGAAATATATTAATTCATGTATGTAACTAGAAGACCAAGGGGAGGGTAGTCTTCAGGATTGACTAACTCAATTGCCTCCTGTGTTAGGTCAATGGGATTTCCCCTACTATATTCTCTTTGTTTCGCTTTAACAGCAGGGAGATTTTTTTGAAAAGAAGACTCTTGTAATCCACATTGCACACTCTCACACCACTATGTCCAGAGGAAGAAAGAGGAACTATGTCCTTTCTCCATATATAAGTTCCAGCAAATATGCCGTGAAACTTTTTGGCCTGAACTGAGTAACTTTCTCATACATGAATCATTCCTGGTGGCTAGATAAATGTCTTGGACTGGTTGGCTTAGAGCTAGACTGTTGGGTCAATCATTGCAGCAAGAGGGGTAGGAGTTACCCTTAAACCAGTAGGTCAGACATGGAAATCTGAAACTAAAATTAGGGTACTTTGGGGGAGGGGGAAAGTCAGGAATAGATGCAGAGAAAGCAACAAATAATGTCCATTTGGCTTTGTTTTCATAATGAGTGTTCCTGTGGGGTTTTTTTCTAAGTAATTGATGATGTTCTTAATATTTTTCAGTGAATTCTCTAACTGTATCACCAAAAATATATACAAACGCTATTTTTCAGCCTAGTGCTGGAAAGCATAGCAAAAGGCCTTGAAGTCTCGAAGTCATAAAAATTCAAATACAGTTGTTCAAATACCTGTTTCAAAGTATAATAGAAGGATACTTGGTAATTATTTTTATGTAAGTTAATAGCACATAGCATTATATTATAGACAAACTTGATATTGTTATCTGAAAACTCTGTAAAATATATTTATTAGTAGCATCTGAAATATGTAATTACAATAATTACATAGCAATTAAAATTATATATTATATGTATAATTATATAAACCATATATGCACTATTATAATTCATATAATTGGTGTTATATTAATTTTTAGAGTTATTTGGATAATTTCCCCCTTGTTTCTCAATAAGAATATTGATAAGTTAATTAATTAATATCAAGTATAATCCAGCTTTCTGCATAAATCTAGCTACAAATGCATAATACTGATGATCAACCCCTTAATATGACTCAAGAGTTTCCAGGGTTTTTTCTTTATTGTACTGTTTGACACATGATGAAGCTATAACCTCTATGTGGTTATGAAGTCTGACATCCTGATGGTAGAAAGATTACTTTCATCTGTAGAAATTTTGACCCAACTTTCAATATTTATTCTCTTAATGTTAGATGATATCTGGATACTCGAATGAAGAAAAATGTTATATTTTTAAAGTTGTCTGGATTTTTTCATACATTATTTTGATGCCATGAAACAGCAAAAAAAATAATAAAAGTTGTGAAATTAGAACATAGAATAAATTCAGGCAGCATTTGGGAATTGTTAAGTCTATTTCTAGAACTTTTGTAATATGAACAGATTTTTTGATAAGCAGGAGAAGTTTCTTATAGAGATCTTTTTCAGTTAACATAAAAATTGGAAGGCCATATTTCAGAATGTTTTTATCAATTTCACAGAAGAGAAAAATGTGTACGCTTATGGTATTTGGATAATACCAGATATAATTTTCCCTATTTACAAATAGGGTTCATAACTTTCATTGTTCTAGAATTATGCTACAACCCCTCAATTTTTGACCCAGCCTCTGTGATTTACTAAGATACAGGAAGCCAATTCAATCTAATCAGATCATTCCTTTTGCCACGTTTTATACTGCATTTCCTCTACTTTTCCTTCTATTCTCCACAAAGCCTTAAGAGCAGATAGAAATGTTGCATTTGCCCTGCAGCTAGTTGTGGATACAAAAGACCGCAGTTTCATTTCACAAACAGGTGTTAGAACCACAAAAGATGAAAGACCATACTCTCTGCTAAAATCTGAATCAAGTAATTGCACAGCACTTTCTACCTAAGGTTGGCAAACAAACCTCAAGATTGGTTTCTCCAGAAGCAGATAGTGATGATATCCGTTTGGTTAGTGTAACAAGACATGCCCCTTTTCTATTAGTCTAAAAAAGCAAAAGATTGCTCGAAATGACTTTATAGTCACTTGGGAAAAATCAAAACATTCCAACTCAACTGCTTACTCGTTTTAAACAGAAAGTTTCAATACACTGAAATATCTTAGCTCAGAGTAGTCATCCTTGAAATAGCTGGAGAGCAGTGTAAGAAAAATATTTACTCTCCTGAAAACTACAAGACAAAGATGCTACACTGTGCTCTATTAAATTTAAATTGATTCATGTCCCACACAACCAGTGTGCAAAGGCTGGGCACTGACAATCAGCCATGTAGTGGGGGCTACCAGTGGCAGTTCCAGAAACACAGCAAGGGATTGATTAAAGTGAGCTTTCTACCATCTGTGGTCACGTTATGCTTGGGATAGTTCATATATCTGCAAGAGCAGCAGTAAATATGCCAACAGAGGCAACAGGTTTCCTTGAAGCAGAAAAGAAAGTGGAGTCGATCAAGCTAAAGCTATAGCTTAAATCTGATAGCAGAGGATTCATAGAAAAGAGCTGACTTTGGCATTCTGTGTGAAAAGACCATCCAGGATGGAAATATTATGCTAGAAAGATAATTCTTACTTGGAGGATTTATGATTAAAATTTTAATTCATTCTAATATTTGTCCAATTAAATCAGTTATAGGCATTTTGGCTGAGAGTCAACCTTTACATTAGGGAGCAATATTTTTTAAAAGGGTTTGGCTGGAAATGGTGGCTCCAGTGTTTCATTTTATTTGGACAAGAGGAAAAAGAAAAGAGAAGATGGAGGAGAAGATAAATAATGGACAAAAGGCGACTTTTTCCTCAAAAAGCAATGTTGCAAATTATTGGACAATTTCTTAGTTCCATAAAATCC
Organism: Ursus americanus; assembly: GCF_024610735.1. NCBI lineage: Eukaryota > Metazoa > Chordata > Mammalia > Carnivora > Ursidae > Ursus > Ursus americanus. The sequence continues at coordinate 45,362,376 of NC_142135.1, forward strand.
TTTTGTAGGAGTCATAATTTTTGTTCATGCATTCATTCATTCACTCATTCATTCATTCAACAAATGTGTATTGTGTGCTTACTTTGCATATAATGTAAGCGATGAAGCTCTAAGGGAGACAAACATCCTGGCCTTCAGGAGTTTACCTTGTGTATACTAAAACCTATGCAATTGTACAAAGAGCTATTATAACTATATTCAGGGCACCGCAGATGGTCATGCAACCATATTACCAAGTAATATAGTTCTTTCTCTTTGCAATAACTGTTCCATATCTCTGCCTTGGGCTTCCAATCCCCTATATCTTTTTCCTCCTCACTTGCACATTGTAATCTTCTATTATATTTTACATAGAGAATGGAAATTATTCCAAAAGATGTTTATCATCTTCTCACGATCAAACTTACAAACCTACGTGCATCTCCCAGGAACTTCTTTCTTTTTTTTACTGAAAAAATGGGGGAAATTTTTCTTTCTTTTGGCAATGGTGAATCATTCGTATATACTGTCTTCTCCATGACTTTGCCTCTTTGGTTCTTTTCCTGTCTTCCTGAGTCATTAATTTCTCTCTCTCTCTCTCTCTCTCTCTTTCATGAGTGATTTCCATATGCCAGAAGTCACTGCTTCACAATATGTTTCACATCGTGGCACACATATAAAGTTATACTAATTTTAAGTCACACTGGGGAAAACCGCTGAGACCGTTCAAGTACTGAGGCAAGTGGCCCCCCTCTTCTCAGGCCATCTGGAGCATTGTAGGAGCAACTGTGGGCCTGAGCACTTGTGTAGCCATCTTATAATCAAACAAATAGGCAAATAACCAAAACCCTCTTTAACCCCGTATGTCCATTCAGTTCCTTTCTGGTATCCTTTATATCTAAAATTCTTACAATAATTTTCGACATATGCTTTTTTTCAACTATTTTCTTATCTCTCATTTAAAATATTCTCTTCCAAATACTCCAATCAAGTTGCCTTCTCTGAAATTGTTATCATCAAAAATCAACAAATCTACTGCATATCTATCTCTCTGCCTCTCATTTGAAAGCTTCCTTCTTTGAACTCTATTTTAGTTCCCTTTATGATTGACTTCAGAATTTCCTGGCTTTTTTCCTATGCCTTTCTGATTATATTATTTCTCAGCCTCCATTGCTAGTTCTTCTGCTTCTATCTGACCTGAGAACCAGGTTCTGTTTCCTCTTCTCTTCATTCTTTCTTCTTCTCCTTAGATCATCTTATCCAGTCACACGGTTTTCATTACCACATATGTACTAATAAAACTAAATTTAAATTCTAAGTCTAGACTTCTTGTCTTGGCATTTACATTTGAATGTTTTATTGGCATCTTAAACTTAATGAGTCCAAAATTAAATTCTTCATTCCTTTCTTCCCCAGTCTCCTCCATTTCAATAAAAATTCTACAAGACAATCAATTTTGTAGTAAATAATTCAAGAGTTCTTCTCTTTTCTTATCTCCCATAACCAACTCATCGATGTCAGTAATTCAGTCTTTCGTATCCATAGAGAATCTATTGTCTTTTTGTTTTCTCTTCTGCTACCATCTTAGCTTAGGTCACCATTCTCTCTCACCTGAATTGCTGAGATAAGCTCTTGTCATTTATCCTTACCTCCCACCTTTCCTCTCTAACCTTTCTCTCCTCAGGAAAGCAAAATGGTCTTCGTAAAAGATAAATTATTTAATACCCCTGAATAAAACACTTCAAAGTCCATAAAAAAAATCTATACCTTTTATAGTTTACAATGCTCTAAATAATTTGGCCTCTGCTTTTGCCTTTATTTTTTGTCTCTACTTTTGACTCTTTTGGTCTACTACCCTCTCACTCGCAGACTCCTTGGCTTTCTTTCAATTCCTCATATAAAAGCCTTATCAAACAGATATCTCTTTGCCTATATATTCTACCCACTTTTCTCTTTGTGTGATTGCCTCTTGCTTATGTTTTAAGGTTGAGCTTAATTGCTTTCTACTCAGTTGTTTGTTTGGGTTTTTTTGATCATCAGATCTTGAGTTGGTCTCATTTGTCATTCCTTCTCACAGGATATTGTCCTTTATTTTCATGTTATTTATCATAATTTTTAATTAAGGGTGTCTGGGTGGCTCAGTTGGTTAAGCATCCAGCTCAGTTTCAGCTCAGGTCATGATCTCAGGGGTGTGAAATGCAGCCCTGCGTCACGCTCTGCACTCAGTGCGCTGTGTGTTTGTCCCACTCCCTCCTCCTCTGCTCGAACACTCTCTCTCAAATAAATAAATGAATAAATAAAATCTTGAAAAAAGAATAATAATTTTTAATTACATTGTTACTGTTTATTTACCTATCAATTGTCATTGTTCCTAGAAGGTAAAACTTATAAGGTTAAAGACCATCTTTGTTCTGTTCATAAAAATATAGCAAAGTGCTGCCGTACAGTAAGTGATTGATAAACATATGTTGAATGTGTATTCCATTTCAATGTGACAGACTGAGACACATGTCTCACTTTTTCTTTCTCTTTCTCAACACCCCCACTTAAAAATGTGGAAGAAAAGAGAACCTGAAGATATTCCATTACTGAACACATTTTTAAACAAGTACTTGAAAAACTAAAAAGAAATCACTATCATAGATTGACTAGAGAGAGCAGAGGAAGCCACAGTCTAGAATATACACTAATGTGGCTGCATTCAGGGAGAGGGCCAAGTCAAGCATGAAGTTCTGCAAAGGGAGAGCCAGGGATGTGTAGCTGAAAGCATGGACACTAATCGAAGTTTTGTAAATGCAACAGGTGATTTACCCATTTCTCTCCTCCATATCCTATATGGATACAATAAGACTTTCAGCCAGTCACTTAAGCCTAGGTAAACATATTACAGCTTTATTTGCTATGGAACTGATAAAAACTATCTGTAAAGTTAAAGCTTATACTGTGAGGTTTTTGTTTGTTTGTTTTTGTTTTTTTTTTTAAGATTTTACTTATTTATTTGTCGGAGAGAGAGCACACATACGCAGGGGGGAGTGGCAGGCAGAGGGAGAAGCAGGTTCTCTGCTGAGCAAGGAGCCTGATGTGGGGCTCCGTTCCAGGACACTGGGATCATGACCTAAGGCAGATGTTTAACCAACTGAACCACCCAGGCACCCCAATACAGCGAGTTTTATCATACCAAATCAAAATTTTATTCCTTTTAGCATTTAGGAGTTTTCCAGGGTAATGAGTAGGACCTCATCCTATTACCTTAAAGCAAAGCCAGTGACTCTATTTACCTAAGGACACAGAGGTCTTCTTTACTGCCTTAATTTATGAATAGATAATGAAACATCACCCAACAATTAACATAAAAGAGAAAAGCCAAGGCAATTGGAAAAGAATGTCCTAGAGGAATCCAAAAATATATCAGAAAATATTAACAATTAAGTAAGCCTTGCATTAATATTCCTAAAGTGATTTCACTGGAATTATTAAGACAAGAAAGCACTTTAAAAAATTAAACCTAAAACTACAAATTCAAAAGTAAAAAACTATAAGAAAAGAAAGATAATTTTGAGGGACTCTTGAAAACTGTAGAACAAAACAACAAATGGCTGTGAAATATAATTTTTAAAAAGCTATAAAAGTTATCAAAGATCAATATAGAATGTTTTATTTTTGACCACTTAATAAAGAAATAGAAATTAGCAAAGACAAGGAAGCCAGAGTTTTGTCATTGAAGAGACTGTAGAGGCCACTTGGAGGCAAATAGGCTTCAGAGATGGAATGTGGAAAGGGCCCACAGTGACCACCTGGCTAAACAAAGACATCAGGCAACCCACCTCAAAAAACCCTCTCACTGACGAATGGGCTACTAACAACTAGGCACAGTTACCAAAGAGGAAACATTGCGTATGTCCCCATACCGCCTCATCTTCCTTCTTTAAAATCAGCCCCCAGGGGCACCTGGGTGGCGCAGTCGTTAAGCGTCTGCCTTTGGATCAGGGTGTGATCCCAGCGTTCTGGGATTGAGCCCCACATCAGGCTCCTCTGCTAGGAGCCTGCTTCTTCCTCTCCCACTCCCCCTGCTTGTGTTCCCTCTCTCGCTGGCTGTCTCTCTGTCAAATAAATAAATAAAATCTTTAAAAATAAATAAAATAAAATAAAATAAAATAAAATAAAATAAAATAAAATAAAATAAAATAAAATCAGCCCCCACCCACTGCCTCCTTGCAGACAGCCTCTCCGTTGTCCTGCCTACTGCTTCCTTACAGTGTATTCGATAAACTTCTATTTCTTTTGTGCTGCCTCAGGTGAATTCTTTCCCCTGCAGCACCACCGCCTTCCACCACATCATCACCCCACATTTGGGGTCCACAATCTAATCAAGAGACACCTCATTTAGACACCACAAGGACCTAAAGAATTCCAAATAGAATGAAAGATAGACTTCGGGCTAGATCTATGATGGTAAAATGCCAGTGACGTTTTTTAAAGTTGTGAAATACTCTGGAATGAAAATAAATCAATATAATATATCCATTAATAAATGAAGATTTAAATAATGACAAATTTGTTAGTTATACTAAAGGCTAAAAGATTATAGAGAAAAACTGTCGGAGCAATAAAACAAAATTTATTTTTAGTCTTGATTTCTATACCCAGTCAAAAATGTCATCGAATGTGAGGACAAAACAAAGAATTTTCAGACCTATAAAGACCTATAAATGTTATCTCCCGTGAACCCTACCTTAGGAATTTAGTGAATTACTAGTCTAGAAAAAAACAAGGCTGGTAAACATGGAACAGGGACAGGGAAAAGACAGAGAGATTCAACTTCTCTTGCAGTCCATTCTGACCATTGTGCTGCAAGATCAGGGCAACAATTCAAATTGGATAAAGAAGGGGAAATGGTTGACCACCACGAGAGAGGATTTAAGAAGAATTAGCAGATATGATGGAAGACATTATCAAAAAAGAAACTTGGAAAATACAAAGGAAAGGATAAAGGTGCAGAATTTTTAAAAAGAGATAGAAAACAACCAAAAACCTCACTAAATAATTAGAAGTCGAAGTCCAAATGAGAAATAATGTTTGATCTCAGCAATTTTTTGGATAGCATTTTGTTTAATGGAGGTTGAAATTTAGTGTTTAGTGCTGCTATGAAATAAGAGTTTTCATATTTCATCTTAGAAAATGTCTTTCCAATCAAATAAGAATTGTTAAATACTGATACCAATCCACAAGCTTATTTAATTGAACATATTCATCATTTGGAAGTCGTTTATAGAATTCTATCAGATTCTCCTCTTGATATTCACCTTTTAGGACGTCATTATGTCGCAGATCAATCACTTCTATTTGAAGGATTGGTGGATGGTCCTCAACTGTACAGTTAAATGAGTTTTAAAATATGAAAATTTCCTTTATGTTTGCATCAAGGTCCAAAAAAACACAGCTAGATCTGTGTTTGAGTTCAGGAAATATATCCACTACAAATGTGCATGGGAATAGAGACCCCATTTCCTGTTTTAACTTTTGACAGCAGGGAAAGTGTTTAAAGCCTGACATTACTTGTGATTCAAACAACATTAGATGTTGAAATGCCTATACAACAGCATAAACTCCACATGTAAGCACTATTCTGCCTATCATTTTAGGTTGAATTCATTAGGAAATATCAAAAAAAATAATATAACAATGAAAATGAAAATGAAAAAAGAAATATCATTATGTCTGTAATTAATAGTGGTCAAAGCAATTCTTTTCATCCAGAAAAAAACAAACAAAAAAAACCAGTTTTGGTCCTGTGCTCAGAAAAATCCCAGTGAAATTTTACCATTGCTAAGCCATCAAACTTCTGTGAAAGTAGGGCAGGTCAGATTATTCGGCTTTTATTTCTGTCAAAAACTGACAAAACTGACAAAACTTAAGTTTGTGACACTCATAAGCACAAGCGAAGCTCATATTTACAACAATGACAAGGGATGGTGATCAAGCATTTGCCTGTGTGAATATTACAGTGAATATCCATAGGCTTTATCCACATTACATTTTCACAAGTTTTGTAACTTTGTTCAACTTTTCCTTTTTCTACTGCATATACATTTTTGTCACCATCTGTTGCAATATATCTTAACAAATTCCACTTCAGGTTGTGCCGAACTCGCGTTTTCTCAACATCTTTGAAGGCGTTCTTGCCTGGCCACAGGTAATGGTCATATAGGCTGATTCTTTAATCACTTCAGACTTGGCTTTGAGTCCTCAAATAAACAACATCTGAGCAGTATCGATATCATCTGTTGACTCCTCAAGAGCCACAGAAAACCACTTGAAATCAATTGCCATGTTTTCTTTTTAATTGACTATTGCTGTTTTACCCAATTCTCCAATCTTGAACAATTGCTCTCACCAAAATGCTAGCAGTCTTAATCAAGTTTATTTTTTTAATGGTTACCTTTGTTTGGCCACTGCAATAAAACACAATTTAATTAACTCACCATCAGTAAGTAGTTTTCCTTGATTGGTTTACAAATAAGCCACTCAGAAACTTAATTTGGTTCCCACCTCACTTTCGGTTTTTATTTTTTCTGAAGAAATTCTGCCATTATTAAATATCCCATTTAAAGTTTTCTAAGTTTTCAGTCACTTTCTTTTGAATATTGTCATGAGTGTTCAAGTAGACATTAATGTATGTTGATTCTTTGAGCACAGTTGTAATGTCATTGAGTAAGAAACGCCATCTTTGTCTTCAAATTCTATAATAAAATAACCTACACAGCACTCTGCCTTAAACTTGTGACATTAAAATCCACTTTTCTCTTTTTTCTTGTTTTGACATGATGAGTATGCACGGGTAGTAAATAAATAATGAAGTAGCACAGTACACTAATACATGTGGCATTCACAAGCCTGTCAGGCTGTAACCGTGTCGCTGTAACGGGGTCACTGTAACAGCTACGCTCTGAGCAGCGATGCAAAGCTGTGAGAGCACCACATATGGTCTCTCCCACAATTACTCAACTTTGTCATTTTGACACAGAAGCGGTCAGACACAATATGCAAGCAAATGAGCATGGCTGTGTTCGAATAAAACTTTATCAGTAGATGCTGAAATTTGAATTCCATTTAATTGTTATGTGCCACGGAATATTTAAAAATTGCTGGGGTTAAAGTAGAGCCTGAAATCAGCCATAATACCCACCTTGCTAAAATGTAACCCAGAGGCCGCTGGGGGGATGGAAGGTTTTGGAGAAGGGCGCAGGCCTTTGGAATGTGGAGGCCTGCGTCACCACTCTGCCATTGGAATGCCACGGGGAGTTGCCTTCCAGAAACTTCCCTAGCCCAAACAGCCCCCCCCCCCCCCCCCCCCCCCCCGTGATCTAAGAGATGTAGGCATTGTCCCCTAGGCTATGTTTAACAGAACTCACAAAACACGCCGATTAGCATATGGTATCTTCCTGGGAAACAAATCCTCCCAGTTTCAGTAAGACCCCTTGTCACACATCACATGCTTCAGAAACAGTGGTAAGGATTTGTGATTATCCTGAAGGACCAACAAAAGTGGGAGCAAAGAAGAGCAAAGGGTCTTTGAGCTTTGACCCCCTTACCTTTTCCTTTCTTTCGCAGCGAAGTTCAGAGTTATCTTTCATCCGTCGGTACAGGGATTGCTGCCATTTCCGGCAAAAAAAAACCATATTTTTTCAACTCTTGAAAAATGTGAAAAGCATTCTTAGCTTGCAGGTCTATAAAAGCAGACAGCAAGCTGGGTTTAGTCCATAGACCACTGTGGATTCCCGGATCAATTTGGACTACATCCATAGGCTTCCTCGCCCACTGAATTCTGGTGTTTATCAGTGGGGAATACTGGCAGAGGACTGGTGGAAGGGAGAAGAGTGAGTTTGGGGTATTTATTTTCTTGCTGCTGCCCCCTGTCTGTGGGATTGCTTGTGTACCTTACCTGAAGGTACGGAAAACTGTTTCCGTTGGAAGTTCGTTCGGGTTGAACTCCTGCTAGCAAAACCGCCGGGATGAGGGAAGGGCTCAGACTGTGCCTGGGCCCTGTGGTCTCTTACAGGTCAGTGTACGGCATTTCCTTCCCCTTGCCACAGGCACTTGGGAGCATGTCTGCACGTGGAGAAAGACTCTTTCGTTGGAAGCCGGTTTTTGTCGAACGGGTCCCAGCGCTGTGCTCCTCTCTTTTCACTCCTGCTGCCAGAAGCCCAGGGATGATGTGAGGGCTTAGAACATGGCTGGGCACTGTGGTTTCTTCCAGAGAAGTGGATGGCATTTGCTTTACCTTGCCACAACCACTTGTGAGAGGGTCTGCACCTCAGGAAAACTGTTTCCGTTGGAAGCCGGCTTTTTGCTAAACGGGTCTCAGGGCCGTGGGCCTCGGGTGTCCCTCCGGCTACCAAAAGCACAGTGACAAGGTGAGGGGCTTAGACCATGCCTGGGCAACGTTGTTTCTTACACATAGGTGTGTGGCATTTTGTTTACCTGGCTACCACCACTTTGGGATAGGTTTTCCACAGCCAGCACATATTTTTCGTCGGAAGCCGTTTTGGTCCCAGGGGTCTCCGTGCTGTGTTCGTTGGGGTTGAACTCCTGGGAGCAAAACCGCCGGGATGAGGGAAGGGCTCAGACTGTGCCTGGGCCCTGTGGTCTCTTACAGGTCAGTGTACGGCATTTCCTTCCCCTTGCCACAGGCACTTGGGAGCATGTCTGCACGTGGAGAAAGACTCTTTCGTTGGAAGCCGGTTTTTGTCAAACGGGTCTCAGTGCTGTGCTCCTCTCTTTTCACTCAGGCTGGTTGTGTACCTTACCTGAAGCTTTTAAGGCTGTGTCCCTCTGCGGAAAGTTTTAATCCCTGTCAAGTAGCCTTCTACACACAGTTCTCTCTGTCTCTAGGTTACAGTAACTGCTCCTTACACTTGTTCCTTCTTGCGTAGGGGTAGTAAGGTGACTCCAGCTTTGAGGGCCCTGGCCTTACGCTCTGCCCTTATGGTTTGCTACAACATGACTTTATAAATGGCTAACAAATCTATCCTAATTTTTAAAATATATTTTCTGTTGTGAACCTAACTGGTCCAGATAACTAATTTCTCAGAGTTAGTATATGTTAACATGATTTTCCATCACTTCCCACATATTAGGCACTTGTCAGATGTAACTGAAACCCCATGTCCTCTTTTTCCTTGTACACCTTCTTATTAAAACAATTTGTGGTGAACATAGACGAGTGAGGGAGAAAAAGAATCCTTACTCTGAGGGTTAACTTCAAAGTCTTGAGAGTAAATTGTCTCTCCATTTTCTCTGATTAGGTTTATGGTTTAAAATGTCCTCTCACTAGTGGTCTTTATATAACTTCTAACTCTCCACTGAAATACCCAGAAAAAGCACAGAATAAATGATGGAAACTCAACAGCACCAAAATTTAGGAATGATTTGCACACTCTTGCCTGAGTTGGAAAAATTCGCACCATTTAGAAGGTAGATGGAATTCAGTTGAAAAACTAATTTGAGTTTCCCATGACTGTTAGGGGCCAGAAACAGCAAACCCGCCAGCCTGATCACAAAGACAGGAAGACCGTCTGTTTCTCTCCCTGTCTCTTGGGACAGAAATGCATTTTCTTAACCAATTAGGGCACAGTCATACCTGGAAAGTATCGATGTTAGCTTTGAGCATATTCTCCACTTTATAACACTATAATTAAGATATAAAGAAGGCATAGCCTAGGCAAAACTGCTTCCAATTTTTTAAAAAGATTATTAATTCAATGAACATCTATTGAACATTTACTATATGTCTGTCCCTATATTAGCTGTTGGGAGAATAAGCCATTGATCCCTCAAAGACACTACAGTTTGGTGTGAAAATAAAGCAATTTAGAACATGGTGCGAAATAAGAGCATAGGGCTTAGGAGGTCAGGGAAGATTTCCAGAAGGAAACAATATCTAAAAGGATATATGAAAGGTGATTAATGTTGGCTGAATAAGGTAACATGTATTAGAAAGAAGTGTGTATGCATAGTTCTAAAGAAATATAGTCCCCCCACAAAAACATTTGAGACAATAAACAAAATGTGGAAGGATCCTCTGTCAAATAAAAAACAATTTCAGACTTTATGTATTTATTTATTTTTATAAGAGACACTTTACTAGAAAGATTATTTCAAAAGCACAGGAATGGGACCATGGCAAAGGAGAGAGGATTACCATTGCAATAGAGAGGGCACTGCAGCAATGAATTCGTCAGGGTTCTCAAGGGTTAGTCAAAAGGGTTTTTCCTTTAACAAGGCTAAAAAGAACCAGGTGTATAGGCAGTGGGATGAAAGGTGGCATGATTGGATGGTGGATCTGAGACTGTTCTACTCTGAGGCCAGCATATACTCAGGAGAGGCCCTTAAGGAGAAACTGTAATGCTGGGTCAGCCTGAGGGTGAATCAGATTTCAAGGGGGGGGGGGGAGAAAGAAACTTAATCAAAGTTTGGTTAACAAGCATTTTGTTCCCATCGATCAGTGGGGCAAGCAGTTGAGCTAATCATTTATGAGCAAAGTATGGAATATGGAGAGTCTGTGTCTAGCCTTGTCATAGGTAAAGAAGAAGGCATCCTTGAGTCTTTTTTTTTCTTTTCATTCCTTAACTGGCTCTTTAATTACAAAAAGCTAATTTCTCAAAACCTAAATAAAACTAATTTGGTACATATAATTGTATGTCAATGATGAGATAACGTGGATAGAATTTGAAATAAAAGCACAACAAATACAAAATAATGTATAGAATTAAAGGAGTACTTTTATGAGATAATGGAGGTTATATATGGAAACTATTTGCGTTTGTTTTAGTCAAGGCTATCCTTCCTTTTTTTTTTTTTTTTTTGGTTAATGAGTTTTATTAAAACAATGAGAAGCCATTAAAGGATTTTAAGCAGTGTTCTAAAATTTACATCTTTAACAGGTTTAGATATCTGATAAGGCCAGTCTCCCCTTATTTCCTTTTTCTCTTTGAAAAAAGTTTCTTTTTTTTTAAATTAACATATAATGTATTATTTGTTTAGGGGTACAGATCTGTGATTCATCAGTCTTACACAACACCCAGTGCTCACCACAATACATACCCTCCCCAATGTCCACCACCCAACCACCCCATCCCTCCCACTCCTCTCCACTCTAGCAACCATCAGTTTGTTTCCTAAGATTAAGAGTCTCTTATGGTTTGTCTCCCTCTCTGGTTTCGTCTTGTTTCAAATTTTCCTCTCTTCTCCTATGATCCTCTACCTTGTTTCTTAAATTCTGCATATGAGTGAGATCATATGATAATTGTCTTTCTCTGATTGACTTATTTCACTCAGTATAATACCCTCTAGTTCCATCCACATCATTGCAAATGGCAAGATTTCATTTTTTGATGGCTGTGTGATATTCCATTGTATATATATATACCATATCTTCTTTATCCATTCATCTGTCAATGGACATCTGGGTTGTTTCTGTAGTTTGGCTATTGTGGATATTGCTGCTATAAATATTGGGGTACAGGTGCCCCTTTGGATCACTACATTTGTATCTTTGGGGTAAATACCCAATAGTGTAATTTCTGGGTCATAGGGTAGCTCTATTTTGAATTTTTTGAGGAACCTCCATACTGTTTTCCAGAGTGGCTGCACCAACTTGCATTCCCACCAACAGTGTAGGAGGGTTCCCCTTTCTCTGCATCCTCGACAACATCTGTTGTTTCTTGACTTGTTAATTTTAGCCAGTCTGACTGGTATGAGGTGGTATCTCATTATGGTTTTGATTTGTATTTCCCTGGTGCTGAGGGGTACTGAGCACTTTTTCATGTGTCTGTTGGCCATTTGGATGTCTTCTTTGGAGAAATGTCTGTTCAAGTCTTCTGCCCATTTCTTGACTGGATTCTTTGTTCTTTAGGTATTGAGTTTGATAAGTTCTTTATAGATTTTAGATAATAGCCCTTTACTTGATATGTCATTTGCAAATATCTTCTCCCATTCTGTCAGTTGTCTTTTGGTTTTGTTGACTCTTTCCTTTGCTGCTCAAAAGCTTTTTATCTTGATGAAGTCCCAATAGTTCATTTTTGCCTTTGTTTCCCTTGCCTTTGGAGATGTGCAATCCCTGTCAGAATACCATCAACAACTTTTATCACAAAAGTGGACAAATAATCCTAAAATTTCTGTGGAACCAGAAAAGACCCTGAATAGCCAAAGGATTGTTGAAAAAGAAAACCAAAGCTGGTGGCATCACAATTCCGAACTTCAAGCTCTATTACAAAGCTGTAATCATCAAGACAGTATGGTACTAGCACAAAAACAGACACATAGATCAATGGAACAGAATAGAGAACCCAGAAATGGACCCTCAAATCTATGGTCAACTAATCTTTGACAAAGCAGGAGAGAATATCCAATGGAAAAAAGACAGTCTCTTCAATAAACGGTATTCGGAAAATCGGACAGCCACAAGCAGAAGAATGAAACTGGACCATTTCCTTACACCATACACAAAAATAGACTCAAAATGGATGAAAGACCTAAATGGAAGACAGGAATCCATCAAAATCCTTAAGAACACAGGCAGCAACCTCTTCAAACTTGGCTGCAGCAACTTCTTGCTAGACACGTCTCCTTGAGTCTTTGCTAAGTCATATGGGAAAGGGTGGTTCCTTGTCATAAAAAAATTTCTGAAACACAAAGCGTTGGGGATAGGAAAGGATTTATGTAACCATCTGTGTTTTCTAGGATCACAGCATTCACTGAGGTAAAGTTCAACATTGTTACTTTAATGTACTGTGTCGGGGCACCTGGGTGGCTCAGTCGTTAAGTGTCTGCTAGGGTCCTGGGATCGAGTCGGGCTCCCTGCTCGGCGGGAAACCTGCTTCTCCCTCTCCCACTCCCCCTGCTGGTGTTCCCTCTCTTGCTGTCTCTCTCTGTCCAATAAATAAATAAAATCTTTAAAAAAAAATGTACTGTGTCTTCACTGGAGCTGTAGATTTACCATAAACTTCATCTATACAAAATGTCAGAGACCAATTCTTGTGGGTAAGAGATGATTCTGCTCGAGATCAGCAAAACCAAACTTAAATATATGCCAGATGCTGGGAAAAACGATTTGTTAAAAGCTTACTCATGCACAACTTCCATCCCAAGTTGTATGGTTGTCATCTGATCGATTTAGGTACTTAGTACTGCTACCAAATTACCTTCATTCTTCAGAGCTTTTGACAATATTTTCCTTGTGGGGCCGCACCTTCTATAATGCAAAGTGCTGTCAACCATTACTCTTATTTCATGCCTGGTGACTTCTTGAGGTTTGAAGATCCGAATGACTATGCATAAAGTGAAGAAGTAGAATGAGGAAACAATGCTCTCACTATCTCAAAAGCAGTACTTCCCCAAAAGGGAAGGCCATTGAACTTTCTTTACCAGACCTTGGGTTTTTGGGCCAGGGAACAGTGAGTGGGAGTAGGGTCAGATGACTTTTAATACTCTCTTAGTTGTGTTTCAACAGAGAGACAGAAGATGAGAAAACTGTTTTCTCCAATTTCTGCCAGTCTCTGGCAATGGATAGATCTCTTTCCCTCTCTCCTTAGCTAGAGTTGTTCTGAGACTTTACGTTGCTGTTTTTGTTGTTTTCAGGGTCTTCTTGGGAACTTTCATGAGAAATCAGGCGAGGCAGTATTAGGCAGACAGCTTGCCAAATGTTATTCTTAACCAAAAATCATAAACTAAAACCTTTAAAGAGGCAATTTCTGCTTAAATCAACAAACAGGAAGGCATTTTAGGTACTCAACAGAACTTTGAAAAAGCTCAAAACAACCTATAATTAAATATGACAGCTAGATCAGCCTTAGAATCAAGCAATTAGCCTATGCCCATAAGACTTGGATGAAATAAGTTTGGACTAATGTAACTCTGTCTAATAAAGAATTACAGCACATGAATTAATGCATATGAAAACTCCTTGTCATCTAGCTTTAAAAAAAGGAAATTGACCAAGATAGCTTTAAAGCTCTCTTCAGACTGACAGAACTTTAGACAGGTTTCTTCTGGACTATAGGCCTCTGGCCTCTTTCTTATAGCATTTACTTTAGAATACTTGGAATTGTAAATTCTTCTCCTGACTCCCCCCCCCCCCTGTTTTTTATGTTAAGTTAGCCACCATACAGTACATTCTTAGTTTTTGATGTAGTGTTCATGATCATTAGTTACATATAACACGGAGTACTGACCCTTTGAGATGTAAGTCTTCTCCCAGCTTCTAGCCAGTCTTACAACAAGGAATGTCTTTCTCAAGGACCTGAGAGCCATCCCTTTGAAATGTAATCACCAAGAAAGATAGTGTCCCTGTCTCCTAGTCCCTGTGGGAAAATAGAAGCCTAATTTCAGTTGCCAATTAGCAAACACAAATGGCTAATCACATTTACTGTCTCTCCACACCTTCCTCCAGTAATTTACACTAGCTCACCCCAGCACTGAAAACTCTCCTTTTATTTCAACAGAGTTCAATCTCTCTCTCCTATTGCAATAGTCTTGAATAAAGTCTTCCTTGCTTGTTTAACTTTGGTGTGATATTTCTTTGACAATGTTTTTACATTTGTCTTTTATTAGAAATTATGGAGAATGTGTTTTTAGGTAAATGTGAACTTATTTGTTTCTCAGCTTTTAATTAAGTAGTTACTGAAATTTGTCATTTCAATTAATGTTCCAAACTACTGTGCAGTTTAAAAAACTTTTTTGAGACCAAAACATTGGAATTTGATGAAAAAAAATCCATGTGCTGTAAGTAAAAACTAATGAGATAACATTTGAAAGAAAGATATTTTATGTTACAAATAGGAAGTTTTCTCTCCTGTTTCCCTTTTTCTTCTCTTCCTTCCTATCTTTCTTCCTTCTTCCCTTTTTATAGGTCTTTCCTCTCAGGTAATTACTGTAGCTTAAAGGACACCATCTGCTTTCCAATCTGTTCCAATTATCATTTATAAAAGTAAAAAAATTCAGTGAACTTTGGGAAATTTCACACAATTCATAGCATTTACACTAAACACAATTTCTCTTAAATTTATAAAATGTCTTGATCACATTTAAGATAAAATGTATGTCTTAACCTGTTTTACTTGCTTCATACTTTATACAGAGTCAAAGAAGAAGAGGGTGATTTTTAAATATTTGGGAACCCAGAGGTTTCCCAGACTGTCTTGATCCTGCCAGTCTGTACAGTCATTTATTTTGAACCAATTCCAATAAATCCTCTCTCTCTCTCTCTCCCTCTCTCTCTATCTCTCTCTCTTTTCCCTCTCTCTTTTCCTCCTTCCCTCTCTCATTTGGCCTCCTTTCTTGATCTTACAGTTTTTGCTGATATTGTGGGCTAACTCATATTGTAGAGGACATTGCCATCATTGCTAGTGGCCCTGCTGCCTTATCCAAAGACCAGTAGTGATTTTAAAACTCAAATTTACAGAAGAGTTACAGTAGGTACTTGTTATAAATGCAAATAACTGGACCCACTCTAAGTAATTCTGATTTGAGTACTATCTGGTAGGGTTCAGAATTTGTATTTGAAAAAAAGCATTTGATTTAGGTAGAAGGATCAACTATGGGGAAATATCAAGATGGAGTAAAACATATGAATCAGAGAAAATTAGGAGAGTGAAAACATTGATTGTGGGAGACTAGGTGAATAGAGAATATGTATATGTTTATTAAATAAGAAAAGTAAATGAGACAGAGGCATATACCTGACTCTGGCCCTGTGGGCCTTCTGTATGACTTCATTTTCAAATTCTGCTGACTGTATCTGTCTCACATCCAAGGGGAGCTATACTTCAACCATTCTGTTCTTTTAAAATAAAATCTATTAAAGTTGAGATTATTTAATAAATTAATTACCTGTAAATGAAATGATCCCCCTTTCCTTCTTTGCCAGACATACATTTACACTTTCATCTGGTCATATGTTCCTGATATTCCAGGATTTTCATTCTGTTTAACCCTAAGATGACTGTTAAACAGATGCTTTCACCAAATTCGTCCTTGATCCCTTTTCTAGAATGTTGGTTGTTACTCTATACACTTCAAATAAACTAATAGATGTGTACATTTTTTTTTAATTCTCTTAAGTGAAGCAGAGTCAGTTGGGAGAGCTAAATGATAAATGTGGCAATAATGTGGCACCATGTAATATATATTACTGATTGGTCCCTCATCAAAAGAATAAAACAAAATAATCATGAGTAGAAATAGGAAAATTTTTCTTTTTTTATCTCCACACCCAATGTGGGTTTCGAACTCATGACCCCAAGGTCAAGAGTCGCACGCTCTACTTACCAACTGAGCCAGCCAGGCACCCCAGAAAATTTTTCTAAACAGCTTTTTATGGTTAGGCAATTCCAAAATCTAACATTCTCATGGAGATTGCTCGTAACTTCTGCTTTAAGAAACCAGATCTGTGTTCCCCTCTATATGAATACGAAACAGCATTTGAAAGGGCATTTTCCAAGACACTGTAATGATAAAAGACAAAGCATGAGATTTGCTTTCCAAAACCAATTGTATGACAGCAAATTATTTCACCGTAAATTACACATAAATATTTAGACCAAATTACTACTTCATCTTTAGGAATTATTCAGAACCATAGCGGGCATGTCTTTGTAACTGGTATTGGCATTACACCGAATGTAACTCTTACGCCTTCTTGGAACTTGTTTAAAAGATAGAACACTTACATTTTAAAATGATATTAATAATGAATAAATATCAGATAGTGTTTACTTTTTCCTAAGATTTCCTCATTTCTGTACTATTATAAAAAGTGACTATAAGTATATACCTACATTCATAAATATAATTTCCATCAAAAGCAAACATAAAGGGAAGTACTTAGAAGAGGCAAAGCAGGGGTGCCTGGGTGGTTCAGTTGTAAAGTGTCTGCCTTCAGCTCAGGGCCTGATCCCAGAGTCCTGGGATTGAGCCCCATATCGGGCTCCCTGCTCCGCTGGGAGCCTGCTTCGTCCTCTCCCACTCCACCTGCTTGTGTTCCCTCTCCCGCTGTCTGTCTCTCTCTCTGTCAAATAAATAAATAAATAAAAATCTTTAAAAAAAAAAAGAAGAAGAGGCAAAGCATGTTTTTAGGACTCTACTTGAATTTTTATTGGTTGCATCCCTTCTTTTAGGTCATGTGGTCAACATGAGCCTGAGTGGTATTGGATTAGGTCCCTAACTATTGCCCTTCCTCCCCACCCCATAATGCCCTACACCATCCTTTCCCTTCTCCCCCCAGATACCACTCAGAGCCACTTCCTGTTTACCTTTTGTTGGGAGTTTGAATAGGATCTATTGGCCTACTCAAGAACAATTTCTACGTATCTAGCTACCGGAGACAGGAACACAGTACAGTATGTCATAACATATGTACACTTCTCAGTGATTCACTGTCCCAACACATCTTAAGAGATAGATTCTTCTAATTAGCAAACTTTGGCATTGAGTGAGTAAGGTAAAGTAGGACCACTATGGGTGGGGGATTAGGTTGATAAAGATCTGTGGTTAGGGGTAACTTGTCAATGTGTATGCATCCTCGTCATCTTGCAGTTATGGTTTTTCAGTACAACTTTCTAGCTTTCTTGTCTTAAATTCTTAATGCAGATGATCTCCCAAAATTTCTTCTTTATTATGTGTTGTATGATGTGTTTACTGTTAAGAGTTTATTGTTCTCAGACCTAATGCTGTGTGTTTTGAATACCTTCCAGCTATTAAAATCATTATTTCCAGAAAAGTACAATTTTATACATGCTCAATCTCATTCAACTTATTTTACAAAGTTTACCTACTGTTCTACTATTTTCACTGACAATGTAGAGTAATTACCATAAAGTAATTCAAGCAACTTTTATTTTTCAGACTTCTCAGCAAAGTTTTACTTAATTCCCACACTAAGATCAGTATTTAAACACCAAATTATTAACACATGCATATTCATATCTAAGATCCTTTTCCTCCTAAATTATCTACATGAACACATCTTGTCAATGATACATTTTGGAGGCTGAATAAACTATTTAGTTAATTGCCACTCATTTTCCTCTCATATTTAGCAAAAATAATTGAATAATTGAATAATATTTCATTCAAGAAACATTTCTCAGGTGCCTACTGGGGACCTGAAGCTGAACTGTACTGTTCCGTGAAAGCTGAGTGCATCTTTTCATATCTCTATAGTATGTGTGACAGCACATCGGCAGTTTGAAAGTGGCCATGATGGGAGTATTTACAACATGGGAATAGACAAATGTTAGGTAGCAGGACTTTTTTTTTTTCCCCCAGTAAAGGTGATTTACCTGCACACAACTTACTAAATGCCAGGTACCATCCTTGCCTTCGAAGAGCTTACTGACAATTAGCTGGAAAAGACAAGGAAACCTTTGGATTTTCATCCTGAAAAGATCATTCTGGTGCCAGTTTGAGAGCAATTAATACAAGGATGAGGCTAGAAGTGTCATCAGAACAGCCTCCTAGAACTGCCTGCGGAATTTAGGTGAACAGTGGATACCTAAATTTAGCTGAATACCTAAATTAGGAAAATAAACATGGAGGCTACAGGTGGGCATAAAATTTTGTAGGAGATGGACTTAGAACTAGTAGATTGATCTTGTACTACCACCCATGAACTGAACTGCAACAGGAATGGCTCTGCTCTACCAGCAAACTAAACGAAATATGTGAAAGAACAGCTTTCAGACATTGGACAACAGGAAGCACCTGAATTATTTTTGTGTTCTTAATGATGCCCATACTTTTAGCATTCCCTCATTTTAAATTTTGATTGTATGCTGTTAGATTAATTTTTGAAAAAAAGCAGTTCTCATCATGTCATTCTCTTGATGAAATATAGTGTCATTTTAGGAAATAATATTGTAATAACAATCCAATCATAGAATGATTTTTGAAGCTGTGTCACACAGGAAGCTGTATGATTTTGCTCTAAGCATGTTCCATGGATCCTTACATTTGGTCCTCACAACATCATGAGGTAGGTACTATTGTTGTTCCCCTTTTAATGGATTAGAAGATTGAGACACTGAGAGATTAAATAACTTTACACAGTCTTAGAAAATAGGGTGCTGATATAATGCAAAGTGAAATAAGTCAGTCAGAGAAAGACAAATACAAATATCATATGATTTCACCATATGTGGAATTTAAGAAACAAAACAAATAAGCAAAGGTGAAAAAAGAGAGGAGAGTGAGAGAGGGAGGCAGACCATGAGGCAGACTCTTAACTATAGGAACAAACTGATGGTTACCAGAGAAGAGGAGAGCGGAGGATGGGTGAAATAGGTGAGCACCTGGTGATGTATAGAACTGTTGAATCAAGATATTATACACCTGAAACTAATACAACACTGTATATTAACTAACAGAATTAAAATAAAACTTTTAAAAAAAGAAAATAGGGTGCTAAAATTCAAATTCAAGTAATTTGTTATTAGCAATCACTCTTATAATCATAAAATCCACTTAATTTTCAAGAAGATGCTGATTTTTGCCTTTTTGCCTATTTTGAAGTCCCTCACGTATGAATCCCAAAATACATTTTCTGTCATCTTTACTGTTTCTCTACAATAAAATTCCTTTTCCTCACTTGTAAAAAGCAATAGTCATCTCATAGAATCTTGTAAGGATTAAATATGGTAATCACATGCTTAACTTATAGTAAATGTTCTGTAAGTATTAGTTGTCCTGTTCCTCCTCCTCTTTCTTCTTCCTCCCTTTGTTTTGTTCTTTTTCTGCTTCTGTTATACTTACACTTGTTATTTTATTTTCATGTTAAACAGAATGATTTTTCAGCTCTTTAATTTTCTTTACCCAAATCCATATGTACCATTTTTGTGACATGTCCTATGTTATCCTCTGTTTTTATAGTTTTGTACATTTTTTAGAATTAAACTTTCCCTATTTTATAATAACTTGTGATCCCTTACAAAAGAGTACTTTGCCTTAGATACTGTAGCACAATGCCATTCATTGAATAGATTTATATTGTGTCTACTGGGAAATAGGTGGCATTTTAACTTATGGATTTTGAGGATCCGTTGAAATTTTAAAGGTCAGATGTTTTAAATCAAATCCAGTGTTATTATTTTTTACTTCATTGATTAAAGTTGCAGATATAAACAATAGAAGGTCAAATATGATTTCCAAAATAAGCTGACATAAAGTATATAAAGTCAAGATGAAATTCCATAAATATAAATATATGGTAATTAAGAAGATAGAACATTTTGTATAAATACAAATAAGCCATGTTTAGCTTCATGCAAAGACCTAAGAAAAAGTTGTAGGCATCCTGGATTCCAAATTAATTATGTCATTGATATAGTTTCAAAAGAAACAAAGATACCAGGCTACGTAAATTGTAATGAAATATGTGGATACTTTTTACCTGGTCTTCCCAGTGTAGAAATTGGAATGATGATTAGTGGCTTCCATTAAATTGAAAAAGTCCAGGTAGTTTTCTTAATCAAAATTTAAAGGATTATTTTAACATAGCAATATATTTGATAATTAGTTGAAGCGTTTAGAGTTATATAATTTGATAAACCATATACATTTTATTAAATGTTAAGTGCCAATATAAATATTACAAATAGTGTAATATATATATAACTACATGTGGTCTTCATGTATAGTTTCTATTCTCTTCCTCTTTAATCTCCCTTTCTTCCAGGCTGTTGTGTACTTTCCCTGCTTAGTCAAAGAGTATTGCTTATTATATTGAATTACAGCTAATGTGCCAAATGCTTTAAAATCATAGTCTGTTTTCTGTAAATTTTGTTTAGTTTTAATGTACAGACAGTGGGTTATATTTATATGCTCAGTTTCTATTTCTTCAGCTTAAATGTACAGAAATACTAGAAAAAGAACTAATATTTATAGGGTGCTTTGTAGTTAGAAAGCACTTTCACAGGTGTTGTTTCTTTGATATTTAAAACTACCCCATTTCTCTCTTAAAAAATAATACTGAATCTCTAGGAGTTTTTGATTTGCTTAAGGTCGTCTAGCTAGTAAATGGCAGAGCAAGGAGTCAAATTGCATCTTCCACAATCTGCAAAATTCTGCAAAATGACTTTCATAGGTGAAATACCAAGGTTTAAAACTGCCTTGCTTTTGGTAGGGAAAAAAAAAAGATTCTCTCTCACTAAATTTTAAAAAGAAATTCTTCTCTATTGCTCAGAATACATAATAGAGGTTTCTCGTATTCTTTGATTAAGATTGCCCAACTTCAGAAACAGAGTCCTCCATGACGTACCCACTCTACGATGGAGGATGCATTGCTATGTCTAGTATGAGACTGGATTTAAGCAACAAGGTTGGCGGTGTGGACAATGCAATCTCACCTAACAGCTAGATTTTAGATGGGCTCCTCAGAGAGTAGGCCCTTACCCTGAACATCTACAAGTATGATTCTGGCAATTCAATCAGCAACCATGATTTGTGTGGCAGACCAAACATCTAGGCCATTGGCAATAGCACAAAAGCCAGAAAAATTGTAGCAGGATTCAACAGGTATTAGCCAGAACTATCACAACATCCTAGAGTTCTGCCCCGAGATAAGATCGCCTCTCCATTTTTAGTTCGACATAGCTGGTGCTGATGCCAAATAGTTCAGTCTGGGACACCATCAGATGTTAACTTAGTCAAAACATCAGTTATCCAGACCCAAGAATTTAGGAGAACCTTAGTGAATTGAAAACCCTACCAAGCCAGTTTTGCTTTCAAAAGCAGTGCATGGTGATGGGGTATAACATTTCCCCCTAAATTACAGCTGCCATTTTTTCATATAAAGCTGCAATGCTGCTGGGGCCTAGACTGCTGCATTCTTGATTACACAATTTTAATTTAACAAGAGAGGCTTGTTGTCCCTTTCTACCTTGTTTGTTGAGTGTGAGCTGACCTACCTGGAAAGGGGAATATCAAGGTAGAGAGTCACACACCTCCATGGTTTAGGTACCCAGTTTCTGTAAGAGCTCCAATGACAAGCCAACAGCTACTTTATGAAAGGGTTTTCCTGGTCACCATGTGAGGGAGGGCATGACCGCAAAACCCCAAGAGATGCCATGGTGTGAAGGCTGCTTTTCACTGTCAGAGGCTCCCGTGGCAAACTCATCAGCACTAACACATGTAGCTCAAATGGGATATCAGGGTCGTGGGGCTTTAAAGCACTAGTATTACTTATTGGCACAGAGGCTCTTTCCAATTAGGAGATTCCTGCTGGCACTCATAAGCATTCACACTACCAGCATGTAAAATATCCATATGATTAATTATAGATTCAGTAGTAGAAGCCATAACAGCAGCACATTGAATTGGCTCGTGGATCCCACCCGCAAAGTCACTTAATTTTCCTTCCCCACTATGAACACTGCCGAAAACCCATATGTTAAACTTGTGTACCCCTTTCTTCTGTGAGACCAAGTATGATGGTGACTTCAGGGACTGTAACAACAGAGCCACAACTTTTGTGATTCTCCTCTCCCCAAAGTTCCCCAATATCTTCTTGGAGACCGGAAGAACTGCATCCCACTCCTGAAAAAAACTTTCTTTTTAAAGCAGCTAAGGTTGGCATGAGGGAGAGCAGGGGTCACCGGGGATAGAGGGAAAGAAGGGCTGCATGCCAATAAGCAAGGTACATTTCTGGCTTCAAGAGGTGCTGCATTTGATCACAGGAACTTATCTACGTTTGTTTTACAAGAATTTATCTGTATTTTGGGGGTCAGTTTCTCATTCTCCAGAAGGTCATCGTTGTCAGCGTTGTAAAGAATCTGGAGCAGCAGCAGACTCAATTCTAACCAATTCCTTTTTTTTTTTTTTTTAAGATTTTATTTATTTATTTGACAGAGATAGAGACAGCCAGAGAGAGAGGGAACACAAGCAGAGGGAGTGGGAGAGGAAGAAGCAGGCTCATAGCAGAGGAGCCTGATGTGGGGCTCGATCCCACAACGCCAGGATCACGCCCTGAGCCGAAGGCAGATGCTTAACCGCTTAACTGCTGTGCCACCCAGGCACCCCTGACCAATTCTTAATCAATGGTTTCCCATGAGAAGTTTGTTGTTGTTGTTGTTGTTGTTGTTGTTTTAACTCAGGAAATGCTTCCTAAGATGGTCAAACTCCTTTATAGCATCCAGGAGCCATTACAAAAACTAAGCAAAGCAAAACAAACAAATTAACAAAAGCTTCAGATCTATTTTTTTAAATTAATGACTATTTTTATCTTTTTATTATGTTATGTTAGTCACCATACAGTACATCATGAGTTTTTGATGTAGCGTTCCATGATTCATTGTTTGCGTATAACACCTAGTACAAACCTTCAGATCTTTTACTGTCATCTTCAAGTGGGTCTAGGATCGGCATAATAGACTGGAAGAGGGGCTGAGCTGTAAGACAGCCCAGTTATTTCCATTCTTCCTTAATGAGCATCATCTGCCCTTCCCCTTTTCTCTGAAATGAAGTAGCCAAAAATTTTAAAGATTCACCTGGTTTCTGCCTATACCTCCTGTGAATTCTCCTCCTTTCGTGCTAGTATAGGTACCCATCTCTAGAACTGCTTCCTGAAACAAGGTAGAACTTCTCCGTCCTCCTAGGACTAATCTTAGCACTAATTGTTACAATGGGTGGACCTGAGGCTGCTCACCATATTGGTGAGTAAGTCCCTCCTCCATCCTTCTTCTCCCTCCCTCGCCATCTGCCCTCACCCAGAGGAGAAATAGCAACTGCTGTACACTGTTCAGACAGTTGTCTTTGAACCTATTTTCCAGTGGCCAGCATGCAACTGTGCCCCAATTTCTTTTCGTTAACAGGCAATAAAGTTGAGAACCATTTATTTTCTTTTTTTTTTTGCCTTTTCATTTAAAAATCTGATTTTTTTTATGTTTTTTTATTATATTATGTTAGTCACCATACAGTACATCCCCAGTTTCTGATGTAAAGTTCGATGATTCATTAGTTGCATATAACACCCAGTGCACCATGCGATACGTGCCCTCCTTACTACCCACCACCAGCCTATCCCATTCCCCCACCCCCGTCCCCTCTGAGGCCCTCAGTTTGTTTCTCATAGTCCATAGTCTCTCATGCTTCATTCCCCCTTTTGATTACCCCTCCTTTCTTTATCCCTTTCTTCTCCTACCGATCTTCCTAGTTCTTATGTTCCATAGATGAGAGAAATCATATGATAGTTGTCTTTCTCTGCTTGACTTATTTCACTTAGCATTATCTCCTCCAGTGCCGTCCATGTTGTAGCAAATGTTGAGAACTCGTTCTTTCTGATAGCTGAGTAATATTCCATTGTATATATGGACCACAACTTCTTAATCCAGTCATCTGTTGAAGGGCATTTCTGTTCCTTCCACGATTTGGCTATTGTGGACATTGCTGCTATGAACATTGGGGTGCATATGGCCCTTCTCTTCACTACGTCTGTATCTTTGGGGTAAACACCCAGTAGTGCAATGGCTGGATCATAGGGTAGCTCAATTTTTAACTTTTTATTTTCTGATTGACCCAACAGTTTGATCAGCATGTTCATGACCAATGCTCATAGATTTCCATTAAATTTTGTCAACCCGCATGGCTCTCATTCTTACTCTACCAGAAATCCTCGTCTCTCTGTATCCCAGCTTCATTGCTGAAACATCTTTTAAAAACTGTGAAGGGTTTGAGATTTTACCTAACTTGCAAGGTAGTGAGTTAGCCTGCCGTGAAACAGAGACAAAGATTCATGGATGCTGGGAGAAGACACAAGACTTCCAATTCAGAGATAAAGAACTTTATTTCTCATGACAGTACCAGTAGTTAGAGTAAATGAATTTTTGCATACATTACATGAACCCCAATTCTTCCAGGGAGACATGAAGAGGGCAAGATGACTACTGCAGACAGTGGGTTTCAAGAGAGGAATCCTAAGCTTAAGGAACTTGAATCTTCTGTAACAGGAAGTAAGCATGTCTGCCCTTTACTTATGTAGGAATCATTTTCTTAATATGTTGAGCAGCAAGCAAGTCTACTCTTTGCTTCAGAGTGAGACACTACACCTTCCAAGTCTGATCGTTATGCAAACATCTTTGAAAACAGAGTCCAGAACAAAGGCAGTTAGTACCTCACTCATGAGACATGCAGATACTGTTTCCTAACAATAACAGTAATGTGTAATTATCATTAAACATAATTCAAAATTTTGATAAAAATTGTCATAGACTCATTTAGGGAATTAAGAACATCTTTCCTAATAAACAAATACTTCCCATGTAAGTTTCATGCTGTTATCTATGCAATTAAAGTGAATGAATGTCTCTTTAATATATTTTATTGAAGTTCAAATACTTGTTTATATTCCCCAAACTAGCTAGTACCATTATGGTTCCATGTTCTGAGAAACAGTGCTAAAATGTTTGTTGAACAAGAAAGGATAGAAACAAATCATGGGGGATTGCATGTGAGCTGGACAGTGTCAAGAAAAGCTGGCAACTTCCTGCTTGATGTATCTTGGTGACATTGAAAGAAGGAGACAGTTACTGATATTCAAAGGGCCTTAAATACTCATCTGAAATAGATTAATACATGTCTACCATGTAATAGCATGCTTTAGATAAGAGAGCTAACAAGTATTATATTTGGTAACATCTGCTTTTATTTAATTGTAGTAGTGACTTAATAGGGTCCATATGGAGTGAGGAGAGTTGTTTCACAAAATTACATATTGAAACCCTGTTTTGGAGGGATGGAGCAGTACTTTTCCCCTCAAAGGTGGCACTTTATAGTAATTTACTTCTTGCTAGCTAAAAACTACAATTTTTTACACAATTTGGATCATAAATTCTGATTTAAGTAGTGATTTCATTAACAACACATTTTGTGAATTTGTAATTATTTTTACAATTGTGCTCAGCATATAAGCATATAATCAAGCAAATATTTCTTAAATATAATGAAAAGGAATAATGATGTCTTGATAACAAAGCTCACAATGTGGTTACATTTATTAAACACAAAAAGATTTGAGATTTTTATTTTTTTTTTATTTTTTTTATTTTTATTTTTATTATTATTTTTTTTGTTCCACAACTGGAGCATAAACAGTGAATATTTTATTAGCAGTACAGATTTGAGATTTTTAAAGCCATGTTCAGAGCAAGAGAAATAGAATAGATGGAAACAGTCATACTGTTCAGGGGTGATTTTCAAGTAAGTCAGTCATCTATCAAAAGAGATGAAGTAATCAAATTTTGTGTAGCTTCTGTCTTCTCCAACCGGAAGATCTATTTCAACTCTAGAAGGAGAGAGAGAGGAAATCTCTGATGTTTGAACAATTAACAAAAAGTAATCTTTTTACATAGGTTCATGTATTCTATATCCTCGGATCTTTGGGTCTATAGTTTCCAAATGTAACAAATAAATGATTTAATGGAAAAAGTAATGAAGTAAGAGTTAAGAGAGCAGCTGGTCGAACCTTGAGCAATTTCACTTGAATTATCTGGAATTAATTTTCTGGGCTATAAAATGAGGTGATTAGAAATACACTTGTCTTCTTAAGACTTCTTTTGGATTAAGAATTGTGTGGGCAAGTTAGATGACTATATCTACCTTCTTACTAACCTGTTGTGCTTCCTGTCTATAAATAATATTGAAATTATTAGGAAGTATGATAATAATGAGTCCAGATTCATGACATTGACCAAAGACACAACCTAAGACATCTTTTTTTTTTTTTAGATTTTATTTATTTATTTGTCAGAGAAAGAGAGAGAGAGAGCACAAGCAGAGGGAGCAGCAGGCAGAGGGAGAAGCAGGCTCCCCACTGAGCAAGGAGCCCAATGTAGGACTGGATCCCAGGACTCTGGGATCATGACCTGAGCAGAAAACAGATGCTTAACCTACTGAGCCACCCAAGCGTGCCTACCCAAGACATCTTACTCATCACCCAGGACACCTTAACATTTTGACTGGAGAATCACTGGAAGAGAGAACCCTACCTTCTAATGTTGAGTCCTCCTCAGACATGGGCCACATGGCATGGTGACAACCAGGGGTCCAACTACCAACTGTATCTCACAAGTTGCCATGTAAGGAAAGGGGAAACTGACATTAATTGACTGTTTTTTAGTTTTTACCAGGGCCATATACTAATACAAATTCCCTATGAGCTAGCTGATTTTGGCCCAATTCAGCAGACAGAGATCTTAATATATAACAGCAAGTAAATGGAGGAGCCAGGTGTCTTCACCATTTATCTGACATCAAACCTTGTTTCTACACACTAAGTCACACTACTACTAAATAAACAATTAAATGAAATAACATTGCTCTTCCTGGATGTCTCCCATCTCTTTGAATAGGTTTCACAGCTAGCTCCTTGAGGATAAAGATCAAGGCTTATTCATTATGGTACCTAGAGCCTAGCACAAAATCTGCACACATGAAGTGCTTATTAAATAACTATTGCACGGAACTAAGACCATATCAAAAGTTTATGGAGCGTAATAGTATTTTTCTCTTAAATGTAAAAGATTTTTATTTAGATGAACACTTGCACCTCTCGCTAGTTTTCTACTTGATATAAAAATCCGGAATGTTGAGCTGTTTAATTGTGTAGAAGTATGGGAAAATGGGAAAGTTTCAATGTGTAATAAGTATGGGAAAATGGTTTGAGAAAATAAAAAAACTAGATGAATTTCTGAGTACCAGCATAAATATTTTCATGGATTATTTACGAATTAATAGCTTTAGTTATTCTCATTTGCTTGTTTAATTAAAAATAAAAATGACTCAGGGTCCCTAGCTGGCTCAGTCGGGAGAGCATGCAACTCTTGATCTTAGGGTTGTCAGTTTGAGCCCCATGGTGGGTGCAGAGATTACTTAAAAAAATAAAAATGTTTTTTAAAAAGTGTAAAAAATTAAAAAAATGAAAGTAAGTCTATTATCAATACATGCTATATTAGAAGCATTAAGAAAGAGAAAGGGTGTCATAATGGTATAGATGAAAGACTTGAAAACTTGAAAAAATCAAGGAAAATGAAATGGAAAGCAACAAACGGTTGACTAAAGAAAAATTATTACATATGAAAAATAAAGGAGATCCATTATGCACATATTTCTGAATAGGGAACAAAACAAATGAAACAAAAATATTCAATGATATGGCAGGAGGAAATTTGCGGAAATAATGATATCTCTGAATTTAACCAAATTAAGCAGGTGCAACACATTCTGAAGAAATTGACAAAAAGAAGCGAACAGGCTTTCAAAATCAAAGCTAAATGAAATTACAGATTTTTGAGATATAGTAGATATATAAAAAACTATACATATTTAATGTGTACAATTTGGTGAATTTGGACATATGGAAACACCTTTGATATCCATGATCACTACCAGGGTAACAGACATATCCAGTATCTCCCATACTTTCCTTGTATCTCTCTGTACATAACTCACTCCTAAGGATTTTCACATAAATCATTCTTGTCTTTTCCATTAGAATGAGATTATGATAAGGATATTCTCTAATCTCTTCACTAGTTGCATTCTAAAACATAGTTAACTTGGGGTTGCTGTCCATGAATTCATTACCATGCAAGTCACATACCTCTATAGCATTTTGTCTTAACTCATATCTACCATATTGAATCTGCCTCCTGATCAAATAAATCTATTGGTTGATATGCTAATTTTGCTACATGAAATAAATATGGGGTTTTTGTTGTAAAACATGAGGTTGAAGCATGATTACCCCTTTACTTGTTATGCAACTTTAGGCAAATTACATATCTTCTCTCATAGCATTAAAAGTTGCAGATCTGTGGCAAGAAAGATTTGTGTTCTTGGTGATCAATTGAACTAAAAATGGTTTTGCCATCACCTTCTTAATTTCTACTATTAGAATTCTATAGAGTTAGCCAATTGATAATACAGCTTGATAATACAATTGATCATACCGTGCATACTCGTGGTAGTTCCTGAGAATGAAAGACACACCCCATTATATCCTCACAGGAACACAGCGATTTAAGTCACTGGATTTCCATTTCTGACAAGACCTCCACTCCTATTGCCATTACCTAGGCTCTTTGCAACTCCTCTGATCTTTTTTCCATCATTTCTCTTTTGTTCCTTTTGCTTTCTTTTTGTCTCTTCTTCACATAATTCTCCATTTTTGTATAATTGCTTGTTGTTATGAATGTTGTTTTACACCTGGTATGAGGTATACCAATTTCTAAGCATTAAACATAATCCTTTTTCTTACCTTATACTTGGCTACTTTCCGTTGCTAGACGTTCACAGGTCGCTTCTACAGAGCCAGGAACATTTGTTAGTTTCTTCTTCCTTTCCTTTTACTTTCTCTCTCTTCCTTTAGCACCTCCTACCTCCGTTCCAATCTTCCTTCCTCCCGTGACTGGTCTCCTGTAATTTTGATTATACTTCTTTCTTTAGCTTTAAGGAAGTCGAAAGTTTGACCTCCAGATAAGGGAAATGAAGCTCTCTCAAATATATCGTATACATCACATTATATATAATTAATATATATATAATTCAAAACCAACTTTAAGCTATTGTACCTATTTATGCCCTAAGAAAACTTGCTATATAAAGTATAAGATACCTGGTCAAATTTGATTTTCAGATAAGCAACAGTTAATTCTTCAGTGTCTATCCCAATAATCGCATGGGGAATTATTATACTAAAAATAATTGTCCTTTATCTGAAATTCAAATTTAACTGTGAGTCCTGTATTTTCATATGCTGAATAGAGCAATCTTAACTACAGTATATTTTACAGATCTAATAGACATTTTTTAAAATCAAACAGTGTTAAAAATCATTTTATAATTTTTTTGAATGAATTATTTATTGATTTTAGAGAGAGCATGTTCGTGCAGGAGCAGAGGGAGAGAGAGAAGGAAAGAAGCAGACTCCCTGCTGAGTGAGGAGCCCAAGAGCAAAACAGGGCTCCATCTCATCATGCTGAGATCATGTCCTGAGCTGAAATGAAGAGTTACAGGCTTAACTGACTGAGCCACCCAGGCACCTCAAAAATCATTTTTAATTTTTAACATTAGAACAACTCCACCAAGGAGATGAGGATAACATTCAGATCAAGAAGATTAGAAATTACCAAGTTAAATTGATAAAATTCTTTATTGATGTAATCATAAAACTATTTTCACTTTTATGATAATTCAGTATATTTTTTTATTATAACTTATCTGTAATTGATTTTATTGGAATTAAAACCACAAATATTTGTTTTAAATAGGTAGTTACTTTATACTAAATCAATAACCTATTTATTCTAAACCACTTGGAGATTTTATTAATTTCCTTGAGCAACTGATAGTACAGAAGAAAAATTAAATACAAGAAGTTTGCAAATCAGCAGATGCTGAAACTTAAGTGATTGAAAGGGGATGGGTATAAAACATGATTTTTTTTCCTCCTTCCATAAAATTAGTAGTCCTTAGGGTAGAACAATTTCACATATGCATCAATATGAAAAGCTATTTTTACATAGAATTTCTCTTTTAAAGTTATATAATTCATGAAGAAAAGTAATTATCATGTGTTACTGTACCTAGTGAAAAAAAGAAAAAGCATTGACAGGCTTAAAAGCTTTCCTCCCCTTAGACACATACACTATGATGACCCCTAGTGGTAAAGTCAAGCAAATGTGCCACACTTACCCAGACACAGCCAGATACCCATGCATAGAATAGCTTTTAATCAAGTAGCTTCATGTGGGTATAAAAACCTACCTTACTATTACATCAGTCCATGTGCTCCTCTGAATTTAATTCAGAGTAAGCTAGAAATATTTTCATTTACTTAGTACAGTCAGAGTATGAAACTTAACTAAAGTAATGGAAAAAATTTCAGGTTAAATTGTATTTATAGGTGGTCCAGTATTTTAAATTCTGGCTTCTTGAAATACAGATACTGATTGTGGCTTTTGAGTTAATACCAATTTATATGTTCACAGTGTTTGAGAAATTTAGGATACTTCAGAAATCATCTGATTTCAAATTCTTCATTTCTCAAAGAGAATATATAGAGCAAAGAATTACTGGGAGGCTTAAATTCAGTCAGCTATTTCCTGACAGAGCTAGAACTAAAAAGTAGTTTCCAGACGACTATCTCAGTGCAATTCTCATACCTGGCGTGCCTTCTTACGAAGAGGTCACAATATTTACTATAATAGGAAAAAAAAAAAGCAGAAATGTGTGGTTCTGTATAGGGACCTAATATTCATTAAAGTAAGCCAATGATATCTTTCCTGAAGGAAGGTATTAATCTTATTCTTTACACAATATATTCATACCCCAAGAGGCAAGAAATAAAGTCCTGCTTTCTGATTAATGTTAAGGTACAGCTAAGTAAATATATCAATGACAAATAAAACCTGGAAAATTTTAACAATTGAATTTAATAAACTTAAGCCATTATGTTATAATAACAAAGGATCAAGAAATATAACCATATAAAACTCTGAAAATATAGATTTCATTTGCATAGAGAACATTTTACATTCAATTTTAGTATGGAATTTTAGTAAGAGCTCATAAATATTTAAATAATTATGATGTAATAAAGGCGTTTTTTAAATTTAAAATCTTGGGGACATGGTAGAGAGGATTCAAATCCCAGACAGGAAAATGAACTAGCTAATCTTTACAGAGTCCCCAGAAACCTTGAGTTTATCATTTTATGGTAACTGTATGTATATATTATTTTGTTTAAAATAATTGTAGGCTCATGAGGAGATTTCAGATATATTTTTCTGCTCCTGGTCAGAATCCCAAATCAAGATTTTCATGTTTTTCATGTTTGTTTTTATTTTTATTTATTTTTTTAAAGATTTATTTATTTATTTTAGAGAGAGAGAATGTGCCTGCATGCCTGCAAATGGAAAGAGAGGGAGAGGAGAGGGCAAGAAGCAGACTCCCCACTGAGTTGGAGTCCAATGTGGGACTCCATCTCATGACCCTGAGATAATGACCTGAGCTGAAACCAAGAGTCCATGGCTCAACAAACTGAGCCACCCAGGAGCCCCTAATTTCATTTTTAAATGAAGGTAGTTGAATGGCTTTGCTGATAGGATATTATACATATATTTTTTAAAATTCAAAAAATGATTTTAGTATGAAAAGCTATATAATTTTGATATGGACAAATTAGGAACAAGGTGATCAAAATCCCTAAGACCAAATGCACTTGGAAGCTCCACTGAATACTTTGCTTTATAAAGTAGTTAAAACTCTCATCTTTGGATGTCTTTAAGAAGTAGCTGAATGACTACTTATTAGGAATAGTTAGAATAAAGTTTTCATTGGGCGAGAGCATGAAATGAGACATCTACTCCTTTCCACTCAATGAAGTGTCTCTATAAATTTTAGATTAACAATTGAGTCCTCACAGTCCTATGAGGTTTGGTCTTAATCCAACTTAAATGAAAGCTTAAATTAATAAGCAAAATTTCATGCAAATTATATCCAGCTAACTTCCCTACCTTATTTTCCAAGGTAAAACAAACATCTGAGTAAGATTTTTTAAAGGTAGAAAATAAAAGTTATCTTAAGAATGACTACACACAGAATTTTTAAAAAGGAAGTAATTAAAAATGGGTAAATGTAGATGTACCTTTGATGAGGATAAATTAAAATTCCAAAAGATTTATCATGTTCCAGAATTTTTTTATAGTAACTTTTTTCTTTTTAAAGACTTTATTTATTAATTAATTTATTTGATAGAGAGAGAGAGTGTGCAGAAGCAGGAGGAGGGGCAGAAGAAGAAGCAGACTCCCCGCTGAGCAGGGAGGGAGCCTGATGCAGGACTCAGTCTCAGGGGCCTGGGATCATGACCTGAGCTGAAGGTAGATGCTTAACTAACTGAGTCACCCAGATGCCCCTTTTATAGTAACTCTTAAGTTACATCTCTGGGTAGTATATTTGATTGTCCTCTGGAAAATATAAGAGTCTAAGCCAAGGCATAAAATATTTTCCTGACTCCTTGAGCTAATATGACTATAATATTACTTAGAAATATATGTTGACAATTGATATAGAAGAAAATCTTGGGTGTGAACAATTTAAGTAGTTTTTCTCTTTCATTTTTAAGACTTTCATTTGGATGAATAAGTTTTAATCTTATAGAGAATAGGCACATATTTCACAAAAAAAACTAATTACTAACTGTAGTATCGAATTATGAATTATTGACATTGACTTATGCTCATACATTTAAACCACACTGCTTACATTTTTATTATATACCTACAAATTCTGTAAGTCTTAGCTCATTTGAAATGACTGTAGCTAATTTTTCAAAGAAGAAATAAATTCTTATAAGTCTCCAGATTTCCAGATATTGATTACTTAATAATTTGCAATAAATGAGTCACTTCTTTTTGGCCTTGCCTAGAAACACTATTCCAACAAAAATGGAATCAGATATCTTAATGATATTAATAAAACAATGACAACATCTAACATGCATTATAGGGAAAATGAATCTCTTGGGGGCAAGGATTTTATAAATGTGTATGAATAGTAACTACCCTATTAGACTACCAGACCATTAGAATGCTCTTCTCTTCAGTGAAGAGGGAAATAGTGAGTCAGATAGTAAAAGCTGTGGTAGACAACCAAGTTCATTATCATATTAAGTTTGTTAATTATAAGCAACATATAAACGATTCTGCCTATTCTAGAATTAAGGGAATGAGGGTAAATCATTTCAAAATCATGAAACATACAATGGAAGCACTAGGTATGCTAGAACTAAGATTATTCAACGTCTTTTCTCATCTTTCTATTACTGTCTTTCCTCTAATTATAACTATAGTGATGATGTGGGTTAATTCACTTTTATTTTTGTTCTTATATGTAGAAAAGGACATTTCAACTTAGATGTTTAGTTTCTCATTACTGTAGGAAATTAGCTCATAAAAGATTTTCTGAACTCCATAAATTTAAATTCCAATTCAATACCTCTAATTTAATATAAAATATTCACTTCTATATCATACATTTTTATTACGATCTTATGGCTTTTATGGATGCCAATCTAATTTCCACTGTTTTCCATTTTCTTTTCTTTGCCCATGAACTAATGAAAAGTACATTTAATATACGATGTAATAGTTCAAAAGGGGCTAATTATATTTTGATAACAATGTTAAAGACTGCCATTCTATAGTTCCTTTTCTTTTGCTAAGAAATGAAAACCTTTATCATTTCTATTAATACCAGTTAAGTGCACAGCACATGTTACTCTCTAATATAACCATTAGGAATGTTCTCATAGTGTCTTCACTCTGAACATTTCTAACTTGTTTTAACTTCCTTTGTTAACTACAGTCCCAATGAATCTTTACAGTCTGCTTTCTGTATGTATAGCATGACATAGTCACATGCTGTGATAATTCCTTCTGTTGCTTAGCATTTCAAAATTTATAGAAAGCTTCTACACATAATATCTCATTTAATCTTCACAACTGCCAGAGAGTATGACATCCCATTTTACAGATGAAGAAAATGAAATTTAGAAATATGATTTTCCTAAAGCTATGCAGTGTCTAAAGTTATCCTCAATTACTTTTCTCCATTTAAAAAAAAAGATTTATTTATTTATTGGGGGGGGGAGGGAGCGTGAACATGGGGTAGGAGGAGGGACAGTAAGAGAGAGAGAAAACTGAGTGAGGAGCCTGACATGGGGCTCAATCCCAGGACCCTGAGATCAAGACCTGAGCCAGAACCAAGAGTTGGGCGCTTAACTGACTGAGCCACTGAGGCACCCTTCCTCTTCTCCATTTTACCAGCCACCTATAGAATAATATGTGCTTTTTCATCAGATCCAATTTTATCTACTATCCAATTTTAGTCTACTGCAATTATTTATATGGCCTGGGTGAAACAGCAATGAAACTATGTCTTAACCTGGGGTGTTTGTTCGTGGTGTTTTCCTGCATGTCTAACGTAGTTTACAACGAATCTTTTTCTTTTAGAGAAGCAGTCCAGCTATCAATCAGAACATATGTGTTGTTTCCTTTGCCAGCTACTCACAGGACTTATTTAACTTCAATCTCTTTATTGAGCCTCAATCTCTTCTGAAGGACTAAGGAATTTAAAGGAGAGAACTTAAAAAAATTTCTTTCCAACTTATTCATGCCATGTCTAGGCTGAACATGATATGTAAGAATAGTAGAAGGGGAATGCTTCAATGGACTGGCATGGAGAATAATTGAATGCAGCAGCCCCTGGCCGAGAGCTTATGCTAAGGATATAATAGGAAAACACGTTTGTGACCCTGTAGGCTCTAGCGTGAACGTCAGAGCATGAGCAGTTGAGAACGCCCGGCTTGCTCAGTGTGGAACGCTGCCCATCCTGAAATCCCCTCAGAAAAGAGCAGCCAGGCACGCCTGGTCTGCTGAAGGGTGGAACGCCGCCCCAAGGAAACCTGATTGCTCTTAACAATAGCCCACGGGGTCCATAGAAACACGTTAAGAATAGGCCTCATTTGCTGAATGTTACATCATCTACTTCCATGACCTTCCCTGTGATGTACTACTATTGACTAGGATCACGAGACTCCCCTTGATTGTCTTTGATTGTTTACTGCCAGTAAATACACGAAGTTGCAGCTGTTCGGGGCAGTCACACTCTTTGCGGTCGTCCCCCACACCCACGCTTTCTTTCACAGCTAACCTGTCTGTGCCTTGTCCTTCTCCCAAATCACGCCGTGGCTCCTGACACGTGGGCGGTGTCAGGGCAATTGGAGACAAAAAAGAATAAATGTACGCACAACATATGGGAGGCTACTGCAGTGGTTAGTGATGAGACGACAGATATGAATTTATAAGGGACAGTGATAAACTACAAGTGTAGGTGAGGGAATGAATCAAAGTGCTGTTGGACAGAAAGACATGACAGCAACAGCGACTGATTCAACACAGAGCATAAATTAGTATTAGTGGTGTTCCAGGTTTAGTGAGAACATGGGTCCAGATGAACAAGTGGGCCCAGATTGAAATGTGGGAACTAAGGGATACCCCACCTAACAAAAGGTGATAAGGTGGCTTGGGGACAGACTGAGATTTGGTGAAAGCAATCCTATGAATTCTAGACCACAGGACTGGGCTTAAGGCTAGAAATGTGAAAATCACTAGGGTAGAAGTAACAGATAAAACTTAACAGCGAAGAAGAATCTGAGGAAGATGGTAGAGCGAGAGAACGGAGTTAAACTCTGTGCAACAGCACGCCAGGGTCACTGGGAAGAACACAGTAGTTGTG
Organism: Ursus americanus; assembly: GCF_024610735.1. Taxonomy (NCBI): domain Eukaryota; kingdom Metazoa; phylum Chordata; class Mammalia; order Carnivora; family Ursidae; genus Ursus; species Ursus americanus. The sequence goes on from NC_142135.1 coordinate 45,398,697, forward strand.
GTGCTGAAGGAATGGCCTTACAGGGTGATGGACCCAAAAATGGCCACAGACAAGGCTCCCCCATCACCCTAGCCTAGTGGTATGAAAGGCTGTATGCTCAGGTTTTTTTTTCCCTTCTCTCATCTGGTGAGTTCCTCATACTTCCCAGCCATCTTGGACCTCCAAACTTCAGGTACTGCCTGATGAAGAAATGGGGAGGCACTGGAGGCCATTTCCACTCACTCACCTATTCCTAAGTCTTATCTCTAAGTTCTGTGCTGCTAGCTCTTTATTTATGTAAATCCAAGTGAAAACAACCTTAAAATCCAAGACTTCATTCTTATCTGTCTTAGACCCTAACCAAACTGAGGTGGTCTCTCTTAACTTTCACATTTATCTTTTTTACAATCTCAATCACTTGGTATTTTACAGTGGTTAATGTTCAGTGGAGGAAAGAATGAACAAATGAGCAGAAAACCAAAGAGAAACTCGTAGTTAAAGGAGAGCCTAAGTCAACGGAGGAAACGGAAAAAAAAAATCCTACTGTCTACAGGGGAAGTGATAATAGCTGGGAACTTTTCAACTTCACCCTGTGTATGTATCACAGGGGGATCTCAGCGTAGCAGAGTCAGCCTTTCCAACAAGCTCTCAGACCTTGAGGTTCCACCGGGGAGCACACCTTAAATGATAAGGCTGTAGGTGACTGTTCGACACAGGCATGCCCCTGCTAATAACAGATGCATGAGAGAACACCTATAGCTCAGCACGAATTCAATATTCTCTGAATTAAAACAAAACAAAATGCGGCAGGTTCAATGGCTGCAAATAGAGAAGAAAGCACATAAATTGAAATGATAGAGGAATGAACAAGTTTATGTAACTTTCCAGCTGTAGAACTTATTTCTAAGGCTCTAGTTCATTAAGAAATTGGGTTCCATGATGGTTATATTCTTCACCTCTAATGTTACTTTAGGTAGTTGTAATCATTCACACTTCTCAGCATGCCACTCCACTGCTCACTTAGAAGTATCTGTCATTTGCCTCTCGGGAGTCGTATATATCATTCACTTCTTCAGACCCCTTCTCTCACTAGTAATGTTTTATTGAATTGCTATTAACCTTCGCTGGGGGCAATTGGTATTTTTCTTTGCCTTTCTTACTCATTTTCTTTTGATTTCTTTTGGATTCTCTGTTCTCCATTCACATGTAATTCTGAGATTGTTCATTAGTTCTGTGAAATTGTGAGAAGAAAGGAAGTATGTGATAGAAAGCACACACAGCAAGGGCCAAGAGTTGTGAGGACAGATTCAATTAACACTCTGAAGGGAAGAATGATATTCTATATGTTAACTTACTGAGGATAGAAAAACAAGTTCTTCTCCAAGAAGACCACCAACTAAGAAGCTAGCACTACTAAGATATGAGAGTAGGAATGTCTTCATAATTCTGACTCTTAAAAGATAAGCCTACATTACAAATGAAAGATGGAATAACAAATTTACCTGACAAGGAAAATGATTACATTTCCACCGGTACCCAGATGAGTCCATATGGGGAACGGTTTCATCAGGCTTATTAGACTAACACAGATACAAGGTCTACAAAGATAGTAGATATTAAATGCTTAATAGAACATTTGAAGTAAAAGATATAAGAACTTCTAAAAGGCGACTGTTTCCACAGAGGTAGCAAACATACAACAAATGTAGTGAAAATTCAATTATCTCCTCCTAAGAATTCTTTTAGGGTAAAAAGTCTAAGCCTGAAATGGCACACAGGACTTTCCCTGATATGATCTCTGCAACCTGTGCCCTTGACCTTGCTTTACACACAGCTTGGTCTCCAGCCCTGACAAACCATTTGTAGTTCTTCAGATTCATCTTGTAATGTTTACTCCATCATTGCACACAAGTCTGAAATACCCTTCCTTATCTGACTGGTTAAATTCTACTCTTTCTTCAAGATACCTTTTGAAAACCAGCACTTTTGTAATGCTTTCTCCAAGGACCTCAAGGAAAATCAACTACCATCTTCCACCCTGTTCTGTAGTGTCTCACATATGTAATTACCTGAGTTCTTACAACATTGCCATAATTATTACATGTTGGTCTCAGTATTTTATTTATTTTATTTCTGTTAGTATTTCTAGAACCTTGAACACACATTAATTCATTCATTGCTCATTGAATGCCCACCAAAGAATTTAATAATGTCTGTAAAAATTTATCATTATTACTAATCATTCATTTGAGATTATCTTTCGAATTTATGATTCCCTACTCTTGTTTCCTTGTTTCTTGGCTCCTCAAAAGCATAACTCTTCAAGGAGACCTCACTAATATGGCCCTTATTGTTTCACAGCTGGACTACAACCTTTTTAAACCAGTACTTCTTTGCACCCAGTTTCTCCCCATCTCCAATCCTATGCATAATTCTGAAGATAATCTTTCTTGTACCTATTCCTATCTAAAATGGTTTAGCAATCCTTGTTTGACTATTTGATGAAATGTTAACTTAATATTTCATTGCAAGCCCCTCCCCATATCTTATCCTCCACATCTCTTTGTTCTGAGCTCAGGTATTTTCTTTGACAAACAGGTTGCTTGGAGTGAGAAATCCCTCTTTGCTGCTACCCAGCAGCACTCAACTTGCATTCTACTTCCTTGACAGAGTCTGCTAATATTCTGGCTCATTTAGCAAGGATTTCACCATTTAGAACTGTTTTCATGTACGACCTGCATAAATTTTTTAAACCTCCCGCCTTTCAATACTATCTCAAGGATTAGGAAAAGGGTATACTTTTTTTGTTTGTCTGCCCTCTCAAATTTTGCACTTTGCTAAATATAATGTATACATTAAAATGATTGTTGATTTATTGACAAATACTCTCCACCACATTTTGTTACTTTATTTTGGCGCACAACACTGTATAACTTCTATATAATGATCTTGCTTTCATGCTGCCTTCTAATCATTGTTGTTTTTTTTTTTTTTTATGTACGTCATCTCAACCTATGGGTTATAAAACTGTTAAGAGGAGGAACGGATTTCTATATAGAAAGTCACTGTCATGTAGCAGGAAATGCACCGAACTGGGAGTCAGAAAACTCAGGTCTGAATTCTGCCACTTGAATGTTTGCTGGAAAGTTATCTTTTAATACCGTGATTTCTCCATCTGTGAAACAAAAACAAAATCCTTAAGAATGTTGTGAAAATTAAATGAGATACTATGTGTGAAAACATTCTGCAAATTTTAATATAAAATTGAATTGAATATACAATTTAATATATACAATATAAGGTATTTCTTCTTATGTCTTCAAACTTATTTTGTGGAAAGGACATGTTGTGCATAGAGTAGACAGTCAGGAAAGGCTCCCTGAGAGGTCTCCGGTCAAAGTAGGTGGGTCATATTTCCTTCCGTTTTTAAAGCATTAGCTGCAAAATTCTATTCTCTTAGCTCTTTTGTGTTTCTCTTTAGTATTCAAATTATTACAGTCCAATGCAATTTTTGGCAAAGCGTTTTTTCAACGTTTTTCATTTGCTTACCAAATATGACCTCTTGCAGTTTTATTTCTTGCTTTATCAACCCATCCATGAAATTTGCCTTGTCAATTCTGTCTTCCATCTCATCGAGGTAGCTGTCATACCTGGAGCAGTCTTTATTCTCAACCTCGCCTGCATTTCTTTCCCATGGGCTCCTCTTCCCCTCTGCTGGCTGCCAAGGAGAAGCACACTTATTGGCAAGGCCCCCAAACAGATGCCTGCCTGCTTCCCTTCCCCCTTTCTCTTTCAGCCAAAGCATCACCTGCCAAGGGCTGGCGGTTACTGCCCCCGCTGTCCACTGCCTCACACTGCTGCGGCTCGAGTCCTTTTTGGCAACCTCTTCTGAAGTTCCCCTGCCCGCAGCTCTCCTGAGCGGCTTGCCAGCAGCCTCCTTCTCCTGCCTGCAGCTCTCCTCGCTCCCGCCAGCCTCTCCCCCGCTCGGTCTGCGCGCAGCCTCTTCCTCCCGCCCTTGCCAGCTGCTTTACTCGCCTTTCCTCAGGCTGCTCCCCCTCCTTTCTTCCCCAGCCCTTCCCCTCGCTTTTGAAGCGGGGATTCTTTCCAGCGTCCCCACGCTCCCTGGCTCAGTGTTTCGTTAACACCCGGGACCACCTTTCTTGGGTCCCAGTGTGTACGTACGTCCACCGGATAGAACATTTTTGGAAAGTGAGCATTTTCTTCCAGCTTCTGTATTTGACTAGACACCAACCCCCAAACCCTGTGCCTACTCCCTTGGCCCGAAAAGGCGGGGTGTAGTGATGGTAAAAGAAATTCAGGGAAACAACAGGCCACGGGGTCGGTCGGTGGACCCCAACAAAGTTTTGGACGCTCGGGACTTGCTGTCTCAGGCTTCCCAAACTTGACCAGCCTGGCAACCAACGGGAGCGCCCAAACAGCGCACAGTGACTCCGGCGCTCCCAGATTCCCAGCGCCCCCTGACCTTCCAGGAACGCTTTATTGAGGACGCCGGCCGTTCTCCGGGACCAGGCCTGGGCCACTCCCCAGCCCAAGCCAGGGTCTGCAGCCTGAGCCCCACCCAGTCCCCGGCAGGGGAGGGGCGCACTTGTATCTAGATGCTCGGGAGGGGGTGGGTGAGATGAAAGGATCGAGCCGCCCAGGTTGCTGGGTTCCAGTCTCGGGGATGAGGGGGTGGGCGGGTATGTTAGGGACCTCGTCCCAACCCAGGGCCCTTCTGGAGGTCTGGCTACTTCCAGTGCGCGGTACAGTAGCTGCTCCCCTTCACAAGCCGTCTCCTTTAAGAAGAGCGCGCGCGCGTCTGTGTGTGGAGTTGTGTGTGTGCTCCTGTGCAGATATGTGTGTGTGTGTGTGTGTGTGTGTGTGTGCGCGCGCGCGCGCTGGTGTGTGTGTGTGTGTGTGTGTGTGTGTGCGCGCGCGCGCTGAGGGCCGGAGAGTCAGGCAGACCCCGGGAAGGAGGAGTTATGTAGATTACGGATGAACATTCTGGAGGGGAGCGAGGAGAGGAGGGAAGGAGAAGCTGAGGCGAGAAGCGAGGAGCGGCGGAGGCCCTTCCCGCAGAAGCAAGAGGCGGCAGTGGCGGTGGAGGAGTGGGCGGTGGAGGAGGAGGAGGAGAAGGAGGAGGAGGAGGAGGAGGAGGAGGACGACGCACGGGCTGGAGGCGGCGGCGGCGGCGGCGGCGGCTGCTGCTGCTGCGGCTGCGACTCGGCGCTTTGAGCCGGAACCGCCGGTGAACTTGGGCGCCACGTTCCCGGTGACGGGCCCCCGAGGATGGTGAATGCAGGCTGCTGCTGACCCTGCCTCCGCCGCTGTTTCTCGGGGGCTGCCGAGTGCTGGGCCCTCAGTCTCCTCCCCTTGCCCGGCTGTGGGTGAACCTGCAGGCTCCTTACCCACCCGGAGGACTTTTTTTTGAAAGGAAAGCAGGGAGGGAGGGAGAGGGAGAGAGGGAGACAACGAAGGGGAGCTCGTCCATCCATTGAAGCACAGTTCACTATGATCTTACTCACATTCAGCACTGGAAGACGGTTGGATTTCGTGCATCATTCGGGGGTATTTTTCTTGCAAACCTTGCTTTGGATTTTATGTGCTACCGTCTGCGGAACGGAGCAGTATTTCAATGTGGAGGTAAGAGTATGAGAGCTTTCTTCCTTCTCCCTTGCCTGGGCTGCTCCCTGAAACATTTCGTTCACTCCTGGGATCCTGGTAGCTCAGAGCAGCCTGGGTCTCTACACATTGTTTCCTTTGCAGCCGCCGAGACCCTTGTTGAGTTTCCCTGTGTCTTAGGTGATGGATGCGCGCGAGACTGAGAATCCGTTATCCCCAGCAGCACAAAGCACGATGCTGCGCGCTCGGAGATACATTTGTAGCCGGTCCATGCTTGTCACCCAGGGAAGAGGCGAAGTCCTACATATAGCAAACGTGTGGCTTAATAGAAGCAGTTTCAGTTTATGATGAATAAACTGTTCAGGAAATACAGAATTCATTGCTTGGCATCATGTGCTTCCTTGGTATTGTTCTGAAATCTTTCTTCCCATGTTCTGTGCCTAACAAAGGAGGTTAAAATCAAAGAATCTAGAGGAGAGCGTGGGAATACTTGAGATGTTTAATAACATTACTTTGTGATAAAACACTTGACTAGACAGAGTCTTTTTCTCATTTAGACATAATACACTGTAACTAGATCTGACTACAGAGGGCATGAAATCCATCTCTTTTAAAGTGTCTTCTCTTCCCCTCCCCCGCCGATTGAAAATAAACGTGGCCCAAGTAATAGTTCTGAGGTGTGTTTTTAATTTGATTTCACACTCTCATGGCAAAACTGAGAGGTTTTAGTCTGTCATTTGCTTTACTTTGATAGCTTTGGGAACAGACAGACATAAAGCAGAAGGGAACTTGAGGATAAGGACTTGTCAGACCTCTGCCAAAGTACTCTTCCTGTCATCAACTCAGCACTAAAGCCAGTTATGTGCAGTAAATCAATGAAAGTGTGTATACACTTGGGCTCTAACTCCAGTTTATAACATACACAGTGGAATACAAAGACAGTAAGAGGATTTTAGTAAAATATTCTCCTTTTGATGAGATCTTCTGTCTTCTGACATCTCAAAGAATTACAATTAAGTCTCGGAAGAATAATGTGATTTTTAAAATATTGTTGATTCTTTAAAGCTTACTGTCATTTTGTTGGGAGTGTGTGTTTACACAATAGCAGGACCTGTTGCACAGCATTTGAACATGTTTTAGGTAACAGATTTATATACAAAGTGTGCATAATAAATGCCATGTGTGAGGCCATATTCTGAATATAACTGTGTTTATATAAGCTGTTCTTAGGACTTCGTGTAATAAGTGATGGTTGGTGGAGAAACAAAGTATTTGAAAAAGTAAGAACCATTATCAAAAATTAAAGAAGTTTACAGATGTTAAGTATGATTGTATTACACACAAAAAAAACCCATTTCGAAAACCAAAACTGTTTAACCTTTTGAAAAATACAGTTTTGGTTTTCTGAATAAAAAGAGAGATGCAAAGGGGCTGAAAGTCCAGACTTCTCTTGATTGCACATTTGAACTTTCAGAGTTATATGCCACAGATGGATTTTTCTATCTAACACAGAAATCTAGATGATTTAATGTTGAAATGAAGGAGTAATTAGTTCATAGACTGAAGGAATGAAAGTGGCAAGCTGTGATTTATGTTGTGAGCTGACGGGCCTATTGCTTCAGTTTGGTGGTAGTGGTGATGGTAGTAAGGTGGGGCATGGGGAAGGTAGGTTAAAGTAAGTGGTTTTATTTTGCTCGCTGTGAAGTAGAAGGGAGAGTCTGGGTTGGTGGTTACTTGCTTTGGGGAAGTCTTAGATTTGCTTTCAGAGATTGTTGGGATAGCATCAGTGTTTGGATGATTATTAGGTTTTCTTTTTGAGGCTAGACATAAATTGTATTGTATTTCTTTATAGTTTGAATCCCTCAGTTCAATCAGATATTATTATGCAAGAAAAGTTGATTTTACTGAAAAAGAGATTTCATTTCAAATATACATGATCCCTTCTTCGATATGTATGTGAAAAAAAATGGTTCATGGAAAAAGAGTTATTTTTTAGAGTATTTATGTTATGTCATCCATATTTATTATACAATGCAAATATTTAATTATGACTGATAAGAGGCTGGTACCATCTGAGACCTTAAAAACCTCATTTGATACAAAGATTTCATAGTGACTTAGATTAGATTATGCTTCATAGTTTGTATTATTTCCAGTTAGTTTTTTTAAGCACTTGAGCATATCCTTAGTTGGGTTTATATACTTCCTTATGTGTAATGATTACCTCTATTTTTCTTTTTTTCAATCATAAGAGTAGCTGCTTGTTAATTCAGCATACTATAAAGAACATGGGATGACAGAATATTTTCTGACATGAATTTCTGCCTCATTCATCTTTATTAGATATTTCTTTTTGGTAGGAAGCTCTAGTAGGAAGAATAGTCCATCACATATTGTCCAGAAAAGCACTTATATTGTGTTCTTCATTCTTGGTTGCAAAACATACACTGGGAATGCTTTGTTTGATTGATTCTCAAGGACAGTCTTAAAATAAACAGTAATGGTATCAATCATGCATGAAGTTCATATGATCAGAAATTTTTTTTCTAGCAAGCACACCAAGTTATTGTAGTTGGAATGAAGCTTCTGAGAGATGCTTTTTATGCTGACAGCTGAGATTACAGTGCTTTATTCCTCACTGAACTTCACAATTGCTGTGACCCCTGTAGTTTTCATCCTTATTAATTTAAGTTTCAAAAACATATTTTCCCCCTGGAGGTGTGGGGATTGAGTAGAAATATTCGTGTTAACTCTCTCCTGCCTTATTTTTAAGAATATAAGCATTTGGAATTTTCAATTATCAGAACAGGAGATATTTTTTAATATGCTGATGAAAGCCTGCTACAGAGAAAGGGTACATTTTGTTTATTTGTTTTTGTTTTTAAGAAGCAAAAAGAAATATCTCAACAGAAAGGGTCGACACTACCAGAAGTAGTACTATGGAAGAGATTCAATTTATTCCTCTCCTTATATGTTTTAGGAAGAACACTTTTTAATGCCAAGTTTTCACTGTATATTTGTTTAAAGATTTTTGTACACTATGGGATCCATTTTTGGGGAGTGGGCCTTTCAGTGTGTAGTCATTACCATGATGCAAAGGAAGTACATTGCTAATATTAACTAAAAGTCAAAGACTACTATCATTGGATAGCAGTCTGAATCAGAGGTGTTCATTGGTCAGATGAAGCTAAATTGTTAACAGAGAATCAGGATTGAATTTCTATGCTCTAAAAAATCATATTGTGTCTAAAATAATGGTCTTCTTATAGGGATATTCATGATCCTGGGGCTCTTTATATTTTAATTTTTGTGGGGCTTTTTTTGTACACTGCAAGCATTATTGTTATGAAATTTGAGATAGAATATAGTTCATGAGGGGCACCTAGGTGGCTCTGTCAGTTAACTGTCCAACTCTTGATCTCAGCTAAAGTCTTGCTGTCAGGGTCATGAGTTCAAAACCCACATTGGGCTCTATGCTGGGCATAGATCCTACTTAAAAAATATATATACTTATATATGTATATATGTTTACAAACATACACACACATATATTTAGTTCATGAGAGTAATAACTTTCATCATCAACTTTGATAGTTTGTTAAATGTTAAATATATGAACAACATATTCTTTATTATTTTTAAAAGAATCACATACATTTCTAATGAGGAAAATTATTTTAAGCTAATTTGATGGTAAAATAAAAATGTGATATTCTGAATGATGCACATATCAAAGCGTAAGAAGATGATTACTTTTTTGTGACAAAAATTCTTGATAAAGCAAAGATTGATTTTGTTTCTAATTCACAAAAGAAGAGAGATTCTAGATTTTTTAAAAAGATATTTTGTGACAAATACTATGAATCATGAGTGTAACCCTTTCCTACCTTGAATTACGTTTCTTTAACTGATTAAGTATTTATTCACCTTTGTCAGGTTTATCTGAATCTACTTGAAAGGTCAGAATAATCAACATGCCTTATTTCATTTGCACATGCAAGGTTGCTGACACTGATCTGGTCAGCCCCCTTGGGTAAGGGGCTGTTTTGATTACATCCCATAATTCTCACTGTAGCAGTTTTTATTGGGCAGGAACAGGGGCTGTGTGACTGATTCATGAAGGTTTTTACCTATTGCAAATTCCAAGCTTTACAAGACATCTCAGGTATGCTGGCCATTCAGAATGCTCTTAAGGACCACAAGCTATGACCAGGAGACCAGAAGACTCAGTAAACCTCAGGTTATCCTGTGTTCCACCTTTTGCTTTTCTCTGTTCAGAGTTGTCTGGTCAAGTTCCCCACATCTAGGGTTATTCGTGAAACCCTTGCAGGTGAGTGTAGACCAGCAAGGTAGGTTGTCTCTTACTATCCCTGAGAAGTCCACAGAGAACAACTTTCCAAGTCTATTCTTTCCTATAGAGTTGGGTTTCCTCTTTCAGGGTCTTCTTCCCCATCAAGTAAGGATAGAGCTGGGTTCAATAACAGCTTTTTTAATCTCTGGAGTCATGTTAAAAGTGATAGATCTAAAGTTTTTACTTTTTCTTATTCATGCTATTTCAGGTTATTAACATAAAATTTTAAGGTACTTGTTCAGTAGTATAATTCTTTTCTTTGAAGTTGGATTAATCAGTTATTTTATGTAAATTTATTTCACTGCCTGACCTACCGTAGATACTCAAAATGTACCTGTTCAGAATATTTGGTAAGTGACCATTTGGAATTATTTCAGGACCAAAAAAAAAAAAAGCCATTGGATATTTGAGTCAATTACTTAAATTTGTTCAATGTCAGAAGAAAAAGATTTTGACCCTTCAATGAATATTCAAATTGAGAAAGTCACTTTTCATGTTACTTTCTGTCACAATTTATTTTAAATATCTGTGAATATAATTACATCCATCAAATTGTTTTTTGTTGTGGAGTAGCATGGTGATTAAGATCACATATCTGGCACCAGACTGCTGCATTCTAATCCTAGCTCTTTTACTTGTAAGTTAATTATTAAGTTAATAATGGACAAGTTCATTTATCTCTGAGCCTCACTGTACATATCTGTAAAATGGGGATACTAATAATACCTGCCTCATAGAGTGTTTTGATGATTAAATGAATACATGTATATCATATTAGATAGATGGATAGATAAGAACATGCCTTCACATAGTTAAATAGTCAGTACTTTTAAAATATCATTATTAGTAGTAAAAAAAAAGGATGCTGATTCAAAGGTAAATTATTATGATAGCATCTAATTACATAAAAGTCTATCAGGTTAGGACATAACCAGCCGGTCCAGGAAAATTTTATTTTAATACCTTCTTCATTTTTAAAAAGTGTAATCTACTGAATATCAACCACTAACATCAGTACATTTTCTTCCCGTGGCCTTTTCTTAGACAGTTTAGTTTAGGAATCTGATTTGCACATTTTGTCTTGTCATCTGTTACTATCATAGAATGTCAAGTTCAGCTCACACCTTCTTTTACAAAACTGAGTTTGCAGAAATCTGTTCATCTTATAATACCATGGAAAATAAATAGGTCTTATGATTCAATGGGTTTATTTATTTTAATTGGCTCAAGGCCCATGTGCTTCCTATCTACAGTAGTGGGATTCAGTATATAACTTGGGCCAGGTCTTTGTTCTACCCCAAATCCAGAACATAAAAGTTTTGTTTTTTTTTTAATTGAGGAATGAGGGGGATGGGCAGAAAGAGATATTCAAGTGTTTTCTACAATGACAAAGACATTTTTTAAACAGCAACAATCTTGTTCTTATAACACTGGGAATAAAAGGTAGCTAGCAATATAATGTAATGGAGCCCTATGCCAGAGGTCAAGGGATGCAGGCTTTAACTTTGGTTCTTGTACTAATAATATAGCTTTGTTCTTGGACAAGTCATTTCTTTAATGCCTGCATCTGCAAAAACAAAAAAAAAAATTGAATGAAACTATCACTAAAGACATATCCAAATTTGAAATCCTATTGTATTTTGCTTCCAAGCTTTAATTTGGATAGATGGAGGAAAATTGTACATATTTACCGTATAAATTTGGGGGCAACTGGATGTCAAAGGTAGAGTGTTTCAGATTTTTTGTTTTCTGAAGTGGATATCATGAAGACATACAGAATGGGCGGCTTATTGCTAACATTTGTTATCATCTGTAGTGACACAGGGTGTTCCATTTTGAAAATAATCCTGGCCTCCTGCTGAGTAATAAAAACATTGGCAGCAGATTATATGTAATTTTTAAAATCAATTTTTGACCAAGGTAACATATTTTAAAAATTTAATGTTAAAAACATGACTTTGAAAAATCTATATCATCTATAAGTTGGCACTTCAATCTTAAAAAGGCAAGATGAAATAAGATCAAAATTTGTTTTTTTGTGGTGGGAGAGGGTCTCAAAATTCAAATCTATTTATTATCTATAAAAAATATACACGTGTTTTGTAGTGAAATGAAGTGCTTATACTGTCTATCCCTCTTACCCATTGTGGAAAATAATTTTGGCACATGGCTCTTTGAGGGTTATTTTTATTCTTCATAACACATTTGATTTTGAATGTGAAAAATCAGATTCCATTTGTTTTATAAAATATGCAGCTTATGTGAACAGCAAAAATATTGCATGCTAAAAGGATAAAATACTAAGTAATAATATGTGTGATACTCATTTTTTTATTTGCCTTCTTTTTCTTTTTCATGGGAAAGTTATTTATAGATTTTGAGGTTATTCATAAAACCATATTTGATTGTTGCTTCCTGTCACTTAGCACTCTGAATGGATGTTCTTTGTCTTAGCGTTTCACCACAGTCCTTTGGCATTGTGCATTCTTGGGTTTGGATCAGTGGAATATGTTGATGAGCTTCTTAACGGAAGTTTAGCCAGGGGAATAAGAATAATCCCACTGTGGCCCCCGACCTTTGAGTAAACGTGATCTGCGGGTGTAGTATATAAAAGGAGGCTAGAGGGAGCTATTGAGCTGTTTAAAGACTCCAATGGAGTAGAAGAATTTGGTTTAAAATCAAGGACACTAGGTGCAATCACATGTCTTAAAATGAATCATAGCCAATCATAGAGAGTTTAAGGAAATCAGTGAACACATGGTTTATGATTTAAGATGTGAGATGGGTTTACTGAGAGCCAATTGGCACCAGTGATTACATATTTGATGAACTAAGAAGGAAATTAGCACTTTTCCGGGAGGCCAGGAGTTCTGGGCATGACAGCTTGACAAAGAATGTTATAATGCAGGACTGCTTTATATATCCCTTGCTTTTAGGTGTAGAGAGGTCAGAAACTATACATTATAGTGACTGCAGGTGCTTTTGAAATTCTCATTTTAACCAAAATGTCTAGTGAAATAATTGTAGTCTTAACAGATGAGGGGTGGACTAAATTTAATTTGATCGTGCCTTTTAGGTTATATGTAGCAAAAATCCAATTTTAAAAGCTTGTGGGACTAAAGTTATCTCATTTTTAATGTTTGCCATAGGCCCTTGTTGAATAAATGTTTTTCAACAAAAGCAGATTTTAAAATATGGGTTTTACCTATTCTTTTTTAAAATATGTACGAAATGAGTCACAGAAGTGTGAAACTTTTTTCTTTAAATAGGAACTTCAGACATGTTTTCAGTTGAGCAGATTATAATATGACCTCTGGTGGAAGAAGGGAGGATAAAAAAAGTCAGTCACTAATCATGGGGCACACCAGCATTTAATTAAGATATTATAATTTCCTCACAAGCATCCTTCAGATTTTTAAAAGGTTTTTTAATCTAGTCAGTTAAATGAAACATGGATAAATGGAGTAAGCCAGGGCCCCACAGATATTCTCCGGAGAAATAGTCCTTAGAGTGATGTCTTCAAATGACTAAATAAACCCAAATAAACCACTCACTGGAATGGAATTTTGCAGTATTTGTTTTAGTCACGCTTAAGTTAAGGGGGAATAAATTGCCTCTTTTTAAGGGAAGCTGGATATTTTTATGAACTTTATTTCATGTCCCCAAATTGCATGCACCTGAGGTGATGTCAGTGGAATGCAGGCTTGTGCCTCCGCACAGGCTGATGCAGAGTCAGACCCTGAGTGATGTCAGTGGAGGCATTTTTTCCATAGGAACTTTCACAGTTGAATTCATACCATGTGTTAATAGTTTCTCATTGTTTATAGTGATTAGATATTTGAACTTGTTTTGGGTTTCTAACGGCTGTGCCTTCATTCCCCCTTTACTGTAAACAATTGCTAGGCAGTTCCTCCTTGTGGTCCTACTTGTTTCTCCTAGTTTGGGGTCTTGAGGGACTTCATATTTGAGTTACGACTTACAGGACCCCACGCTTGAAAATCAGGTAAAATTTTACAAAAAGCCACGTTTGCTCCCCTCCATTCTTTCATTGTGAAGAAGAGAGAATGGATTCAGATGACTTCCAGAATCAAATGTATACTCAATGATTTGTATGAAATTGAGAACAAGTTTATAAAACTCATTCCCAGTTACCGATAAAACTGTTCTAGAGGTCTGGGTGTTTTAATATTGTAACAACTCTATCCATATAACTTACTGATTTACTCCTGCATGTGGATTGAGTGAAATTGTCTGTTCCATGGGTGACTCAAGCAAATTACTTAAGCAGTCTTTGCCTTATTTTGACTATTCATAAAATTGATTTGTGATCTTTACTGTTTGTCTGTAGCACAGGTTTTGTAATCCTAGCATTGAGAAAATGCCAAGCAATCCCCTTAAATAAGAATGGGGTTGAGCTCAGCACCCTCATTCCCACCAATGAGATGACCAGAGTTTAGAAACAATTATGTGCTGGCATTATATTCTAATTAGATGAGATCCAAATAACCAATAAAATGGAGATGCATAGAATTGATTTTATTGAATACCTTCTTTTAATAATAAAAACAATGTTAATTAACACTGGTTGCACATTTGCTGAGTGCCTGATTATGTTCTAAGTGCTTCATATATATCAACTCATTGAAATTTCATTACAATCTTGTGAGTTAACACTGCTGTTTCTCTTTCACAAGTGAGGAAGCTGAGACACCAAGAGGTTGAGGAACTTGCTAAGGCCACATATCTCTAATTCTCCCAAAGTGGATTAGCCCAGAATCAAAGCAGGCATGCTGGCTGCAGAGCCCAGGCTCTTAACCAAGTAAATAGAGGCAAGAATTAATTTCCAATTTCCCAATAAGTCCGTATGAACCAGTTCCATGGTTCACATCTTTCGTATTTCAAACCGAAAAGAGATAATTAATATGCATAATGAAAATGCTAGGTCTACCCTAGCATAGGCTTGACTGGAGTAAAAAAGTGAATGGGCTGTTGTTGATATGATTTGTTGATTCAAGATTGAGTATGTGGTGCTCAATAGTTTTAAACTTGAATACTCCTTATGATTTTTTACTCATTAGAAAGTTGCTAGCCTATGTTTAATTACATATAATATTAAATGTGACATAATTTCAAATTAATCACAGTATTTCCTTTCTCAGCTATTTGCCATGTTGCAGTTTTTCTTTAAATGTGATTTCCAAAGTTTTAGTCATATGTGATTACATTCCAAGATGAAAAGAATGGAACATTGGAGAAAATGTAAAGGACAACCCGTGTCAGGTCTGTGTTCTTGTGCCATGCGGGGAAGAACGTGTATGTATACGGTTACTACCTGGCATGTTCTATGAGTTTTGGAGTTTGCTATTTTTATATGTTGCATAGCTCGGGTAGAAGCTATAAGGAAACCAGTTTATTTTATTACTTCTAATGTATTTAATTGTAATATAAATGAGACCTTTCTCAGAGATAGGTTAAGTTTGACATGGATCCATGCTTCAGAAATTAGTGAACACCTCCTCGCTGTTTGAGAATAGACCTGATAATCTGGTTATTGTCTTTGTTGTGAAGGGAATAGAAACTTCAACTTGGTGGTTGCAAGACTGAAAAAGACTGAAAAAAAAGCATCTTTTGTCCTTAAGATCGTTGCTGTGTATAGCTTTCAGTGTTTACTTAGTTCGTTCATTAGCTTTTCAAGGAGAACTGTTTCTAAGCCCATTTACAAAGGTGAGAATCTAACTGATTTTGTAACATTTCTCAGTGTGAAATATTCATTCAACTATCTCTCACCTCCTCTAGAGGCAGTATATCATAATGGCTATGTGCAAGAACTTGTGAAGAGATCCTTAAAAATCTTAGCTGCATCACTACCATCTCAGTGAACTTGAGTGAGCCAGGTCATTGACCATGTGCCCCAATTTCTTCATGTGTAAAGTAGAGATAATAGTACCCAACTCATGGGTTGTTGTAAGATTAAAGAGGTAAAGGATAATGGGGCAAGATAAATAACAGGCTCTTGATTTACCCTACTTTGTGAAATTACCAAAATATAGGGGAAAAATTGGTTTTCGAGTCATTGAACATCAGATAATGAAGGGATGTCATCCCTAATAGATGGGAAACAAACAGAGTGAACCCTGTATTGTCTCAGTTGACCACCTTGACAGAGCTTCCACACAATAGGACAGGGGATGCAGAACCAGGTTGAGCCAGGCAGGCTCCCTGTGTTAGGGGTGGAGCTGGGGGTAGGAGAAGACCAAGGTCGCTAGAATTCACAGGTCAGAATTCTAGAAAAGCGAGAGTTTCACAGAGCAAAAAGCACTGGGGGTCTGTAGAGAGTTCCCTTGAATATTTAGTTTAGAACTGATCTGCTCATTTCTGCGAAGTAGCAACTGGGGGCCAGGGAAAGAAGCAACTAAAGGAATCAGAAGAGACAATGCTTGATGCTCACACAGGGCTGGGCATAGTGCCCATTCCCATCAGCCATACTTGAAAGCCTCATTATTTACAGGACAGAGGGTAGAGTACTCAGAACCGTCCTGCTCCAGTATTGTGAACAAAGTCTGGGACTGAATACTGCTTTAGTTCTGCTTAAAAAGTCTTAAAAGCAAGACCTGAAAGGGTCAAACTGTTTCTAAGTGACTTAACTGTTTCCCACAACAAAGCTCAATAAGATGTACAGGATTACAAAAATATGCAGCACCCAACAGCTTAAGATTCACAATGTCTGGCATTCAATAAAAAAAATAAAAAATTAACCAAGCATGTAAAGAAGCGGAAAAACACAACTCATAATGAGGAGCAGGGTCTATCTAAACTGATCCAGAAGTGACACAGATGTTGGAATTAGCAGATAAGAATATTAAAACAGTTGTTATAACTGTATTCTTTGTTCAAAAACTTGAGACATGGAAGAGATTGAAAAAGACTCAAATTGAATTTGTAGAGAATGAAACCACAATATGTGACATTAAAGATACACTTGAAATTCATAACAGATTTGACATTGCTGAAGAAAAAAAAAAGTCAACTTGAAGTCAGCAATATAAGCTACCCAGAATGAAACGGGGAGAGAAGAACATTTATAAAGTGAATGGATCATGGGATATATAGCACAACCTCAGGTGGCCTAATATATGTGCAGTTTGAGTCCCTGAACAGGGAGGGGGCAGAAAGAGCATTTGGAGATGTAATGACTAATGCTTTACCTAATTTTGTAGAAAATCTATAAACTCATGGATCGAAGAGTCTCAGGGAATCCCAAGTGCAAGGAACATGAAGGAAACTAAACCAAGGCACATCATAATCAAATTGTTCAAATGAGTGATAAAGAGGAAGTTTTATGAAAAATAAATTTTTCAAAGTAACAAGAGTAAAAAGAATATTGTTTTAGATTTTTTCAAAGATCTGTAATATCTGGTTTAACAAAAGATAGTTGGATTTTCATATTTATTTGTGTATTCACAGTTACAATACTATGCATCATGTAGCCTGTGGTAAACTGCACTGTCAGTTGCAAGTTAATGAGAGTGAAAAGACAAATAGCATCATATTAAATTAATTTTGCCCTAGTGGACTCCTGTAAGACTTTTAGGACCCCCAGAGGTTCCTGGACCAAACTTTGAGAACCAGTGTTCAAGCAGGTATTCTGTTTTCTCTTTTCCTTCTGGATATACCAAGATCCATGCCCCTTAGGGTCTTCGTCAAAATGCTTGAGTCCTTCATTTCTTTACCACCCCTGTACACATCCCTTAGTAACCAGCAAACATTATTTGACCTTCTCTAATCCGCATCTGCACCCCCACCAGAAAATGAGCCCGTTATGCTTTTATAATAACCTTCTCTGCTACTTACTCTTCAAAGTACCTTTTGTAATTGTAATCACAGAGTGTTTTCTCTTACCTCAAAGTTGCCTACTGATGTATGTGTGTAAGACAAAAGCTCACCCTAAAATTACTGTTGAAAATCCATTTAATAGCTCGTTAATTGCTAAGACTTGGCACGTGGACACTCAGAAGCCAAGTATCAACGTCTTTTGTTTCTCTGTGCCTTTGAGTTTTGGTCTTCCTGTCTCTGGAACCATGTAGGCCAAAATTATATTTACTGGAGAAGAAATTTAAGGGGATTTGAATTAAATAATTTTTCTGTTTCCCTGGAGCATATGGCTAAATTTGGTAAATTAAATGCATGTGCCAAAAACCTGTTGTACAAGGTTTTTGTGTAATAGATTCATGTCTGACTCTCACAGTAAATTATAACTTTATGATGAGACAGTGTATCTGCCATGGTCACTGCTGTAATTCATGAGCCTAACGCTGCCCTAAGACAAGTACAGAGCTCAGTAGATATGTGCTGAAGGATGAATGGATGACATCATCCCCTCTCATAGGTGTTAGTTTCTAGTTTAACTGTTATTTTCTGACCCATTTCAATGGTTGTTATTTCCCTTAACTCATTTAGTCCTTATTGGGTAAAAATGTGGTACTTATACCTTACTTTGCTTCAGTTACTTTATTAAAACTGTTTAGCTTGTAGTAATCAAAGATATGTTTATCTTAATGATCAGTGTTTAACTGGTAAGGAGCTAGGACTTCCAGATTTTTTTCTAGTCATCTCCATTATGTTATATTAGTATATCTGGTATAAATAAGTACTTTATATCTTCCTTCACTGATGTAACATTTATATAAGGACCTTTTGGCTTGACATTAGAAAAATTTGTCACTTTTTTTCAGAATGTGTCTGCGAACAGCTAGGGAAATAAATATAAAGGAAAATAACCTTGTTCTAGTTCAGTGACTTCAGTTGTAGTTATTACTATTAATAAATGGCAACTTTCCCAAGACAGTTTCCAGGAAAGAGGAAAAACAATTTACTTGTATTTTACTGGACATCTTGACTCATTTCAATCGCTCTTCTAGCTACACAGATGAGAAAAATATTGATTTGCTATCAACTTTTGCATGTGTTAGCATGTAAAACCCTAAGAGTGCATAACCACATAATAATTTGAATTTCTGACTTATATTAAAATTAGATCATGTTTATTGTTCTAACAAGTACAATGTTGAAGACCCATGAAGAACTGACTCAAGAGATGTTGAAATTTGATGGATTTTTTCTTGCTGAACACCTACACATTGGTAATTGGCAGGGTAGGAACAGGAAAAAATAGGACTTTCGTCAGTCTTTCATTGATACACATACTATCTAGATTACATCTTCCTTAGGAGGTGAGGAAATGTAGCCCTCTGAATATTAAACAGTCCATTATTCACTTCTGTGTTTACCAGGAAAAATGAGTCTTCTAGTATAGCATCATATTAGGGATGGCAAGACTTACTGAGTTTTTTGGTTGAAGACAGCCCTCTGCCCAAGGGCTGTAGGTTCCATTCATTTAAACGACAATCTGGTTTTCTTTTCTTCTTGTTACTTGAATAACTTCCAGAGATTTTGTAGACACGTACACACACTTCATTTCTCCCTGTCTTTCTTCCTTTTTATGGAAATACATTATTTAAAATGTTCTATATGTTTTTAACATAAGTATTTACTTTGGAGAATTTTTCATATCAATACATAAAGAACAATTTCATGCTTGTAACGTAACTTAATGTGGTAACTTATTTAATGACAGCATTCTTTCTGGACAAATAGGTTATTTTCAAGGTGTTTCTATTATAAATAATAATACAATATGCTTACTTAAGCATGTGTGAGTTTATTTAACAAATGATATTTCTAGAAGTGTAATTGCTTTATTATTAGCTGTATATTTATCTGTAATTTTGGTGAATTATGCCAAGTTGCTACCCCCAAAATACATCAGTTTGCTCGTTTTCAGCAGTACTTGGGGCGCCTGGGTGGCTCAGTCAGTTAAGTGTGGGACTGTTGATCTCAGGTCATGATCTCAGGGTTGTGAGATCGAGCTGCGTGTCTGGGCGTGGACTGCCCTGTGTCTGCCCCTCCCCACTTTCTCTCATGGGTGTGTGCGTGCACGTGTGTGCTCTCTCTCTCTCTCTTTCTCTCTCCCCCTCTCTAAAAAAAAATAATTTTCAACAGTGCTTGAGCATGGTTGATTCCACACAGACCTGCCATTACTTAAGATTTTTTTTCCTAATTTGGTGGGTGAAAAAATAATTTTATGCAAATTTAAATGAATATCAATATTCAGCATTTTAAAAATACTTTAAGTCACTTACATTTTTTATTACACAGGTTTCCTTTTCCTGCCATTCTTTGTCTTCTCTTTCTTACTGATTTATAACAGCTGTATATGTGTTAAGTAAGTTGACCCATTCTCTGTCCCGTGTAATAATATGAATTTGTTGACCAATTTGGTTTTGCTAATTCACTTTTTCATATTAATTAGTCATTTATATTATGATATTTAGTTTTGTATCATGCCTTAAGAAGTATCCAGCATCTTAAAGCTGTTTTTAAAAACACTCGTTTCTTTCTTCTTCCTCTTCTTCTTCTTCTTCTTCCTCTTCCTCTCCCTCTTCCTCTTCTTCTCCTCCTCCTCCTCCTTCTTCTCCTCCTCCTTCTCCTTCTCCTTCTCTTTCTTCTTCTTTTTCTGTTTAAATCTTTAAGTAAAATACTTTGGTTCAGGTATGGAAAGTGGAATCTAACTCATTTTCCCCAAAACTGGTTAACAGACGCTTTAGCACTATAGGTTAATACATCTTTTCTCCATAGCACTTAGGTTTTCTTGAGGACTAATAACTGTAGAGTACAATGCCTTAGACAAATTTGATTTGACCTAATGGATTCGTGGGTGGTCCAGAGCACCTATGTTTCACATAGCTAGGGGAGGGCCACTCTGCTGTGGATATTGCATGTAGTCTTAAAACCAGAGGAAAACTGGAACATGTTCCCTTAGTGGTGGCAAAAACATTTGAGGGCAAGTAGCCCCTTATGATGCCTCTGAAGTCTTAGCCTCTTAACCAGCGCACAGTGTCTTCTGACCACATTCTTTTGCCCAAGCAAGTTGGTTATATAGCACGGCCCAAGGTCAAGGAGTTTGGATGTACATGTTGCCTGTGATGAGGCCAGCACAGGAGTGTGGATGTAGGAGGAGGGAAAGATTGGGATTGGAAATTCAATCTATAACATCCTCACTGATTTAAAAGCTGCCTTTGTCCTATCCTAATTTTCAGAAATAATTAACCTATTTTTAGATACAATCTTTTTCTACTGCTATATTTAAATCTTCCTGGGACAATACCAAACTTATTATTTTCGGTAGTGCTTTGCAGGTTTCTGTAGATTTGGAGTTACTTTTTTTCCTTTTCTGTGCTATTTAGAATGAGAACTTCTACTATATTTACCAAGCAATTTTTGTTTAAAGAACTACACTTATTCTGGTGAGCATTTTCTAATGTATATACAGTAATTGTCACATCACTATGGGTATACCTTAAAGTAATGTGTCAACTATAATTTAAAAAATAAAATAAGGGGCGCCTGGGTGACTCAGTTGTTTAAGCATCAGACTCTTGATTTTGGCTCAGGTCATGACGTCAGGGTCATGAGATTGAACCCTGCCTTGGGCTCTGCACTGACTGTGGAGCCTGCTTGAGATTCCCTCTCCCCTTCTGCCCCAGCCCCCCTGCTCACTCTCTCTCCCTCTCTAAAAAAATAAAATAAAACAAATCTTGATATTCCCCCCCCCCAAAAAACCCCAAAAAGTAAAGCTATTGATTTTTACATATTAACTATCAAATGCTCACCTTGTTAAAGCATCATTGTATTATATAATCCTTCTGTAGATCCCCTTGAGGGGTCTGGACACATAGTCATATTATTTAGACTTAAGGATAATTGGACCTTCTGTTTTCTTTCATTCTTTTGGATAATTGTACGACTAGTTCTTTTAGAGCAGTATTAAGTAATTATTGTGAGACTAGGCACATTGTCTTTATTCTGACTTTCAGGGAGGTGACTACCCATTTGTTTTCAATTGTCAATTAACCTTAAAAATATTTAAAATCCTAGTTACTTTATCCAGGATGATTAACTCTCAAATCTTGTATATTGCCTTTAAATTAAAGATTGATGGTGAGACACAGCATGACCAACATGGCAAGATATGAAACTTGGTATATCATCAATATTCTCTATTTTTCCCCCTCAATTTTAATGTGGTTTTTCTTTTACTGTTTCTTTGTATTTCCTTGAAAGTTTCCTTAGATTTTGGATCTCTGACTTAGTAGTCATGGTATTTCCATGGAATATCGCTGTGGTGGGTAGACAAAAATTGTCTTCTGAATGAAACAATGAATGGATTAACTTTGTGATAAAATTTGGACATTTTATTCAAGACTTTTATTCAAGACTCCTGTTTTCATGCAACAGAAAGCCAGTTTGAACCACCTTGTCCAATATAGGAGGTTTATTGGAAAATACTAGTGTAGGTCACAGATTATGGGGAAGGGCTGACCAAACAAGCAGTTGAAGAGATCTTAAAGCTGAGACCTTTGCAGAGCTTTCTGTCTTACCCTCACTCCTGCTTCTCATGGTTGGTTGGCTTCCTTCTCTTGTTTCAGATTGTCTGTTTCCATGTTATACGGTTTCCTATCACCTGGCAACCATTTTTCTTTATCACTTTTCTTAGAGAAAATATCTTCCCTCTGCCCATATGCTTACACTTCCAGCTCTGCTATGAAAAGCCCTAAAGAAAGTTTCTCATTAACCTAGTTTGGATCACTTGCCTATTCCTGTAGCTGGAAGTACTTTGTGAGACCATGAATGGCAGCTCCTGTATAATCTGATTGTTGGAGTGGGGGAGTAGTAGTTTCCTCAGAAAAGAGAAGGCATCTTGGACAGAATTTCAACAATAGATGTCTAAAGCAGTTGAATTGATTTATTCTTTTTTTTTTCTTTTCTGCTTTTTTCCCTTTTATCTATTTCCCCCTTCTTTTGGCATTTCCAACTGCCTCCCCCCTCACATATACACAATTACCTTCCTGGCTATTTTTCTCTTCCCCTTTTTTTTTCTTTGTCATTATCCCTCAATTTCTCTGAACAAGCTAGGATCAAGATGTGTTTTCTGCTATAGGGTCGTTACCTATTTAGAGGCAATTATCATGAGTAAAGTTTCAGTGGAAAAGTAGTAATAATAGTCACCATGCATGAGTGACTCTGTATAACAGAGCCCAGAAATTAGAATAAATGTGGCAGAGTTTTGAAATAGTGTGACTGAGAAAAACACAAAGCCAAGAGGCTTACTGTTGGGTTCAAGCAATAATTTTTGAGCTTATCCTCAGTCACTGTGCTCAAGAGAAGAGAAATAAGTAACTTTTTTTGTTCCAGAAACTTCTTCAACTAATTTTATTTGACATGTGACAGCAAAGTGCTGAGACTGTTGTTCTTTGCTCCCCTAATTCTTTTTCCACCTTGGGACCTTAATTGTAATTTAGATCAGTGGTTTTTTATTTTTTATTTTTATTTATAATTTTAAAAAATATTTATTTACTTGTTTATTTATTTATTTTAGAGAGAAAGAGAGCACAAGTGGGAGGGGAAGTGGGAAAGGGAGACAGAATCTCAAACCGACTCTGCCGAGCGTGGAGCCGGATGGGGGCTTGATCTCATGACCCTGAGATCACGACCTGAGCCAAAACCAAGAGTCAGACACTCAACCAATGTAGCCATGCAGGTGCCCATACACCAGTGCTTTTTTAGGTGAGGAATCTGAGGACCTGGTTGTGTACCTAATGTCACCTTAGGCTTCACGGGAAGTTTGTGGTAGAAACCAGAGTGGCAAACAGGGCTTGGGATTCCCATGTTCTCGCCAGGGTTTATCAGAAAGTGTGCTGGTGTAAAAAATGGGCTTTCAGCTATGGAATCAATGATCAAATTACAGAAATTACCATTGTGATATGTGATTGATAAATATTATTTTATTATTATTTGGATTCTTGCCTACTGTTGGTAAAAAGACCTTGTGAAACAGTAAAAGGTTTTAGCCATTTGAATATTGATATATGGATTTATTATTTATGTATTTCCTGAAAAACAGTTTTAATAGGGCAAAAGGATAGAGAGAAAATACTAAGACATTACCAAATACCTGCTAAATTCACACTTTGGCAAGTTCATTTTGTCTCAAATCACTTCATTAGAGATATGCTTTCTTCCTCAGTAGCAAAGACGTTTGTGCTATGATTCAGTTATCACAGTTCTAGGCACTATTAAATTTAAGAGCATCTTTGTTTCATCGTCATTTAAATTTATCTGTAATGTTACAATTAAACACATTTCTAACTATATACACATAATCTTATATCCATGCATATATATGTGTGTTCCTAAAGGAAAGATATAGAATACAGCATATGTATGCATGCATATATTGAAAGAACTTTCTGAGCTATTTGGGAAATTAGCTTTTTATATACATCTTGGGATTTTCATCTTATTTTTAAACTTTGTAGCA
Source organism: Ursus americanus (assembly GCF_024610735.1). NCBI lineage: Eukaryota > Metazoa > Chordata > Mammalia > Carnivora > Ursidae > Ursus > Ursus americanus. The sequence goes on from NC_142135.1 coordinate 45,423,086, forward strand.
AATAAGACAGTGATATTAAAGGGAGATAACTGTTTTCCTGCTTCCAGGAAAATGTAAAGAAGAGGATCATACACTTACGCTCCCAGAGTTTTTTTTTTTTTTTTTTTTAAGTCTTACTTGTGGGGCTTATTGAAGTTATAAAGTGGAGAGAGGCAGAGATGAGAAGGAGGGATATTGAGGAAACAAGAGAAGGCGGAGAAAGGACTTTTCCCCCATTGCACATCATCCCTGGAAGAATTAGTGTTGCTAGGAAGAGTATTTGTCTTTTGTTGTAGAATTATTGGATGGAGCCCTGTGAGAGGTAAGCCTGGTCTTTTACTGAGCTAAGTTTAAAATAAAGGATGATATTGTTTTTATAGCAAGGTAGGGTAAATGATATATTACATTTTAATGCATTAATATGAAGCAAAAATAAATAATTCCACCTCTCACATTAGTCTTTCAACTTCCTGACTCTACCCACCTTTAACCACATGTGTAGAAAGTAGTAAACTTTACAATTCTTCATCTTGCTTTTCCCTTCAATCCATTGTTTTGAAGTCATTTTTGTGCTGGTGACAGATGGCATTTCATTAGCTGGTAGTAGAGTTACTCCAGTTTCAGATTCTTGAAAGAATAAGCCCTTCATATCCAGCTTTTCCTCAATCTTAGAGGATAATTTATGAGATAGAAAAATAGAATTCCCAACGCAGTTTTTCCTGATAGAATGTATTTTTTTTTTTATATTCTGAATAAAATGTGGCAGTTGAAACTATAAGGATATTGGCCACTCTTTTCTAGAGAGGTTACTTGCATATGGTCGGCATTGCTTTCGCCTTTTTAATGTGAATGTTTTTGGCATTTTCCAACATGGCAGACACTTTTATTTGCCTAAACAGGAAGGAAATATAAGCCTAAGTATATAAATATGCATTCTAATTTCTGTCTAACATCTAGGACACACAAAACATAGATGTTAAGGCCTTTGCTGTGGAGAGACAAGGGATGCAGCCAGAAACTCAGACAGAAAATAAGGCAGTGTGATTCCAAGTTCTGATGTTTGTAATATAAACTATCATTTATAGACTCTATCTTTATAGACTCAATTATACGAGGTTGGAGAGGAATGACTTTGTGACTAAGAGGTCTCATATCTGTTTTCTGAAATACAATTGACTAAATTATTTTTTCCTAGGACTTATCATTGCAGGTTACAATACAACTAGTCTAATAATATCACCATAAATCACCTCACCCTGACTCATCTGATGAAATAGTGACAATTCAGTTCTTAGGTGGCAAGAGCTTTGGTAATATCTGGATAGCTTCAAAATTAGGAGGCAGAATTATTCACTTTTATGTTTGTGTTGTAGGCATGTCTATGGTGGTGCTTTTGGTGAAGTATTCTTGGAGGGTGTGGAAGAAGTGTGTGACGGGAAATAGGACTTCAGCTCCAGGATCCTTTCCTTTTTGGGTTATAGTTCTTCCAGGTGGGATCCAGACAAAGGATCAAGAGACTGAAGAATTTGGAGTTTGGAGGACTTTAATTTTTTGACTTTTTGTTTAAACATCCTATTGATACAAGTGGATAAACAAAAGCATGAAGCAGGACTTAATATGTTCATTTACTGAGCAGAAGAGGTTAGCCATGAAAAATATGAACTAATGTGTTTGCAATATATTCCCCTCAAATTGGGAGCAGATGCATGTGTAGCTACAGAGTGTAGGTAAGCAGGACTGAGTTTTTCACTGAAACTCAGCTTTATCCGTCTGTCCGTTGTACCTTTCTCCCATGGAGTTGTCATGACCTCATTTCCCCCAGTGAATTTTAAAATGTTAAGCTTAAAAAGAAAAATTTTGCATTTGTACTAAGCAAGTTGCAAGCTACAAATCTAATGTTAGAAATGAGCTAAGGCAATTTTACCTGTAGGTTGTCCATGCTTAAAAAGTCGGCAGGTCCCTTTAAAGTTAAATGCAGTCACATACTGAAATTCAGTTTGATTTTTCAACTGTGTACCCTTACCATTGTGACACGTATTTGAAGTCAGATATCACTTATTAAACAATATGGATAATACTCATTATTTATGTAGGCAATCATAAAATAAGTGCCACTGAATCAAAAAGAAGCCATTCGTATTTTTTTGTTCATCCTCTCTTGCTGTCGCTTCTTTTTGTGCTATGGGGCTGTGGGTGCAGACTTCAACGTGCAGATGAGTCATCGGGAGGAGCTTGTCTAAAGTGATGCTTCCTTGGCTCCTTCTCCAGAAGTCTATTTCAGGAAGTTTGAGGTAGAACTTCAGAGACTACATTGTGAAAAATGCCTCCCCTCCCCCTCCGCGATCTTAATGCTGCCGAACCATTGATCTGGCTTCGGGAAGCATGGTTCTAGAATTTCCTCAAGGATTGTTATCTGAGCAATTCCACGTGTTTTCCATTTCTTCCTCTAAATTGAATTCAGGTTTATTGGCCTGTAATTCTCTGGTTCATCTCTTGTTCCACACGTCAATTTGGCAATTACAAGCAGTACATTTTTTACCTCCCAGTCTGCACTTTGATGCTTACATGGATCTGATTTCTTATACTATTCCTTACATGGGGGGTTTGGAGAAGAGGAGATAAAAACATTTTAAGGCTGTTATGAGTTTTAACTGAATGTACTCAAACTGTTCCTATCACATTTTTTTCTTCAGTTCTACTAATGATGACCTCTTACTGGCTTGTTCCCCTTCTCTCTTTACCTTCTAATCACTTCGAATAGGCAAAGGTATAAGTTAGCTACCTTTTCTACTTTATTTACCCATCATTTCCTTTTTTTCTCTACCCTTTTTAAGAGACCTAGATCTTTGCTTTGTGTGCAGCTGAACTTACTGAATTCACTTGCATATGGTAGAATTGTAATGTTTGTTTGCCTTGAATATCTTTACTCCAGTTGTCATCTTCATAGACATAGCTCCTTTGGCTTGAAAAGTAGCCAATATTTATCGAGCACTTTGCAGATGTGCCAGACGTGGTGCTAAATGTTATGTATATTACCTTATTTCATTTTTAACTCTGTGGGAGGTTTAAAATATTATTACTATACTCACTTGACAAACAAGAAAACCGAGGTCACTTAGAAGTTGAAAAATTTGCCTAACTAATAATAAATGTGAAAGCTGGGAATCAATTCCAGACAGTCTAACTCCAGAGCACACTCAGGCAACCTTGCACAGCACATGTAGTAATAAGCTGGGGTAGACTCTCTGTTTTGACTCTACCAAGGACTTCGGTGGCAGAGCAACACTGGGTCTTTAAGGAAGATATGCCATCATTTTTTTTTTTCTCTAATGGGCAAGTCCTTAAACCATCCTGATCTTTGGGGTAGGCCATATTCAGAGAGGTCATCTCTATGGTTAGCTGAAATGACATATGCAGCTTTATTCTCTTCAGTACCCACAAGGCGCTGTTCTCAAGTCTCAAGAGACTTTCTTGGTTATTACAAAGAGGTTGTCTGAGTTTGGGAGAAGCGTGTCTACAGGGTTTATTTGCCAGACATTGGCACTTCTTCATTAGAGCAATCTGCAATCTTTCTTCCATTAATAGCAGCCACTGGTGACGCTAGTACCCATGCCCACCATATTGCCTTTAGCAAACTTGCCTTCCTGAGTACTCTCGGGGGCTCACCTTTTCGGACCTGAGTATGCATATAGAGTATCAGACATGTGTATTTAGCTTTGTGGGAGGCAACCCTTTGGACAAAATTATATCTTAGCCAATCTGATAAAAATATAACTATGAAATATTAAAACTATTGAAATTCCAGTAAATACCATATGAACCATTGTGGAATGTTGATGGAAATGGTAGATTGGTGCAACCACTGTGGAAAAGAGTGTGGAGGTTCCTCAAAAAATAAAAAATAGAATTACCATATGACCCAGTAATTCTACTACTGGGTATTTACCCAGAGAAAATGAAACTGCTAATTTGAAAAGATACATGCACCCCTATGTTTACTGCAGCATTATTTACTGTAGCCAAGCTATGGAAGCAACCCAAGTGTCCATTGATAGATGAATGGATAAAGACACACTATGGACTTTACTCAACCATAAAAAAGAATGAGATCTTTCCATTTATGATGACATAGATGGACCGAGAAGATGGACCTAATAGTAAGTGAGATAAGTCAGAGAGAGATAAATACCATATGGTTTCACTCATATGTGGAATTTAAGAAATAAAACAAATTAACAAAGGAAAAAAAGAAATAAACAAACAGACTCTTAAATACAGAGAACAAACTGGTGATTGCCAGAGAAGAGATGCATAGGGAGATGATTAAAATAGATAAAGGGAGGGGTGCCTGGCTGGCTCATTTGGTGGAACATGTGACTCTTGATCTTGGGGTTGCAAGTTTGAGCCCCATGTAGGTGTAGAGATTACTTAAAAATAAAATCTTTAAAAAATTTTTTTTAATTAAAAAAATAAAGGGGATTAAGAATACACTTATTGTGATGAACACTGAGAAACGTATAGAACTGTTGAATCATTATGTCGTAAAGCTGAAACTAATATAGCACTGTATGTAAATTATACTAGAATAAAAAAAAATACTATTGAAATTCCAGAATACTATTGAATACCATATTACTATTTCTTTACAGTAAACATACTGGAAATTTATTTTTAATTTTAAAATAATAATTTTACTGTTCTTTGTCAAAGACAATAGCTTCTTTCAAACTTACTTTATTTTTAAAGAAAAATGTTACCAACTATCTCATTAGTAGTAAATGTGGTTGAAGCCACTACTTAAAATCACTGTTCACTTCATTTCAGATGTCTTAGAATTCTTGAAGGTAGAGTCATATTCTTCTGCTTTTTATTCCAGCAGAGTACTTGGCAGTTAGTACAAGCTAAATAAATGATTGTAGAATGATAGAGACTGAGGAAATTTGAGCTAGGAAATAATATTGGATGATAAGCATATTCTTGGTATTTTATCCAAACTAATGTCAGTTAGCACTTAGTAATTATATATATAATGGTCCATTATGAATGTATTTCTATTATGAATCATTTTAATTCATTAAGCAAGATATTATATCTAAGGTTTTATTTTCATTTTTCTGTTTTTTTTTCCTCTGTGTGCCTGTTATGGAACTGTTTCATATCTTGTTAGAGAAAAATGGTGCAGTACAGGGTTCATGGTAATATCATCTGCATATAAAAATATATCTTGTAAAAGCAGTGTATTACCATCTGTGCTTCACTTATAATTTCCAAAGAAATTACTACATAATTTCCAGAATTACCTTACTTCTTTAACTGATATGTGTTTTATGAAAACAGATTAAGGTTGGAGAACATTTCTGAATTCTTTCCAGAAACCACCATGGTTATTAGATTTGAGGAATAATTTGAAAAAAAAAAGGCATTTGAAAATACCTTTCTTTGATAGACTCAGCCCCTTTGGAAAATTGAGATCATAACTCAAAAAAAATTGCTTAATTTAAATTGCTATTTTAAGGTATAAAATATATTCTCTATAGTGCAAAGTTTCTCAGAAAGCATCTATGAATATAATGTTTATTGGGCTCTGTGAAATCTTTAAGTCTATCACCTTTCTCTTTCATTCTGTTTTATCTTCTTCAACTTTTTATATCATGGATCACTGCTACTAATAGCAGTTTTCACTTGAAATTATTGGGTTTTGCTCAGCTGTTATTTTCCTTCCTGGGTCCTTGGAGAAGCTACTTCTGTTTTCTAGGGATAAGCAATCAAGTATTTGGTTATTGGTAGAAAATTGGAACACAATGTGAAGTGTATATTCCAAATGAGAGGAGACTAATTTTAAATCGAGGAGGATATATGGAAGCAATGTGTGCCCTTATTTATTACAAGTCACATCTGTGAGTTAGGATGAGGTTTGATTTGTGCATCCTTCATGCCATATCTTACAGCATGCGCGATATTTTGTAAGATGAAGGGGATACTTGCAACACTAAACCCTTGAAAATCGGAATTGAGATTTAGGTGGATGTTTCTCTCCTGTATTTCATTGTTAATAGTGAAAATGTCAGGTCCAACAAAAAGAAGCACAAACCAATACACACATACACACAAGCACATACACATACACAGCTTAATCATCAATTTGTTTATCCTCATAGTATGGATTTTAATTCCAGATGTTTGTTTACGTGACAGTGACTGAAGCCCAGATGGATTGACAAGAAAGTTATTGTGTGCCTGCACATGTGGACCTATCGATATGACTATGAGGTTTGCTTAGTTAATGGAATGTTGGGATTTATAAAGCCCCTTTGCATAAAAAAACTTAAAAACACAAATATCTTCATATATTAATTTCAGTAACTTTTCATTTATGCTGCTAAATGACTATACATAGCAATTGGATGTATGCTTGGTCTAGTTTTGAAGTGAGGAAGCATGGGCTTCAGATTTCTATTTATTTTTCCTTTTCTTTCTTTCTTATCAAATTGGAGAGTGCCTAGAAAAGTATCTGACACATAATAGTTACTCATCAAACATTGGCTAATAGGATTTGGAATATTTAGGAATGCTTTATGTAAAGGGAGGAAATCAACAGGAGACATTCTCTGGCCTGAATTTAAATCCTAACATCACTATTCTATATGTTCTCGGACAAATGGCTTTACCTCTTTGAATTATTTTGCTTTTCTAAAAAAAAAAAAAAAAAAAAAATGAAAGAAAGAAAAGCTACCTGTTTTATAGATAATAGGAAAATAAGATTTATCTCATGGAGTCTTGAGGATTGAATGAGATGTAAAAAAAAGATATAGTATACACTGTAACATATTTCCAATACACCTTTATTGTATATTTTTCAAGTTCAAAGAAAATGGGTGATGCTTACTTTTAAAAGCAATGGATTCGAATTTTTTTAAAGTGCTTATTCTCATTGTCATTTAAATTATAACGCTATTTAAAAAATAGCTAACTAAAGTGGAGTTTGTTTCTCTCTCTCTCTTTTTTTTTTTAGCGAGAGAGAGCATGCATGCAAGCAGGGAGGGGGAAAGGGGAAGGGTCAGAGGAAATGGGAGAGAGAATCTTAAGCAGGCTCCATGCTCAGTGTGGAGCCCCACGTAGGGCTCAGTCTCATGACACTGAGATCGTGACCTGAGCTGAAATCAAGAGTCAGATGCTTAACCAACTGAGCTAACAGGCACCCCAACAGATATTTTTAATTGATAATGAGTCTGGTTATATAGGGTCTGGTTTCCAGTTCACAGCTACTTGAAACTTCCATCAATCATTAATTTTTAGAGTTGTCTTTTTTAAAAAAAGCAGGTAGTTTGGGGGGGGGATAGCTTAGATCAGTATCAGCTATGTAAGTAGTGAGGAGAAACTGTAAAGAGAAAGTACTAAGACATAAAAATGAGAAAATTTTGTTTAGTTGTTTTATTCTCTTTTCTATTCACTTAAAATCATCTATGGTGTACTAAGTATTGATAATGATATAACCAAAATTAGAATTGTGGTATTTCATTTATTTTTGAAGTCTTATATTTGTACCTGAGTGTTCATTACCTGGTGTTCACAGAACTCTAGAGAACTAAATAGATAAACAGCAGGGCATTGTGAGTCATATGTGTCATTTATATACATATATTTTCCAGAATCTTCAGATTCTTAAAGAAGTTCAAAACCCACCATCAACTAGGAGTTGAAACTGTCACTGTGTGTTAATATTTTTTTAAATGGCTTAATACTTAAACTAAAAGAGGTTCACAGGTTTTTATTAATTTTTAATTTACAAATATAATCTCTTATTAAATACTAACCTTTCAACAAAATGTTTCTATGCATATATGATGGTGGTGATTGGATTAGATGTTTACAGATTGCCATATTTAGGCTCTTATGAATACCAGTGAAAGAAAAGCTGTTTAGTTACCCAGATGATAAATACAACCTATTTCATTAAGACCTCAGACAGCGATCTTTTATGACTTACAGATTTACTTTTCCCAATCATGTGATTTCTGTTAAATATTTAACTTTCTAATATTTATTGATTTAAAAAAATTTTTTTAAAGATTAAAATCTTTTTGACTGCCAATTCGGGTACATTACAACCAGTATTATTTCAAGACTGCCTGAGCTAGAATAGTATTTCCCCCCAATGCTGAGGGTTCTTCCACTGGTGTTCACAGAACCCTAGAGAGTTGGCTATATGGACGTCGAGATGCTGCGAACTCTCAAAGATAGTATTTGTATATGGGTATACTCTTGGGGCCTTTCTTCAGATTCTCAAGGGCCTCCGTAACCACCCCAACATCAGCTAAGAGTTAAAACTACTGACACTGTGACCTAATATTTTAAAAAAAGAGTTAACACTTAAACTGTAAGAGTTTCAAAGGATTTTGCTAACTTCTAACTTACAAATATAATTTCTTATTAAATGTTACTCTTTTCAATAAAGCAGGTAATTCTTTTGGAATAATTCTTATTTAATAACTATTGATTTTGGCTTTCAAGTTACTATTCTCAGGAGGCAGCATCCATTGTGCAATGAATAAGAATGGACTTTGTATCCAGACAGATCTAAGTTAGCAATAATACCTCCTCAAAATACTAACTGTGTATAACTTTAGGGAAATGATTTAGCATTTCTGAGTCTCAGTGTCTTTGTGTCTAAAACAAGACAATAATGCTCACCCAGTACTGCTAGTATGAAGATTAAAGATATTTATAAAGCATTTGGTAAACTCCAAATTCTCAAAGTATAACTGTTATTCACATTAAAAAACAAAACTGTCATCTTTTGAAATACAATTTGATATGTTAATTTTCTCTCATATTTCCATTTTCATCATTTTTTCTTGACTATTAACTTGAAATAAAAAATGCTATCAAAGATCGTTCTTTAAAAATCTAGACTTTGCCTTCCCTTGGGCTTTAGTTTTTATTAATTTGTTCACTGCAAGTGTATTTTTCTACTTAGAGCTTTAGTTTGCCACTATCCTCATTTGGAAAAATACATGCCTCTCTGCCTCCTTACGCTAAGACACTGAGTTCACTTTTTGAGTTCTAGTGAAAACAGACTCGTAGATCAGAATTCTGAAGTGCCTGTCCAAGGCATAAAATCTTCCTGTATCAGGAAGGTTCTCTCTAGTTTACTTTTGTTATAGCTCCCTGTAGCTTTGGTAGTAGCTACTGGTTTTGGCATACAGCAACGAGCACTATTGGCCTTTTTTTTTTTTTTTTTAATCAGTTTGGAATTGGTGTTTAGGTTTCGTGTGAAATGAATTCGGTATTCTCATCCCTCCCTCCCTGCTTTCTGCCATAGAGTGTTGCAGATTTGAATGCCTGGTGAGAAAGCGGTTCCTCACAACTTAGGCGGGACTTACTGAGCTGTTGTTGGATAACTAAACTTAATACATGTCTATGAGGTCATAAAACCCTTGAAGTAGAAAATATTTAGAGATGGAAAAACCTTACAGATCTATAGACTTGAGGTCAGAAGAAAATTCTGGGATTATGTAATTCACTTCGTTTTCATTATACAGAGGAGGAAATTTCAGTTCAAAAAGGTTATAGACTTTTTAATCACAAGTTTATTAAATGGAAGCCCCTAAGCTGACAGGGCTCTTTCTGTTGTACCACACACCAGACAGCAACTTTTCTCTATACATATGTATCGTAGGATGACACGAACTGATCCATAATGCAGGTGTCTACACTAGATAGTCCTCATTTTTCATGGATTCCATATTTGCAAATTTACCTACTTGCTATAATTTGTAACTTGAGAATTAATCGATGGCATTTTCCTGGTCATTCGCAGACCTGCGTAGAGAAGTGAAAAACAGGTGTCACCGACATGCACATTCCCAGCTGAGGCTGAATGAGGCAGCCCTGTGCCTTCTTGTTTGGCGCTCACGCAGAGATGAGCAGAGGACAGAGCTGGTAGGGGCGGCCCGGTTCAGTGCAGGAGGCGGTGGTTCGGTTGGACAGGTTTGAATCCCAGCTCTGGCACTGGTTAGTGGGGTGGCCTCAGGCAAGTCACTTAACACTGCTGAATTTTGTTTTCTCTTTTGTAAATTCAAAAAAAATCGAATTTACCAATCGGAGCTGTTTTTAGGATTTAAGATTATCTAGATGAGGTAGGTGTGTGTGTGTGTGTGTGTGTGTGTGTGTGTGTGTGTGTGTGTGTGTTATTTCCTCTGGGAGCCATGATTCAGTATTTGCCAATTAGTGTTGATGACGACTTTGCAGAACATAAACTCGTGAAAAACAAGAAATGAGTATTTTTAAGTGAAATCTAAAAGAAATGTTTAGTGTAAGATAACTAGCATTATTGCAAAAGTACTTCCTGTGTGAGTGTGTGCGTGTGATGTACGTGTGTTTTATTTGTTCAAGCTTTTGAAATCTGTTGCTCTATTTTCTCCATGACAACAGACCTCTGATGTGAGAATTGTTTGATGACGTGCTTTATGGGTCAACTACATGTGCTATTACAACTATTTTCTATTTTGCTTGCTTTTACAATAGCTTTAAATTTTTTTCCCTGATGAACAATATAGAAATTTTATAACTATGGGAGCATATAAAGAAGAACACAAAAGTGACCCATGTTCCTCTGACTAAGGAATTTTCCTTTCTTCTCTGCGATTTCTTACCACTCTGATTCACCCCTCTAGTGTGCTTCTCTCCCTGTCCAAGCTGTACCATCTGATTGGAATGTTCTCCCTGGTGCCTGTCTCTTAGTCATCTGACTAGCCCATACTTGTTGTCAGGCATCAGCTTGAGTCTCTCTGTCCCCACCCCCCACCATCTGCAAGAAGGGCCCTATCTCTTCTTTACCTACAGATTGAAATTATCTGTTTTTTGTGTGACTCTCTCCTGTAGGAGACCTATGAGGTCTCCCGTGTAGACTCATGAAGGCAGAATTTTTCATGCCCTTTTTCTCCTTCCCAGAAGGTGCCCAATAACTATGTGTTGAGTGAAAGGATAAATGCATGTGAATAAATCAATTAGAGAATAGCAAATGAATAAATCCATCTTCATCCACATCTGATTGTTTCCTTAAGTTAAATCCTAGATTACAGAATTACTAAAGTCAAAGTCTGTGGCCATTTTGAAGTTTTTTATACATAATAAGCATTGCTTTTCCAAAAGTTTGTATCGATTTATACTCCCAACAAGAGTATGAGAATTCCTACTTACTGCATTCTCATCAACATCAATTTCTATAATAAAAAATAAAACCTGCCTATATTTGAAGTGGAAAAATGGACTCTTCACTGTTTTAACTTACAACGTCATTGCCCTCTGAAGATGCCGAGAACTGTTGAGTGGATGTTCAGCAATTATGGAATGATGGACTGTATACCTTGATGGCATGTTTAATCAACCTTCTGTATGAGGTTAAGTAGGTCTCAGAATGATCCCAGGATTGTTTGAAATACTTGGTGCCAACAACCTGCTGTCATCTGATATAGCACCTGCTACTATGGCCTTTCAACAACAACAAAAAAATGTTATGTCCTGCAAGGTGTGTATTAATTCCTGCAATTACCTAATTGCATTTGGAAGAACCATGTTTTATGGAAGTTCAGAGATGTGTTTTTTGTACCATTGCCCAAGCTTGAAAGGAACTATCATTACTACTGGAATGGTTATATTAGTTGTTTTAACCACTGAAATATATATCATATTTATTGATAGTAGGTATGTGATCAACCTGTGTCACACTCAACAGATGAGGCTTTGAGTTGGTACTGGCAAAGTGGTGTGCCTAACATTCACTTTCAGGCAACTTCAGAACTATTATTTTTTCATGAAATCAACAGCTGCATTTGTTTACATTGTTATGTTTGAAATGTATGAATATCATCACTCATTCAAGAAGTTCAGTCAGACTCTGGAATTCATTCTAGATATTATTCTCTTACTTTTTAAATGATCTTAAAGAAATCATGGAACTTCTTTGAACCACAGTTTCTTGATCTATAAAATAAACCTGGTACCTATCTTGCCATCTTTTTGTGGTGATAACACAAAAAATGCCTAATCAGTCAAAGCTTTGGTCACCTTATCTGATACATAGGAAGTGATCAATAAACATTGGCTATTGCCCAATGCCTTAGATAGTGCCTAGCACATAATAGGTACTCAGTAAAGTATTTGGTGAAAGATGGTGCTTTTTCAACATATATTTTAGGGCCCTACAATTCATTTATCCATTCATATATCCATTATTTTGCTCAAATATTTATTGAGTGCCTACTATATTACAAGTCCTAATGCCAGGGCCTAATTCCAGTTAGGTCAAAGGACTATAATGGTGAGCAAAAAGAGGCATGGTCCCTTCATCAAGTCAAGGGCTTAAAGCATGGGATACATTTAAATTAAACAAAAAGAAATTTAATAATATGGTAGGTGCTATGGATGTATTTTGATATATGGTGTATCTGATGGTATGAAAACTAATGGTGGGCTTTGATCTAGCTGTGCCAGGCTTTCCCTAACAAGTGACATTTGATCTGTTTTCTAAAGAATGAATGGTAGTTATCTATTTAAAGTATGGGAAGGGTGGGGAAGCTTCCCAGGCACATAGAATAATATGCAGAAGGGCTTGGGAGGGATGATGCTGAGAACAGAGGGCTGTAAGAAAGCCTATGTGGTTGTGGCTCAGAAAGAGACTAGTAACCACTGGATATAAGGGCTGAAACATAGGTGAAGGATCAGACCACACAGAGCTTGATAGGTGGCTTTGTCTTTATTCTGGGAGCAAGAAAAGCCCTTGCATGGTCTTCAGTGGGCAGGAAATTTCAGGTTTATGTTGCAGTGGAGGAAGTCTTGAAACTGAAGCCAGAGTACACGTAGATAAACCAATTAAGTGGCTAGTACAGCATTGTAGGTGGGGCAATGATGCCAGATTTCAGGTGTGGCACTGAAGCTACAAAGAAGGGGATAAATGCACTTTTTCAACAAATATTTTAGGGCCCTATAATTCATTAATGCATTTGTGTATCCATTATTTTGTTCAACAAACAGCCCTGGTGATCAAAAATATGGAGACAGGAGGAGTAGAATGTATCTAAATTGAGTGGGTCTCTGCGTTGTATAACAGGTTGAGTGACGGTAACATTCACTGAGGGAAGATAACAGTGGAAGAGAACAAGCTTAGAGAAGAAAATCAGAAGTTTGATTTGGAATGTAGAGTTTGAGGCATTTGTAGTGAATGATAAGAAAGCAATTTTTAATACTTATTTAAGCTCAATGAAAAGTTTCACTGTCACATATAAATAAGTATAAATATATAAAAATGTAAAAATATATAAAATATATACATATACATATGTATATTACCCAAAGTCAAGTCAAGGCATGCAGAAGGCTGCCTATGTGGGAAGGGGGAAAGGATATTATGAAGACAGGAGAGGACCTAGAGGGAAGGCTCTTATTTTGAGTGGCATTGTGTGGGCAAAGGAATATATGAAAGCTATGTAGAAAAGAAGCACCTAGAGGGACAAGAAGAAAACAAGGAGTGTACTGGGCTGGGGGAGTGAGCGGAGAAGTGTATTGAGGACGAAGAAAGTGGGAAACAGTTAAGCATGTTGTTGAGACGTGAAACGAGCTCATTGAATTCATAGTATGGACCACTGCTGCTCACTAATACCGTCTTGGAATAATGATGACCCTTTAATCCTGATTGGAGTAAGTTAAGGAGTCAGCATTTGGCGGCAAAAGAGATACCATGGGAATAGGAAGCTGGCTTCGAAGAGAAAGAGAAGGGGTCTCATTGGAGGAGCAGGAGATGACAGATAGTTCTACATTTTATTTTTAAGTGGCAGATGCTTGAGTATGTTTAAAAGCCATTGGAAAGAGTTCTGGAGGTGGATAGTGGTGATAGTTGCGTGACAATGTAAACGTCAGTGAATTGTACACTTACAAATGGTTAAAATGGTAATTGTATGTTATGTATATTTTCCACAATAATAAAATTTTTAAAAAGAAAAAGGAAAAAAAAGCCATTGGAAAGATCCAATTGAGAGGGAGAGGTGACATATACAATAAGGAAAAGAGATATTTAAAAGTTTTTACCTCCCAATAAGGCAGGAAGGGAATGGGGTATAATGTGGTTAGAAAGATTTGCCTTAGAAAGAAGAAATAGCTCATCTTTCATAAGTAAGTGAGAAGGTGAAGGACTTTTTAAGGGGTAGCCTCTTTGGATTGTATTGTCTAAAAGGCCTTGGGGATAAGGTAAAATGGTGAGAAAGAATAAAGCACAGTGCTTGTCCTTCTGGGAACTTACAGTCTGTCAGGGAGACAGACAATTAAATAAGAAATAACAATAACATATGCTAAGTGCTGTTCTAAGGAAAATAAACCACTTATGGGAGCCTGTTAACACAGGCACATAATAGAGATTATTAAGAATCACTGAAGTTTACCTTGAAGAAATAACATTTAAGTTGTAGCCTCATAGCTAAGTAGGAATTAACCAGGAGGAAACAAGGAGGAAGAAAGAGTGTTTCTGACAGAGGGGGGAAAAATGCCCAGGAGAAAAGGAAGTAGCTTAGCAGGAAGAGGGAATTTGAAGCATTCAAGGAAGGAATTAAAGCAACTCAGAGTTGGCTGGAGTGGGATTATTTTAGGAAGTATTGATGCAGGAACTTGAGCTGTAGAGAGGCCAGCCGTGCACGCGGTGAATAATGGCTCTCTGCAGGCTTCTTCTGGCTGGCCATTTTCACTGTCTGGCATGTGCTCTTCAGAAGTGCTTTTCGGTGTTTGCAGACCACAGTGCTGCTACTGGATTTTCAGGAGACAGCAGGTTGTGAGGGAAGGAGCACTGAGTTAGGAAGCAGCAGACCTCCCTCTAGGACCGACTCTACCACTCAGTGCCGGCAAGGCCTTGGGTAAGTTACTTAACCTCTCAGTCAGTATCATTATTGTAAATGGAAGGAATGAAGTTAGATGATTCTTTGGATCCTTCTGACTAAACAGTTTATTATTATTACTGTTATTATAGGCTAGATATGCACATATTCAACCTGCACCATATTGATAGTAAAAGCCAAGTGTTGACAGAAATTATTCAAAAGCTGTTTACCCATGACTGTACATCTGTGATACATAAGCAGCCTCATTTGTAAAAGCTGTTAGACTGGTGTGATGAAACATTGCTTCCTGCATTTTGAGAGTTAATACACAGTAGTGGGCTGCCCTGGGGAGTTGAGCTGGTGCCTCTTGCCATTTCAGGTTACTTTCATTAAAACAGTCGAAGAAAAATATTATCTTAATGGTGCCATGAAGTTAATTTTCTGACAAAAGACTGCCTGTGGGCAAAAACGGATGATGCTTTGGGACAGGTGATTTATGAAAATCTATGCATTTACTGTTAACGATTATCATTAATTGTTTCAACATTTATTCAGTGCTCAAATACAAAATTGTTAGTACCATCTCAGGCTTTGAAAAATACTATGACAGCACTGCTTCAGTAGTAGTAATGTGTAAGAAAAAATAATAAAGAAGGAAAGAAAGATAAGCAACGGAGATATATGAGTACCGTGGTTTTGTATACATTAATTTGACCACCATTATAATCAAATTCAGTCTCATCTTGACCCTGTTATCTTTCATGTTCCTCAGTTAAATGGAACCAATGGAATACCATTGAAGGGGGGTACATTTATACTGTTGATTTAAATGATTTACCTCTTTGTACCCAGAATCAATAGTCAACCGAGCCAGGACCAGAGTTGTACATAAGAGATCCTTAGTAATTAAAGGTGATGCATAAATGCCTTTATATCACAATTTCATATAGATACCACAAAACTTAAACCATTTCATACAGAGAAAAAGAAAGCTACAGAATACTGCCAACACAAATTTCAAGGTAAGTATCTTGAATATGAGAACCTTGAATAATCTTGAATTAAACTATATCTTAAAAGAATAATATATGGAACCAAGTGAAACAACCCAGGAATGTAAAGGTTGTTTTAAAATAAGAAATTTATTAATATCCTACACTGTAGTAGTAGATTACAGTGAGAGACTATGTGGTTCTTGCAGACAATGCAAAAAGCTTTTGACAAATTAACTTCCACAATGACTTGTTTTTTTAAAAAACAACAAAACCAAAACAGGTTATTTGAGTTCAACTACATGACTACCTCCCTGACCGTCTCTTACTTCCCAGCATCAAGAAGAATAATGATTCAATGGAAGCATTTTTAGTTAATTCAGAGGAAAATTACCTAAAAGAGATCATGTTCACTATTGCTAATATTGTTCTAGAAGATCTGGTCAATGCAATCAGGAAAGAGGAAGAAAGGCATTACACATATTGGAAAAAAAGATGACACATTTAACGTTAATTATTAAAATATGACTTTCCCTGGGAAACCCAATAGATTATATTGATTAAATATACTTTTCTGTTTGTTATATTTTTAACACATTATTTACATGTAGGAAAACTCTGGAAGTTTTACTATTAATTTTAATTCCTTATTGAAGTCTCTTAATATTTCTTTAAAACAAAATATGTAGAATTTAATTACCAAAGAACTGGCAGGAACTATGTGCAAAACTTAAAAATTCTGCTATGGGATATAAACACGCTGTGGATATGGGGTGGTCAGGACAGGGGAATGGTCAGGAGATGCTTTCATAAAGAAATTTTTGGAAAGAATGAGTAGACAAAGGAGTGGGCAAACAGGGTTTCTTGGTTGATGGTGTAGCATAGAAAGACTTAACAAGACGTGGTGGGTCTGGGAAAGTACTTGTTGTCCACTCTATGACTGGGGCATCCTCACACAATGCTTCTAACAAGGTTTAAGTCAGGCTGTCTGTGGTTATACAGAATCCGACTCTGGGCTCTGACCTGGGTAAATGCATTGATTAAAGGCTTGTAGGTGACTGCGTGGGCTCCCTGTTTAGGAGCTATTGACTGGAAGAATCAACTTCCTAGGGGAGTAGGAGGGGATTCTAATGTGGTCCTGATATTACCAGCCTCAACAGTCCCAGTATCCTTCTCAAGGAAACCAAAGCCATTGTTATTCCTTCTTTATATCTAGTTTGCTTTAGAATCATTTTGAAAATTATTTTAACCTTCCCCTGACCCTTCCACTGATGTTTTGATGAAGAAGCAGATTGGGATGCCCTCTTACTCTTGGGAGCTCTCTCTTAAATCTTGTGCTGGTCATCTACTCCTTTCTATGAGCCAATAATATATTTTATAATGGGGAAAAGAGAGAGCACATGTGAGTGGAGGAAGGGAGGAAGCAGAAGGAGAGGGGGAATCTTAAGCAGGCTCCACGCTCAGCGTGAAGCCTGAGGCAGGGCTCAATCTCAGGACCCTGAGATCATGACCTGAGCTGAAATCAAGAGTTTGATGCTTCACTGACTGAGCCACCCAGGCACCCCACCAATAATGTATTTTTATATTCCTTTTTGATTCTTTAGATGATTTTAAGATGGGTCCTAACAACATGTAAATGAATTTTTAGTTAAAATAGAGTTATCTGTATAATTTGTTTTTCTTTTCCCTTCAGATAGTCTTAAAAGAAATTGAAGGAAGAATAGTTTATAATTCTTTTTTTTTTAATAATTTTTATTTTGTTACATTAGTCACCATACAGTACATCCCCAGTTTTTGATGCAATGTTCCATGATTCATTATTTGCATATAACACCCAGTGCACCATGCAATATGCGCCCTCCTTAATTCTATATGAATAGATGAGCAGAGGAATTAAGTGAAATTTTGAAATTCCAAAGACTTTTCCTTTGACCAAGGTTTGCACTCTTTTGGCTTTGCTGTGTTTATGACTTTCAACTCTTGATTTGGAGTGAAATTTCATCTTTATTACTTTGTGTCATTGATTTTATACGTACTATGTGAAATTGGTTTAAAGAGAATAGCAATGTGCTGATATGTTTAAATATTGGGTAAGATATCATAGGACTAGAGATTTAGAAAACCAGAGGGTCAATTTTAAGAAAATGTAAAGATATCCATAATTTACACAATTTAAATTGTCAAGTTTTAATTATAAATGTACATATTCAATAAATACTTAAAAATTGGTCTAGTGCAGATTGATATTAGTCTATTAATAAATCATGTTTTATATTAATTATTCAGTTAATTGTTGTAGTGACCATGTATTTTGAGAGTTAAAACTTTTGGGCATACCTCAATATATTTCATTTGGTTCTTGATAAATTACATACATGAATTAGAGCATACACAAAACAGAAACAAAAAAGAACGTGACTTTAAAATACCAGTATAACAAAAAGTTCTAATATTTTATTCCATCTCCCCAGTAGATTATCTTCTACATTTCCTGGAATGAATAAAGTTTATATTTTGAACCAATATTCTATTATATTAAATCCGGAAATTTAATTTTAAGTCTGAATTTCAATAGATTTTTTTTTCTCAAGACAAAAGCAAAAGTATTTTATGTTAATCTGTCTGTCATCTCTCTATGTATATAAGTAAATGAATATTCAGTGCCCACTGGACTCAAACCTAAGACATAAATCTGAATTCTTCCTTTAAAAAATATTTTGGTATTGGGATGCGTGGGTGGCTCACTCAGTTAAGTGTCCAAGTCTTGATTTTGGCCCAGGTCATGATCTCAGGGTCATAAGATCGAGCTCTGAGTTGGGCTCTGTCTGTGCTTGGAGCCTGCTTGGGGTTCTCTCTCTCCGCCCCTCCCCTTGCACGTGTGCTCTCTTTCTCTCTCTCTCTAAAGTGTGTATATATATATATATATATATATATATATATATATACACACATATATACATATATACATGTATATATGTTCTTTATATATATATATGTTCTTTATATATATATGTATTTTTAATCTTCTGACATTCTATTGTACTTGCTTATAACAGCATGGGTAGAGTTCTCTTTTATATAACTTTACTTTTTTCATGTCAATACATGGAAAAGTAAGTTTTGCTGATGTATTTTCAGTTTTGGTATACCTTCAGAAATGTGTCTATTTCCTATATGGACAAAAAAATGCATGAGCACAACCATATTGTAGTACCAACTTCAGGATATCTTTGTTAAATTACACGACAAGTAAAAAGAAAATACAGAGCAAACCATATGTGTACGAATTATGCTACTTAAAATAGGTAGTTTGGCTCTGATAGTTCTGTAAAACCACAGGCAGATTCTCTAAGATCATCCACGGAGGGAGCCTGCTTGGTGATGAGAGCTGTAGAAGAGAGTCGGGGAATGATGGAGAGATGTCTGAGTGCTGAACCACTGAGGTTCATCTGTCCCTTCAGGCCTCCTCTTCATTTCTGCTGCCACTAGCTTTCTGGCCTCAGGACTTTTCTTTTCTTTCTTTCTTTTTTTTTTTAACACTTTAGTTCATGCAGGGCTTTATGATCCTTACCTAGAGGTTTCATAGCTCCTTGAGGCCTCATTGGGTTTCACTGAAGACTGTTCCTTATTAGAGTCCTTTTTAGGTGGTATGCTGAGAAGAAATATGGCAAAACATTGAGTGTCCTCTAATAGTAAGCCTTTGTGGCAAACACTCTTCCATATTTTGTTTTTTCCCTCTTTATCACCAAAGGCAGTGTCCCCTTATATGGGGAAATAGGGGTTGTCCCTCTTGGGACAGGAATTCATGAGGTCCCAGAAAATTCCTACCTGCAACTTTATGAGGTGGTTTTTACCTTGGCTGATGCTTCCTTGCTTCTATGCGAGAACAATACATCGGGCAGTTCATCCCCTCAAAATTTTCATAAATTTTCAAAAGTTCTTTGATGTTATTCTAAAAGCCTCTAAAATATTTCTGGAAGAATGTTACTTTGCCACTGCAACACATTAAATCAGTTCTTCCCAATCGAAATATAATGTAGGTATGTAGGTAATTTAAAACATTCTAGTAGCCATGTAAAAAAATGCAAAAATTAACAGATTAAATAAATTTCTGTATGTTCTTAATGCAGTTATATCCAAAATGTTATTATTTCAACATATAACTAATAAAAATTTTTGAGGTAGTTTACATTTTTTATGTACATTTCTTTAGTTTTGAGATTTTAAAATGTGGCTCTAGCCACATGTATCTCCTGGCTATTGGGATGGACGGAGCAGCACTGGATCAATAATTCATCCTGTATCTGTTTCCCTTCATAACTCTGTTATCCATGAAAACCCAGGGTTATATGATGTACTCCATATAAAAAAAAGCATCATATTCTAAGCAGAACATTGTAAAATCTCATATTGCTTCCTATAGTGTGAAAGCTTTTCCATCCCAAGGCAATCCTTTGTTTCCACCAAATTACAAAAATGATTCTCCCATGATTCTCTATTTTATGTCAGACAGTGACATTTCAGGATTATGGATGAAACTCTCTTCATGTTCTCATTTTTTTTTAAACTTGAGCAATTTAGAAGATTTTTACTTAGGTAACTTTTAGAGCCTGAGTCATTTCTTCAGGTATAACCATGGCATATGTTCCACAGTAATTTTATATAATTTATGCAGTATGTTTAAGATTGGATTCTCCCAACCTTAGGTCTCTTATGCTTCCCATCACTTTAAAGCCCTAGAGAATTAGCAACCTACATGAAGATATGGCAGCACTAATAATTACAACATACCCAGATCTCAGGACCAAACATGGCCACTGAAGCAGTTTATGACCCAACACTATACAGTGGAATTTCCTGTGCAATAGATACGTTCTCACAATCCATTACAAATTTTATATTTTAGACCTATGTTGTGAAACTTAGTGTTACCTGGAGGAACAGGTAAGCAATAATATCAGAACCACCAAAAATATGGGTTTTAGGATTTTATTTGGAGTGGTGATAGTTTAAAAATTAGGAAACTAGGAGGAGGAATGGATTTATGGGTCAGTGATGACAATTTGTGTTTGCCCTTCCTGGTCTTTTTTTTTTTTTTTCAAGTATTTTTAACCATTTTGCCAGCCATTTGTAGAATTTCAGGCACATGTAACCGGCACTATCACCTTACTCATTGAAGATGCTCAGTACATTTTTGGAAATTCAGTGCAATCGGTAGTGCTGGTGGCAATGTTATAAATACCCTTCAAATACCAACACATCACATAACATTGCATGAGTGGTTTCTCAAAACAAAAGCAAAAGTATCATTCTGAGAATTCATTGGACCTGATGGTGATGATATCAAGATATTATTATAGTTGAAAAGTACATGTGTTGAGGATTATTCTAGGCATCACTAGTCATACACACAGTACCGGCTTGGTAACCAACCTTAATTTCGTTCCATGTCAAATCTATTGTCCAAAGAGTAGCCAACTTTAAAACATATTCCTTAGTAATGGTGAAATAAACATAGTTATCTTTATGGTTCACAAAGGTATTTGTGTGTATTATATTTAAAGTCTGGATGAACATTAATTTTCAAAGTAACCAATGCATTTGCCTAAAGCTCAATTTCAGCTCTGGTAGATCAGGAGAAAGAAAAGGGTGATACATGTTAGTTTCCAGTCTGCTGTCTTCCAAAGACACCTATGAATCCCTTGATTAGAATCTTCCTAGAGCTTAGATGAATTTCATCCGAATAGCACACCTGGGTGTAGACACAGATCTCGAGGCTTTGGGACTTCATCTGAATAGGCTGAATAAAATACTCATAATTAAAGGGATTTGAAGAAAATACTCCTAATCATAGTGACAAATTAAATATATAGGGGAAATACATCCAAAGTAATTAGTATTGAGCTGCTGAGCTTTTCACTGCTTTTGCTCATAATCAAAATTCCAAATGTTTTTAAATGGGAATAAAAAGTTAAAATGTAAGAATTGAACATCTTAGTTGTACTTTGGTGGCTTAAGAATAGTTAGTTAATATGTATTGCATATGTTCTTTTTCCTAAAGCAGATTTATTTCACTCTTTTAAACCATATAGTGTAATTAAGATATTCTAACTTTACTAATATTCAGTATACAGAAAAATAATCTTTGATAGTGAAAATTTTATAAAGGGAAAAAATGTTTACCCAACAATAAAGATAATTGTTTTAGTTAGCATATTACTGTTGAACTTCTGTGATTTGTAGTTCATCTGAGTTTTTACTTAATATTATTTTTTTAAATATGGAAGAAGAAAAAATGAGACTTGACCTAATTAGCATTTAATTAATTTAACCAATGCAGAATGATTAATTAATCTTACAGGGATGGTCATATTTATAATTTAGAGATGAGGGGTGTTAGCTTCTCTTCAGTGACAGGTAATTACCAACCTGTAAGAAGTATTGGGTAAAATATGTGAATCAGAATGACTATTTTATACACTTCCCTTCATGGCATAAGATGTGGACTGATGAAGCAAGAGATTTTGGAATTGCAAGTACTACATATTTAAAGGAAATTTTAAAAATATTTTTCTTTGAAATCACAGGTAACTAATTTTTGTCTTCATGGTTATTTAGGTTAGTTCTCTGGGATTTTCCAAGAGACTGAGCCAAACATTTGAATAAATAAAGCAATGCATTTGAACACAGGAAGCAGAGAATTACTTTCATATCTTATTTAAGCTTCTGTAGAGACAGTAGAATTATCCCCAAGGGAAATGAGTAACACTAGAGACCAAAGATGCTGCAGACTGCAGAATATTAGCAGAATATTCAAATACACAGATGTACACGCACATACACACACACATAAACACTTAAGCACACATGTGCACACACACACTATATACACACATTTACATTTTTAGGGGTATAAGAAGCTATATACCACTTGCAGTGTAAGCAATACTTTTGTCTGTGTGTAGCGGGCACCACGCTGTTGTCATTATTTCTTAAGATAATCTTCATGTCTCGATTCTCTGCATCCACTTCTGCAAATTTTTAAAATTTATTTGCATATAATTTTAACTTTTGAAACTGTTTAATTTGAAATGTTAAAGGACCTGAGTTACACTAGCCTTAAAAAAAGTTGTGTTCACTGGGTGTCAAAAAATGATTTGTGGTGACGATTAAGGAATGGGGATGTCTGTGCCATCTTTACAATCCTGTTATTTGCAAAAGAACTAATAGTGCTGTTAGTTGATTATGTGAAGGTTGGGCATGAGGACATCAGAGTCATAGCTTCCAGGACTATGAGTATAGATCCCTATCTTGCCTAAGAAGAAAACAAACACTGCTACATATTTTTAAAACATACACAATGACACTATTTATGATATTGGAGAAAATTGTTCCCTGGGATTGTTGCCGTAACTACGAGTATTAACCATCTCTCATTGTGCTGTTTATTGGACCCAATTCTGATATTTTGATATTAAGTAATATATGACAAGGACTGAATAGGATGAAAGTGATTCTGAAAAAAATGGCTCATCTTTATTGCAACTAAAATCATTATTCAAAATCTCTTCCAATAACCAGGGGTAATCTAGCTTAGTCTTAAAAAGATATCAAAGAAAGGCATTCCATAGCTACTTAGTCTCATTCTATAATTCTGTATCAATTAATAAGTAATATTTTTATTTCAGATATTCTCACATTTATTTAGAATATCTATCATAACTACTTTTCTTATTATTTTTAATTATTAGCTATGGTTTCATTGATCCTTATCTATACACATAAAATAATGGGAAGATTAACCTACAATTTTGATTCTCATAGTTCCTGTTCAAAAAAGATCCTATAACGCTAAAATACTTATATTCCTATCTATTTTCTATATTCGAATTCCCCTCCAGTATCTTACCTGGCTAACTATTGCTTTAACTGTAGTGATATTTATTGCTCTTTACTCCTTACTGTGATTCTCTCTCTAGAAGACAATAATCTTTTGTAAGGATAGATCAGAGAATTGGGTAATGATGAATAAATATGCGTTTGTGTGCATATTCAGGGTACTTTTAAGGAAAGTTTTAGCGACAGATTGTTTCAGCCTGTTTTTTTCACCTTTGTTCAGGAATGTTCTTGGTAGTGTTGTTGGTTCCTCTGATTATTTACTTTCACTTCAGGCTAGCCTTAAATATCCTTTTTCTGGTATGATTCTTTGGTCACCTAGCACCTGGAGATATAGCAGACACTAATTCTCTTGCTCCCTTGAGGAGCACAGATGAAAGAGTCTGGTCAGACTGAGTCAGAATTTAATGACTACAGATTGAATCTTTTACATTTGGGTAGTGCATCTGCTGGAATCTGTTTTTAAGTGAACTTACATGTCATCCGCTGTTTCACTCAGGCGGTTATTTTTTCATACGTTTATTCAACACATTTCTTTTTAGCACCTACTTTGTGCCAAGAAAAGTACTGGGTACTAGAGTTATAAATCGAAATAAGACCGTCTCTCTCAAGGACTTTCCACCTTCTGTTGGTAAAAACAGGTAAAGGTTCACACTCAGTTTGGGGAGAAGTGCTGGCTAGCATGGAGGCAAGCCTTGGGGGCTTTGGGAGTGCAGAGGGAGCTTGAAAGACCAGTGAAGTGTTTGCCAAGTGAAGAAGAGGAGAGGGGAGAAATCCAAGAGAAGAAGTGGGAGCAATATGTATCAGGGCATAAAGGTGACAGAACATTTAACATATTTAGGAACATGCAAGGATCTTAGAACATCTGCAGACTTAGGTATTAAAGATGGGTGAGAAATAAAATATGGATTAGAAAAGTAATCAGAAACCAGTCACAAAGAGTGTTGTAAAACACCCCTAAAGGTTTGGGTAATAATTGAAAGATTATAATCCCTCCCTTACAAATTAAATTTCCCATTTCTTCCTTCATTGTCGTCATCAAGCAAGCCTCTCGCCCTCGGTAGGCTCAACAATCCCTAGATACTGTGCTTGCACTCAAGCAACTGAACACTGCTGAGGAAATGCACAAATTTTGTAATTGGTCTCACTTTCAATTCTTTGTCACAAATCTGAGACACGTTATGCTGCTGAATATTCTACTGCCCTTCCATAGTATGCTTGCTTTCCCACAGTCCAAGATGATTATTTTACACCTTTTTTCCCATACAATTACTTCTCTCAAAGGTTAATCCATCCAGGATTTTATACATGTCATGCTGTTAGAAGAGTGTCTCATATACAGAAAGTGATTAATAAATGTTAGCAATGTTGTTGATGATGATGAAGGTAACAGTTATGACCACAAGCATTTTGATGATGATGATGCTTTGTGTCCTGTCCTGTCATCTTATCAAGGACTTCAATTCTGCAATTATTTTGTCTCTGCTTTGGTAACATCTGCTTCTCCTCCAGTCTGTCATTCCCATTGGCATTTAAACGTCATGTATATATTTCTTTTTCTATATGTTTTCGTATCACTCCCTCACCACACATTCTCTAACACTCTAACAGCCAATCAGATGTCTACTACCATTCCACAGAATCTCATTTTTGTGAAGAATCCCAATAATATCTATGTTGCCAAGTCCAACTGGCTGTGGCTTTATTGTTCTTTTCTTACTTGACTCCTCCATCCCTTTTGAAGCACTTTCTTCTCTTGGTTTCTGTGGCTGAATCCTGTCCTGGATTTCCTCTTACTGTTTCTTCCTCTCCTTCCTGGCTTTTTTGATGACTTCTCTTTACATTTTGTGAGCATTAAGAATCTTTGCTAATGACACTTCATTTGATTACTGAGTTCTTTCCTGGGAGAAAATAACAATGTTTACCATAGAGTTTTTGTTCTATTAAATTACTAAGGGGAAAGATTGAATTTGAAGATGCCTATTCACAGTTTCTGGTATTCATCTGCATTCAGCAACAATTTTATATGGAATTTTAAATGTTGGAGTCAGAAAAGTATTTCACAGGTAAAACCTCTGCAAGTCTGTAAAATTTTTAAAAATACAGTGCATTTCAGGGCTCCTGGGTGGCTCAGTCGGTTAAGCACCTGCCTTCGGCTCAGGTCAGGATCCCAGGGTCCTAGGATTGAGCCCTGCATCAGGTTCCTTGTTCATCAGGGAATCTGCTTCTTCCTCTCTGTCTCTACCTCTCCCCCTGCTTGTGCTCTCTCACTCTCTGTCTCTTGAATAAATAAATAAAGTCTTTAAAAAAAATACAGTTCATTTCAGCCATTCTAATTAGGAAACTATAAGATTGGTATATGGCCATTTGTTTTCTTTGATTTATTCAATTTAATTTGTAGCTAGAATGTAGAGTTAGTACCATTTTGTATCAGAATTTATGCATTATGTATCACCCTGGAAATATTAGCCCAGAGCAAAATGTCATATTCTTCAGATGGGTGAGCTCAGAGGATTCAGGACCATTCTCTCATCAAAGCCAGGTTCTTTACTATTTAGCTATTCAAAGCAAGAGAGACACTTTTTTTTTTTCCTGAAATGATTTATTTCAAGTCAGCCTAGAAGCAGTGACTGAGCTCTGGAGTTTCATTACAGTTCTGTTTCATTCGATTTGTCTAAAATTATGGAATCATGGGACTTTGACTCTTACCGTAGGCTCTGGGGAAGAAATCTTGAGGTCAGATAGTCTAAGCTTCTTTTCAATATCCCTGACATGTTCACTTTTGGTGAGCACTGCTCCCTTTACTGCGTGCTTAGAAAACATGTCTGCTAGAATTTCCCTAGCGATCAATGCTCACTGGTCTACAATTTTGAAAATTCATCTCCTGCCAACCTTTTCAACATAGGTTTCACAATTGTATACCTCTAGGGTTTGGCTGCTTTCCTGTTTCTCTTGACAACACAAAAATCCACCATGGTTATGTGATCACATTTGCCTGCAAATTATTCTATTTATTATATATACACACATATATATATTATATGAGAGTAATTATTATTATATTCCTTAGAATTGTATTATTTGGAGTTTAAAGATAACTATAGTGATTTCTTAGTCTTCTATCTCAGTTTTTTAAAATCTTTCACTGTATTTTTTTAAAAGTTTTAATTTATTTATTATTTTAGACACAGAAATTGTGAGCGTGAGTGGGGGCGGGGAGGAGCAAAGGGAGAGGGATAAGCAGAGTCTCCACTGAGTACAGAGCCCACTTGGTCTCATAACCCTGAGATCATGACCTGAGCTGAAATCAAGAGTTGGATGCTCAGCCAACTAAGCCACCCAGGTGCCCCTTACCTTTCACTGTTTACAGTGGTTTTCCTTCATAGACAAGTAGAAACAAAGTAGAATTCAAGTCACTCTGCTCTTCCACATATATATTAAGCATTAAGCTTTATATCTTGTCATTTTTCTTACTCCAATATGATTTAAAGTCATGTTCTCCTTGACCAAAGATCAGAAGATAATGAGGATAATGATAATGATCTTGATGATAATGGTGATGATGACATGGTGCTAATCGTAATGATAATGCTACTCCTAATATGACAGCCCTGATGCTGATAACAATGATACTACTACTGCTACTATGACACCAACCTCTACACTCCTACACACACATACCCATGCACACATACAAGTACACACATGTTTAACTCAGTATTTAATATATGCCATGAGCTGTACTAAGCACCTTATGTACACTTTCTTTAGTTTCCATAAAAGCTTTATGAGGTAGGTTTTATCTCCATTTAGTAGGTGGACAAATTGAGAACTTAAATATCTCTTACATTGCTGAGCTATTGTTCAGATCTAGCCTTCTCTAGACCTAAAACCCATTTATATAACCATAATACAATACAGAGATACAAATTCTGTGTATTTAAATTGACTTTTCTATTATCGGGCAAGTTCCTTTGTGTTTGCTTTGTGACTGTCCCTCTTACCAATTTACTTTTAAGCCAACACTTTCCTTTTTCTTCTCAACTTTGAGGTCTTTTTAGTTTTAGCATTTGTATCTATGGGGTCATACTAACATTTTTATCTGAAACATTGAGAATCAACTTCTCCTAAAATCTGAATTCTTTTTTTTTTTTTAAAGATTTTATTTATTTATTCGACAGAGATAGAGACAGCCAGCGAGAGAGGGAACACAAGCAGGAGGAGTGGGAGAGGAAGAAGCAGGCTCATAGCGGAAGAGCCTGATATGGGGCTCGATCCCATAACGCCAGGATCACGCCCTGAGCCGAAGGCAGACGCTTAACCGCTGTGCCACCCAGGCGCCCCTAAAATCTGAATTCTTGACTGACAATGCCTGATGTCCAACTGTTAGCTCATATATAGATAATTTTCTATCAAGATTCCTCTATACACACTTCACCAAAACATGTTGTTGTTTTGGTTTTTTCTATTTCAGTCAGAGTCAGATCTAGAGAAGAAACTCCTACATGTGCTTCTATTATGGAAGAATGAGGGAAAAGTCCACAAGGGGTCAAGAGTCCAATAGTGTTCTTCCACGGTAAATGAGAATTCTAACAGTTCATAAGAGGTTGATATTTCTCAAAAGTCCTGTCTCCTTTCTGTCATTTTTATAATCCATAAATTATCACTTCTTTCTTCTATCTGGTTTGATAGTCTTGGTATACTCCCCCATAGAATATCATGCTTTCCCACATTCTTTTTATATTAAGCTCAATTGGGATTTGAACTATATCCTAAATCCAAATCAATTGTGCCTACTTTACATTAGTCTTGTTCATTTTGTATATATACATCTAGCAAATGCCAGGAGCTGTACCAGGTCCTGGGTATATAGAGAGGTAAATTAAGGTAGATGAACCTACTTACTTATCTTTCACATGGTTGCTGAAATGTCTGAAACTTGTTTGGGTTTTGATTCAACTAAGCCAACTCTTTTTAGGAGCTCTGGTGGGAAGACAATTAATTAGGTAAATATAATCAAGTTTGATGAATGTTGAAAAAGATACCAGTAGACTATCAGGCACAAAATAAAGAGTGTTAGCTTATCTGGTGTTTTAAGAAAACATCTCAAAGGAAATGGCAATTCGTCTGTACCCAGGTAAATGAATAGGTATTGCCTTTTGGTGTTTATTTTGTGCCAAAGACATTTTATAGGCTTAGGCTAGGCATCTATTAAGTCAGTAACTGCTTTGTCCCTATCTCTTTTTACTTACCACAAGGAACTCAGTGTCCTTACCTAGAAAATATGTGTAATAGATTGTTGTAAATAATCAATGAGATACCTATAATTTTTTTTAAACTATACATTGACTTTCAAAGCAGTTTTCTTATTATGCTTCTAATTATATGCCAGATGCTGTATGGGTTGCAGTGGGAATACAGTGATTGCAGGCCATATTCTCTGATTCTTGCATGGGTTATCCACTCTTCCTTCTTTTTCTCCCTGATATTTACAGAAGTGATCTGATAAATCTTAGAGGAAATTTGGACATGGAATTATAACATTAGATGTTCCAAATTTCTTAAAGCTGTTTTATTGACTGAATGACTTGGGTTTGGTCTTCAGTTTCCTACTTGAGAATTATGACATTTTAATAATACATGCATTAATAATAATTACTATATATATATATATATATGCACACACACACATATATATGTAGTCATGACATTCCAAAAAGGTTGAAGTGCTTAAATATGAACATGAGTCCCTCAGTTTAGTCCCATAACAGCAGTGTTAGAAGGTGCTATATACTTGATTCTAATTAGGTAAAGGAAATAAGAGGTAAAGACTTTTTAATGCTTGAATCTAATACGATGTTCTAGTATCAGTGCACATGTGAAACAGATATGCATTATAAAAGAATGGCTTGTGAAATGAACTCCTTGTATGATGTCTAGTTTTTCTTTAAATTCTGCCTAAATGCTGTTCTATTTCAAATGGATTCCCATCAAGAGTGATACTAAGATGTTTTAATAGTTCATAGAGCAGAGCAGTGAGCAGTGGTGTGGATGCCATTCCAAGAACTGGGTCCAGGAGGTCCATCTGATTAACACTTTAGTTGCTAGATCATTGATTATTTGAAGGGATTGATTAGGGCAATGGCTATATATGAAGCTGGATAACAGGTGTTTTGTGTTGTAGCAGTCGGTCAGCCTGCATTGGCACATTCTAGCCAATTATCAGCCCTGGTCTAAGTCTCTGTTTTGCTTGATCATATTTTTTATGCTTCTGAGTAAATATGTCTCTCATCTCTTCTATGTTTCCCTATTTCATTGCTGAGATAGGTACAAGGTCCTTGTCCACTTTTGTCATGACTCGTCCTGGTTGCTCTGTGATAGTGTTTCCTTACAGCGAGGGTACCTGTTATTTTGCTCTTTTCGTATTTAGGTTGTTCACAGTGAAAGACAAGCAGTGAAAGACAGAGTCAAGGCTGTTTGGGCTTAGATGCCTTAGATCAAGCCCCTCTGGGGGCTTCAAAAAGAGCCCGAATGACCACCCTGACAGCAAGTTGCACTGTCACATCAAATATTAGTCAGATCTTCAAATCTGACAAAAATACCTGAGTGATTTCAGATTTTACCATGATCCGCTAATAACCGATTAATGCTATTTTCCATGACGAAAAGAGTTTAAAAATTACTAAGTAACGATATGCTAATGTTAAAAAATACCTTGGCACATTACCAACATGTCCTGCTCTTCTTGTGGTGAGCTCTGCAAACTCTATAAGGATCTCTCCATTATCAGCAAGTACAGTGGTTTCTGGTTGCCTGTGATATACAACACAGTGCTTCAGCTTCTTACATTTTGGGTACTCTGAATCAATTGTACATCCCAAGGTCCTATGAGAAACTTAGCCTGCCTTTATATAGGGGATGCAGCTAAGAACCAAGGCCAGTGGTCAATGCTTTCAATGTGGGGGTGTCATACTGGGAATGGAGAGAATGGAAGAATGGAAAGAGAATATTAAGAAACAAAGAATAATAAAGGAGTGGGGAATTGGGGAAGACATGAGAGAGAAATACCTATTGATGGGAGAATGGACACCAACAATGCATTTACACTGATGCCCATCATGTGAACAGGAGGAAAATCAAAGCATTCACTTAAAATCCAGATGCTTAGAAGACTAGACCAATGAATCTGTAACTGCCTTCTGGGGAGAAATTGGCTTTCAAAGAATAAGAAAAGTTGAACTATTATGGCCCTTTTCCCACCCCTCTAGACCAAAGCAGCCCCTGTTTTATTTCTTTTATATACTAGAGTTCCTATAAAGATTTCATTTGAGGGAGGAAAAAAAAAAAGAGTTGTCAGGGAAAAAAATACAAATTATAGAGCTAGACTACATGCTCCTTAAAGTTCTTCCTTGTATGTGTAGGCATGTTTATTGAATAGAAGATGAATTCATTTTTGATGGAAATGTGTTTGTTGAAGATCCTAGTGTATTTTGTGGGATTCTCATACAGGTAAAACCTTGTTTAACTCTACCATTTTTCTATATACACCATATTAAAAAATGCAGTTTCTTTCTTTTGATCTCTTTATTCACACTAGTGTATAATGATAATTCAGTTATAAGTGTCGTTGAATAAAAATGTGTGAATTTTAGAATCGGTTATAAAATTTTTCTTAAATATATTCCCCTTCATTTCTATATTTTCAGATTTTTCTTTATTTGTTAGAACTATGATGAGGTTACACAAATTTGACAGTATTGAATATAATATAACCTAAACTTCCTTGTGAATTTTCCTTTCAGTATTTAGGAGTAACATCATTTCACCATGTGCTATATCTGATAATTCTACAAGCCCTTAATTTTTAACATACAGAGAAAAATTTGCAAGTAACGCTGAGGGGGCATTCTTTTTCATGCATTCAGTGAGTATCTGTTGTGTCTGGTACTTACCAGGTGTTGTGCTGGCTATATAGAAGTAAGACAGGTGTGATTCTTAGCCTACAAAAGCTCACAGTCTGGTGTGAGGAGTCAGGCATGTTAATAAGTACAAGGGCGTTATGTCAGTAGGCTCTTTTGGGTATTGTCAAGGCACAGAGATCTCACAGTGAATGGGAGTGAGGCTTGGTTAAAGGAAAGTGGTTGAAATCTGAAGTGAAAAGATTTAGTTTTAAGACCTCACCACTACTAGGGTCGCCTAGGTGGCTCAGTTGGTAAAACGTCTGCCTTCAGCTCAGGTCAGGAGCCTAGGGTCCTGGGATCGAGTTTCGTATCAAGCTCTTTGCTCAGCAGGGAGCCTGTTTCTCCCTCTGCCTGCCGCTCCCCCTGCTTGTGCTCTCTCTGTCTGACAAATAAATAAATAAGTAAAATCTTTAAAAAAAGAAAAAAAAAAAAGACTTGCCCAATGCTAACAGAAGTGCCTTGGGCAAGTTACTTAACCCTTTGGACTCCACTCAGTTTTCTGAGCTGTAAAATGGTGATAGATCACCCCCAAATTTTATAAGAATCAAATGGTCATGCTTTCTAAAGTGTTTTGTGATTCCATAAATTTCTAAAGGGATACCTGGGTGGCTCAGCTGGTTAAGCATTGGACTCTTGATTTTGGCTCAGGTCCTGATATCATGGTCATGAGATTGAGCCCCCCTTCTGGCTCTGCACTGAGTGTAGAGCTTCCTTAAGATTCTGTTTCACCTTCTCCTTTTGCCCCCGGCCCCTCAAGCTTGTGCCCATACTCACACTCTCTCTCTCTTAAAAAAAAAAAAAAATTCTAGAGAAATACCAACTTTTTCTCTGTAGGTCCTCCTGTGTAAAAGCAAATGAATCATATTGGGGCATCTGGGTGTCGCAGTCAATTAAGCATCTGCCTTCAGCTCAGGTCATGATCCCAGGGTCCTGGGATTGAGTCCCGCATCAGGCTCCCTGCTCAGTGGAGAGTCTGCTTCTCTCCCTCCCTCTATCCCTCACCCCTGCTTATGCTCTCCCTTGCTCTCTCTAATAATTTTTTTTTAAAAAGTTCATAATATTTATAGGCAGGTATCAGGTAGCAAAATGTGGAATGACCAACAATGGTACCTTAGTTTCCCACAAATGTCCTATAAATTAGCACTCATCACATAAGCATCTTTCTTCTGTATGCATATTCATTTCCTGTGTTCTCCTGCTTTGGTGACTATTTTAGAATGGTTTTAAATTCTTAACTAATGTAACTGGTTTCTGTGAGGAAATGTATAAAGCAAAGGTTTTCCAGAGTCATGCAATAGCTGTTTGAAGGTAATTGCCACTGATTCAGTGTGATTGAAATCCAAATGACAAAATTGGTTAGAAAAAGATTACAATATGTTCCCTTTTTCATGCTCTAGAGCCTCCTATTTTTAAAAAAAATGAACAGTTACTCACCTTGGGTAGGCACATTTCTTTTTATGTTTCTACAAGCTACTAAGTAGATGATCTCTCAGAGAGCATTAACCGGACTATATCACTATGAGAAAATGTCCTCAAAGTTGTGAAATATTCATTTTACCAAAGTAGGAGGGAATGTAGGAAAAATAGGGTGTCCAATGAATGGAAGTAAGATGCCGTACATAGAGCCCTGGTTGAGGTGGCAGGAGACCTAGCTCTCAGGTAATGATGGGACAATTTTACTGTTATAAAATTACGGGAGCAGGCCCTAATTCAATGTGAATGGTGTCCTTATAAAAAGGGGAGACGTGGGGGTGCCTGGGTGGCTCAGTTGGTTAAGCATCTGACTCTTGGTTTCCGCTCAGGTCATGATCTCATGGGTGCTGAGATGGAATCCTGGGTCAGGCTTTGCAGTCAGCGGGCAGTCTGCTTGAAGATTCTTTCCCCCTCCCTCTGCCCCACCCTCCACTTGCTCGCTTTCTCTTTCTCTCTCTCTTTCTCTCAAATAAATACATCATTTTAAAAATGTTTAAAACGGGGAGTTGTGGACACAGAGACATGCATAGAGAGGAAATGATAGAAGAGACATACAGAGAAGCTGGCCATGTGAAGCAAAGGTGAGAGGCGTGGAGCACACTCTTCTCTTAGCCCTCAGATGGGGTTAGCTCTGGCAGCACCTTAATCTCCGACTTCTGGCCTCCAGAACTATGAGAGGATAAATTTCTGTTGTTTAATCCACCCGGTTTGTGGTACTTTGTTACTTCAACCCAAGCACACTACTATGCAGGCTGGATGGAGAGTGTGTTCTCATAGAGTCCCTCCCTCTCTGCCACAGCTGTCCTGTAATTTACGTCCTGCTTTAAGTAATTATGCCCAAACGATTTATAGATGCTGTGATACATGTGAGAGGATAAATGTCTTTGGAAAATTGAAGTCAGTGTCACTAGATGTCTAAAAAGAAAAAAAAGCAATTGAATTGTTTTGTTTTGTTTCTGGGAACTGCATCCTTCTTTGTGTTATATTTGCTTTTGAACATATTTGTTGGGATAATGGAAAATGACTTTATTCCAAGGCATGGAGCAGAGTCTTGATTGTCGCAATTGATTTTCTATATTTGTAATTTATACAGAAGTGTGATAGCAAAGATAGTGGTATCTAAGCACTCCTCTTGAATTCAGAAACTTTAACTTGCTCCAAAATTGCCAATTACCTGCAAAGAAGGTTTTAAAAACAGAGTTTAAAGTGCTTGCAAAGCCCAAAAGAAATTCAGAAATCTAAAAAGGAAACCGCCGACAGCCTGTGTAACTGCCACTGTATTGATGGAAGCCAACAAACCTGAACGTGAAGATTCTGCTGACTAGGAAGCCATTCTTCCTCCAGCAAGGAGCCTCAAGGTGGGGACTTTCTGCCTAATGAATGCAAAAGCCCTAAAGTGTTAAGTGGGTGGTTTAACTTTTGTTTCTGCTGAAATCCCAGAAAAATGCTTCAGGATTTTATGAAGTGTAATATTGGTAGACAATCCCTATTACCATGCCAACCTCATGGAAATCCTTGAGAATCAAATAAAATCCAAGCACAATCTGCAAATCTGCAATGGACGTATTTCAAACATTTTTGTATTTTCTTGCTTTAATAAATGTGGACATACTTCTGTTGCTTCAGTCAAGCCCGTTATGTGGCTCTGACCTGAAAAACACCTGGCAGTCTTCTACAGAGCCATATTCAAGTAAATTTTATTATTTATTGAGAACTTTATAGCTTTTCTGTTTTTCATGCCCACTTTTTTTTCCTGCTAGTAATACATCTCTCTGCTATGCATAGTCCTCAGTGTTTATGTTTTATTATTTCATTTGTTTGTTTTTGTCTTTGGTGAGAGTGGAGCTTTGGCTTGAATTGATCCAGAAAATGGAGCTTTGGCTTGAATTGGGACTCTGGGTCCCAAACATTGAAATTCCCTTGCTCTGGCCCTGTGCTCAGTGCTGGAAAATGCAAATAGGGAGACATAGTCCTTTGTGTTAAGGAACTCATAGCTTTTAGAGCTTACTTACATCCGACCTAAGTAATCTTGACCAGGTTACTTTTGGAAGCTTAAATTATTTATAACTTTACATGTTTGTTTTGGGAATTAAATAATATAGTGTGTCTGTCATGCTTGGCATAGCGCTCAATGCATAGGATACACTCAGTATATATTAGTTATCTTATTCTTCTTCCATCTATGGATAGTTATATGTTTGTGTGTGTGTATAGGTATGGGTATATAGATATAGATATATAGAGAAATGTTCACTCATGATTTCCTTAGCCTGATATGTCTTTTGCCCAATGGTTTGTAGGGAGTCTGAATTGGAGAAGGCTTTTAATTGAGTGGTTGGATGGAAAACCTATCCTGAGTAGTGAAGTATAGAGAAAGAAGTATTGATTATATAATCAAGTATGGTGGTGAAAAATGACTGGTAGGATAGGAATTCAGGAGATTGTAGTTTAGAGGTATAATGCTGTTATAAATTGTAGAGGTTTTTTTTTTTCTTCATAAAACTGGAGCAATGAATATACAGTAACATATTTTTCTGGAATGGAGAATGTGACTGTCCATGTGCAATAATATTTGACTCGTAGTTGGCATATTTGTCTCCTAAATGTTTTCTAACTTTAATAAACTAAATAACCAAAATCAGGACAAATCTAACCCATTGTTTGTAACTACCTGGGTTGTTTACAGTGATGCCCTTGACAGTGAGGGGAATGATTAAATTAGAATCCGTCTGTTCTGCTTAATAAAGCAGGGA
Source organism: Ursus americanus (assembly GCF_024610735.1). NCBI lineage: Eukaryota > Metazoa > Chordata > Mammalia > Carnivora > Ursidae > Ursus > Ursus americanus. The sequence goes on from NC_142135.1 coordinate 45,459,004, forward strand.
AATGTATACTATATTTGAGACATATTTTAACAAAAAGTGTTAAATGCACTCAGCACTTCAAAATGCAGTGTATTGCATTGCCTACGGCAGGTTGGACTGTTGAAATGGGCTGTTAGGGTGCTCGAGTACAGGATATTTCTGGAAATGGGGTAGTTATCTGAGATCACCAACATAAGAATTAGCCATTTAGTGTATTGGAAGCTGTATATGACTTAAACCGACAATGCTCTTCAAATGGGAACAGTTTACCCTTAGAGAACTTAGATAATGAAGTCTAATAGCCGGTTGTTAAAGTGCTTGCTAACTGAGGAACATCATAGAATTCATTAATGAAACATGAGGATTTTTCAGTTCTGTAGCTGTATTTATACTTTATATATACTCTTTTTCCTAATTTTTAATCTATACTGGAGTTGCTAAGTCTCATCTGACTGTGATTGTTTAAAATGTTGATTTTTTTTCCCCCTAATAGTTTTGGTCTGGGTTAATTGGCTTTCCTTCCTGGCAGAAGAAGAAAAGATCTGTTTTTTGAATTTTATTTGTAAATTGATTAATAAATCGTTTAAGATGTTAGACTATGGAGAGATGATATCCTGTTTTTATTGGTAATATGAATGCTCATTTAGGGCTATACAAAATAGAAAAAAAGAAATCACTATATACTTGTTTTATCAACCTATTCAGAGACTGTCAATAATTGACTCTAGAAAATAGAAAAATATACATAAACCTTTCGGGTGAAAAAGTGAGATGAATTGATGTCTTAAGTGCAAGAAAAATAGGGCTTTTACTTTCATTATGTTTTAATTTGTTACTTTGTTTCACAAAAGCAAACATGAAGTCATTAAATATGAGTGCTTTGTGAGAAATATTTCACATGAACGACCGTACCGATAAAAATTGTATTCTTCTTCTGCAAAGTAATAGAACACTATTATAGACATATAGAAAAGTAAAACAGAAGTGAAAAGAATGAAACATTTTTATCACTTCAAGTATTCTTTTTTTTTAAAGATTAATTTATTTATTTTAAAGGGGGGGGTTGGGAGTGGGCAGAGGGAGAAAGAGAATCCTCAGACAGACTCTCTGCTGAGCACGGAGCCAGACATGGGACTTGATCCCAGGACCCCAAGATCATGACAAGAGCTGAAATCAAGAGCCTGATGCTTAACCGACTGAGCCACCCAGGTGCCCCTCAAGTATTCTTAATGGTCTGTTTCTTTTTAATGATATTATGTGGGCCTGTTTTTTCTACTTCCTTAAAGTGTGCATCTTTTCCGTACGTATCCTTTCACTTCACTTGGTCAACCCAGTTAAACTAATGCTGTTTACCTTTAGTAGTAGTGATAAGTAAGTGTTTTGGGTGTAGAACAAGGAGCCAACAATCGAGTTACTTATTAGATGATGACTTGTTCACACCCATTTACCAGAATGACTGAAATTTAAGGAATCCAGCTCCAACTCATTGTTTCTGTTTTAATGGACAAACGTCGATGGGTAAGGTGAGATGCTTGGTAGTAGCTGGAACTAGGGGACAGGAAATACATGTGCCATAAACATTGGTATCTTTTCCTAAAATAATCTTCAACATAATTAATATTTTTCATGTCTGCATAGGTTTTGATGGAATCAATGTTCCATCATTAATAGTTATAATCTTAATTATTGAGTATTTCTCTTTTTTTCTATTATAAATAATGATAAGATGGATCTCTCTGTACATTTCACTTTTCACTATTTTTAATTATTTGTCCAGAATTTGGTGGATACATTCTCCAAAGTACTATTACTACTTTAGATTATGGTAGGTGTGTTACTATTAGTAGGACTGTAACAATATAAAATGCCTTCAGTTGTATATAAACTGCTTCCTCACCAGTATATGGACATGATCATTTTCACTTTTGTTCTTTAAAATCAATACGTTTGTGAGCTTTTGGTCTAATCATTATTTTATATTCTCTTTGAGACATTTGTGTTGAGAAATCATCTAATATCCTAGCTGAACCTGTTTTTTTTTTTTTTTTAACTAAAGCTGTCACTTTGGCTTGGCAGAAAGTATCCAGAGAATTACACAAATACCTAACATCCATCTTTGGCTTCTTAAAGATCCTGACTCTGGAGTTAGGAAGACATGGGTTGAAATAACAATTCAGCTGCTAGACAAGGCATTTAATCTCTTTGTGCCTCAGCGTCTTCATTTTCTTCATGTACAAATGAAGATGATGAGTGGCGGAAGGTAGAAGGCATACCTCCTCGCGTAGCTACCACGTGAAACTCTTTGGACTTCCATGGTGGTTTCCACAATTATCTCATTGTTCAGATGAAATCTCTGAATCATAGCTATGCGGCTTATATAAATTAGGTAGAACTCAATCAAGTGTTTTAATTTTAAATGATTTTCTATCAGCTAGAGGTATTTTTTTTTCTACAGTATTCCCTCATTACATTATGCCTTCTCTCTATAAAAAGAAATAACAGGAGAACAAAAGTAACATCATGATTCATTTTGTCCAGGTTAGAAATGAAAATATTTTTGGAGTTATAAGCCTTTACTCTTTCCTCTTATAGTAAACAGTTATTTAACACTTACTGTGCACCACGTGTTGGGGAAATCACAGGATAAAATTTTGTTCAAAAGGCATACTTTTTATACATAAGGTTTTGTTTAGTCTTGGTTGTTTAAGTGATTTTCTTTGTTTTAGAACAAAAGGCTACTAAGGAAGGGGAGATTTCAGGAAGGAGAATGAGGGCTTAGGCAGAGAGTGATTTTTCAAGTCAGGGAGAGACCTGATGTGGTGTTAGACAGGAATTAGTATGCCTTACAGCCGACTCACTGGAAACTCACTCTGGTAAAGCTATTCATAGTTTTTGAAATTGGAAACCTATTTTAGCTACTGATCTTAAGTATAGGCTTCTGACTGCAGAACTAGGTGCATTTTAATCATCTTTCTTCTTGAAGGCAGGCATGAAAGGAAATTATATTAACCTAGCAGAGGTGTTAACACACGCAGCCTGGACAAAGCGATGGGGATGGAGAAGATGAGAAGCAAGTCCTGGGCAAGAGAAATGTATTGAACCGTGACTTTCCTAGCTTCAGGCAGTGAAGTTAGGTGCCATTCCAATGTGTTGGACTCTTCCTCCCCATCAGCCTACCCTTTTTCTCCCGGAAAATGTGTTTCTTTCAGAGAGTTGAGAAGTAATGGCCCTGACCCTAATATTTTCTTCCATTTAATTGTAAACTTTTTTAAGACAAGGCTTAGGTGTGAACCTTTTTGTATCACCTTTAATGGGAGAGTGAGACTGAGTGCATCCAATAGGCAGTATACTCTATAAATGTTTCTAAAAATGGAATGCCAAGGTATTCGTTCATTTAGTCAGTTTAACAAATATTTATTCAATGCATAGTATGAATCAAGCATTGTTCTTAATGCTTATTATGCATTGGTGGGTAAAAGAAACAAACAAGCTCTGTTCCCATGGGTTTATATTCTAGTGGAATTCATGGCAATAAATTATAAATAAAATTAGAACAAGCTTTACTGTTAGAGATATGAAGCCCCATACATGGTAGATTCCTTAGAGCGAATTAATCTATTTAGAAAGATTCAATGTTTACTAGATGCATGAACTATGCCAACGACAGTCAAAAGTATTTATAAAGTATATTTAACATTTTTTTAAAAAATTCAGTTAAGGAACATACAGTGTATTATTAAGTTTCAGTGGTAGAGTTTAGTGATTCATCAGTTGCATATAACACCCAGTGCTCATTACATCATGTGCCCTCCTTAATGCCCATCACCCAGTTACCCCATCCCCCCGCCTCCCCTCCAGCAACCCTCAGTTTGTTCCTTAAGAGTCTCTTATTGTTCATCTCCTTCTCTGATTTTGTCTTATTTTATTTTTCCCTCCCCTCCCCTATGATCCTCTGTTTTGTTTCTTAACTTCCACAATGAGCGAAATCATATAATAATTGTCTTTCTCTGGTTAACTTATTTTGCTTAACATAATACCCTATAGTTCAAATGGTAAGATTTCATTTCTTTTGATGGCTGAATAATATTCCATTATATAAATATACCACATCTTCTTTATCCATTCACCTGCCAAAGCACATCTGGACTCTTACCATAGTTTGGCTATTGTGGACATTGCTGCTATAAACATTGGAGTGCAGGTGTCCCTTCGAATCATTATGTTTGCATCCTTTGTATAAATACCTAGTAGTGCAATTGCTGGGTCATAGGGATAAACTATATTTAACTTTTCATTTGTTTGTATTTTTGTCTCCCCATTAGCTACACTTTTTGCACATACATAATTCTACATAGACATGACCTCTAGTAAATCTTCCTGATTTCCTCGAAGGTGACCCCTTCCTTCATTCTCTTCCTTGTATAGGTCTCTAGAGTGTATTATCCATAGATATTTACTCTTATGTATATACGGCTGTCATCCTAGGATTCTGGGCTCTTTAAGAGCAAAGACTATCTCATGTGTTTGTTGAATGAATACAGATCCTTAAGTTTAAGTGTAACCAAATTTGTGTAGATTCACTAAATCGATTGAAATAAAATAATATTCAGCCTCATTAAGTCTCGTAAGAAGAGCTATTAAAAGTACGCAAAGTGACAGCTAGTTATAACATTTAAGAAAATTAAATTACTGAATTTGAAATACAAGAAGGTGAGAAAAGATATTGTACAGAAAGCAGTGGTCATCTTATTGAGAGTAGGACAAAAGAAACTCAGCAGAATTATAATGATTCCATGGTTCTTATTTTTGAAAACTCTTGTATTATTATGTTTAGAATTGCTTAAATAGGTTCTGAAAGAAAGAGAGAGAGAATAACACTGAGCTGTGTTGGCCTACCAAAAGCTTCCAGCAAAAAAAGCATGGTCATAAAATGTGGACATTTATATTTCTGCTAGGACTATTATAAGCCAGTGCCCCTGAGTTAGCAGTGTGTTGCCACTCTCCCGATGTGTGTGTGTGTGTGTGTGTGTGTGTGTGTGTATTATAGGATGTTTTGGGAAGAATGGCTTGGGAAGAGAGAAGGGAGGAAAGCAAGGTGATGACAGATAAAGTGACATATATATGCTTACTTCTGCAGGTTGACTTTCTTCTTAGAACAGTCCACAGGAATTGGCTATAAAGTAAACTTTGTTTCTTCTCTGAGAGTAAGTTGGCCCTTAGTCCCAGGCAGGAAACCAAGAACTCATGTATCCATGTAGGGTAGAGGAGAAGGGGGACCAAGGCAAGCAGCATGTCATCACCTTATGCAAGCCAAACCCTGACCCTGGTGTCAGTAGGTGTGACTTTCCTGATGTTATGGGAGAAGCCAAGAAACGGTCCAAAGCCCTAGAATATTGAATGCCTTTCAAGAAAAAAAAAGAAGGCAAGAGCACGGAGCAGTTTTTGATAGTAGACATTCAAACTATTTATATTTGTCTAAATCTTATCTCATCTTATAGTTTACTAAAGTTAAAAAGTAATGATTTTTTTTAATTGACAGTATGTAGTTATTTCCATAGATATGCTAGAAAGTATATGTTCAGTGTGGTTGCCTCCAAAGCCTATCATGTTATGATTGGCATCTATGACATTTCCTACAGATAGAAAGCATTCACAATTGGTTGATTAAACATGTTTTCACAAAAAGGAATTCATATGCTGGGAGGAAAATTTTCCATGGATCAATCACTGTTAATTTTGAGAAAGACTTGCCAAATTCTTTGGATGTATTTTAAAATCAGATTGATCCTCATTAATCACAGATACTTTAAGACTCCTTCATTTAGAAAGGAAAACAAATTATGTTTCAAGGCTTTACCTTCCTTTAAAAAACTTTTTTTTATTACTCTACACAGAAATGTTTTACTATACAGAAGGAGGACATGGTGAATATAGCATTTGTCTTATAATCAGATGACCTGCATTGCTATCTTAGGCTCCTTTGCTGTGTAACACTGGGCAAGTTGTCTAACTTCTGTGCCAGCCAGTTTCAGTGTTTATAAAATAAGACCTTTTGAACTAGAATAGTTGACATCTAAAATAATAATTCTATTCAAGTAGCCATACATGAGTCTTTTGAAAATATTTAATATTTGATAATATTAAATATCATTGGCAAAAATTTTGCGAGGATTTTTCTGAAAACTAAGGTTGTGGCCAAATGGAATAAACTGATCCAATTTCTGCAACTTAGCACTCCTCAACTAATTCAGTGCATGGACAGATTCTTCTAGGGACTTCGTGCCATTTCAGAATTACCCTAAATCACCAAATGATAGATTTGACTCCAGCAGTTCCTGGCAAACCTTTAAAGAAACCGCATGATTTGCTTTTACTACTCTAATAGTAAACCTTTGTGTTTCTGTGTAGGGACCTCAGGGGAGCAACCGTGTGGGAGCACAGGAAAGTCTGAAGTCAGTTGGAGAAATAGGAAGATCCCATTTCATTTGCATTATTCCCGTCTTGCTTCTTCCTTCATTCATGAAAACAGCATTATTTGAAGGGAAATGTGCATTATTTGAAGGGAAATAGCATCTCTGTCACTTTAGAGACAGGCTTGGTGTCAGAAAGGATCTATTCATACACCAGTATGAGATTTGTTCATATGAAAACAATACTCTGACAGTGGAACCAAAATAATGACATTTGAGAATAATTGTGCCCAAGGGTTATCAGCTTTACTTCAAAGGCCCTTTTTATGGTTGAATTGAGTGTTCTTTAATTTTTAACTTTAGGCTTAGCTATTTTCTATAATGCCAACCTTGTACGATCTTTTAATAGCATAACATTATTCAAGAAAATAAAAGCATCATTAGAAATCTGCCAGCTTCACATCACGATCTTCTCTAAGTTTTCTTCTGCTCTTGAATTACATTGGTCATTTTCAAGTTGTTAGCAGCAATAAAACAAACGGAGACTAAACCAAAATGTCATTCCTTTATACACTCACTTTCTGGGATGGTCTTCACATTTCAGTTTTAGTTCCTATACTGAAAGAGTTCAACAATTCAACAAACACTTATGAAAGTTCTGCCTGAGGATAAAAAAAGGTGCTTATACCATGCTTCCATCCTGGGGTAATATTGAGTAGCTAGGGAGTTATTCACAAAAGGAGATTACTTCAAAATGATGGGGTAAGGGAGAAAGATTCTTTGCTTGACCAAACTTAAGTCAGGCTCCTGAACCTTCTTCTAGGCCCATCTGTCATTTCCTTGTAAAATCTAGTTTTAGCAAGAAACCGGCTAAGTCAGTTTAACTAGAACCTTCCCTCTGCCCCCTTGATATTGGATCAGGCCCCTCATCCTTCACCATCTTTCAGGTGATGTATGATCACTCTGGCTTCATTAAGAATCCTATTAGATTAGTTTAGCCAGAACTCCCCTTACCCTTGATGGTTCTTCTTAGTAATTTCCATCCACTGACCCCCACCCTGTTCCTTAGCCCTTGTCCTTCAGCGTGTATTTGGAATTAAGCCCCGTTCTATACTAAAGTCTCTTATTCCCTATTGCAATAGTTCTGAATAAAATCTGGTTTTACTGCATTCACTACTGTCCCACTCTGGCTTTTCTTCAACAGTCTGGTGCCCTGACTCAGATGGGATCAGTTCATCATTGGACCCCCTTAGGGGCACTCACATAGGCCCCTAAGTGCATATCTTTTTGAACCTTTTGTTTTCACTGCTGATTGACTGATTGGGGGTCTATTGGTGAATCCAACTCCCAAACCCTTGCTCTGTTCAAACATCCAATGAAGCTGGTAGGAATGGATTTTGATTCTTAAGACTCTGAGTATATGCTAGAAACTGGAATAGAGTCCTAGAAAAACAGGCTGAGTTAGAATCCTAGGCTTCTCAGTTTGTGACAGGCTTGTCTCCGTAAGGAGCAGAAGCTGTGTTAGCATCAGTTTTACTCTGATGCTTTTGCAAAAGTGCTTCATCTAAGAAGAAATTCATGCAAATGGCTCTGATAAGTACAGGTTTCTGATAACATTAAAATCATACCACTGAACTGATGGGGCACGTGGCTGGCTCAGTCAGTGCAGCATGCAACTCTTGATCTTGGGGTTGTAAGTTCAAGCTCCATACTGGGTGTAGAGATTACTTAAAAAAATAAAATCTTTAAAATCATACCATTGAACTGAATAAGAATTTTCAGAACTCTAATAGAAAAACTGGATTCATAAAACTGGTATCCCAAGATCAAGCAAATCAAGCATTAAGTATATGGAATTAAATAAACTGACAAAGACTGATCATGTTTTTTATGAATTTTTGTTTGAAATATTGCCGGTTCTTTAATCTTTGTTTTCCAGATTTAAGGAAACCTTTTCCCTCTTCTCTTCAGCTGTATATAACTTACAACAATTTGATAAATTGTGACAGGATTGAAACATTTCTCTTTTACTCCTTATCTGATTCCTCTAGAATTTAGAAACTTTTATTGGGTATTCTTATTTTTATGGCAATGTAGTTATTTGCATAAGTTCAGTAAGAATCTGTCCTTTTTATAACAGGACACAATTGGAAATGTTAGTTATAATACCAAGACTTTGACTGAAATATCATATTTGAGAAAGATGTGTATATACTTTTTCTATATAATCATATTTAAAAATATGACCAGATAACTTTAAGGAACTATGGTTGACTCTATGGAGTCAATAAAGTCAGCCCCCTTTGAAAAACTGCCTGGTATCTTGCTTGTAGAGTTTCCAGCTTTATAGATTAGTAAGGAAGGTCACTTCCTGGCAAGTCCAGGAACCTCAGGATATTTTGAGGACCTGAAGAAGAAAGGAATTCACTCAAATTTATAGGTATTTCAGGCAAGATCTGATGGTGACTCCTTTGCTTGGATTCCTAGCCTTGAGAGGCTTTTAAAAGTCCAATCTGTGATTGATTATGAAGACTTCCAGGAGAGCAAATTCAAAAGACTTATGCGGCCAATCACTGTTCTTGCTGCATTTATGTAAATAATCAGGCCAAGTCTAAATATTTTGCAAACAAATTAATTTTACTTTGATAGAAATGGGAGTGACTGCAGAGAGAAAAATTATGGTTCAATGGAAAATTATAGCATGCCTTTATGGGTTCTAGTCCTGCTCATTGGGTTAAGGTTTTGTTATCTCCCTATAAACTAGACTGGATCCTGAATTCTAGTTTCCTCCCATATTGGGCTACATCTCTCCAAAGTAATGCTATCTTTTTCTTCCTTCTGACTTGGAATCATTGAGAGCTAAAACTGGCTTTCCCCAAAGCTCTGCAAGCTGAATTTGGATGACTTGGTAGAAACTTTCAAGGAAGTCCCCATAAGAGATCATGTATGGGCAACCTCTGTGCCTGCTGTTGTATGGGGTACTCAGAAGGTTCATCAATACACCCCGGGCCATCACAGGAGACATTCAGACTGCAAACCAGGTAATCTGTTGGGTTGTCAATACTGTTCTCACTCCACCATCTAATGTTACTTCAAGTCCAGCATTTAGAAATCTTCTTGACTGACTTACCTCTGGACTTCAAAAGTGGATGTTTAACTATTAATCTTTGTTTTTCTCTTACTCTCGTATAAACTTCCTGCATTAAATGCCTGGCTTCTATTACCATCCAACAAATACCCTTTACTACCAGGTCCCAAGAGATGATTCAATTTGTCCTTAATGAACGGAGGGCAACCAAATGAGAAACAAACTCATATTCTTCTCTTCCTCAAAGAAAAGAATGTCTCTTCTTTCCTCTGATCAAGAATGAGGACTGACAGAGATTCTTTTTTGACCAAACTTTAGCTAGGATCTTGAATCTGTTTTTGGGCCCATCTTGTGCATTGCCTTGACTACTAGGTCAATTTAACCAGTATCTCCTCACCCTTGATGTGATCACCTCACCATCTCTCAGATGTTACCTGATCACACTGGCCTGTCTTTGGCAAGAATCCCTTTCATCTAGAACTCCATGGTTCCTCTTAGTAACTTTTCATCTGCTGATCCCCACCCCTCTCCATGGCTCTAAATTCCCATTTGAGCATGTTGTATTTAGAATTGAGCTCAGTTGTGTACTGAGAACTCTTTCCCCCTATTGCAATAGTCCTGAATAAAATGTGTCTTTACTGCTTTAACTACTGTCCAGCTCTGGTTTTTCCTTGACATTAAGTGAAGAGATGAAAGGTAGGGTTGGAATGCAAAACTCAGAAATCAAAGAAACCAGTCCCACTGGGTCTCTGCCTGGCTTACTATACCTGAAATTGTCCTCTCTGTTTCTCACCTTCCCAAGCACTAGCAGTGCCTAGAACTCTCCCTTTCCATCAAGACCTTTGTACACTGGTGCTTAGGACTCTGCCCCTGTGCTCTGCTTCCAGATATCTACCCCAAAGACTCCTGAAACCGTTTCTCCAGATGTTGATCTCTTGTCCATGAAGCAGTTGCTATAGTGGATGGACATGGGCAGTAGGGTCAGTGATTAATGTTGGCCACTGATTTGTCAGACGTGACTCATGAAGGTACAGATTGCTGCTGGGCACCGAGTGTCCTCAGTAGTATTAACAACGGTAACTTTTGGCTGCTCTTACTGCTGTCTGGCTATGCTGGTTTAGTGGCCAGTATTTAGAATTTTGAGTGTGGGTATATAAAAGTTGGGGTTAGATTCAGGAGAAAGTTTACTAAATTCTAAATGTCTTTGGACTCCCCTTCCTAGGGTGGGAAAAAGGTCAAAATCCCCTGTCAGGTGAGCTTTATTTAAAAGAGAAAACAACGCATTAGGTCACATGCTCACATATTTAGGTCATTCAACATCAGAGGTTGTTATGGAAAATCCTTTTGACCATTCAGTTTTTCATTTTGGAAAAAAAGAACATTAGCCCATTCATCTACAGGAAAGATTGATTCTTGTTAGATACAGGCTAATTGTAAATTAATAAAATTGGTTTTTACAAATAAAACTTTGTATTTTTGTTAGGTCCTATCTTTTTTTAAAAGATTTATTTATTTGAGAGAGAGAGAGGGGTTCTGTCCTTGATGAAAAATATGGTAGAGGCATTTTTCCCTTATTTTTTAAACATTTAGAACATTAGTGATTATAACATCAGTAATAGGCTTAGCTTAGAAATATTCAACTATACAACATAGAATTGGTGAAGGAAGAATAAATGGGTTAAAAATAGCGCCTAGAAAAATCACAAGCTGAAAACAGGAGATGAGCTGTTTTAATAAGATCAGGGACACCAGGTGCAGAGACATTACAAAGATAAGCTGGGACAACCTTGAGGTTCAACCAAGAGGAGAGATAAGAATGACCTCTGGATAAATGAAAAGATAGAGTAGGAGAAAATGAAACTTACTATCTGCAGAAAAGTTCCCTAAAGCCATCACTGCAGAAATTGGGATCTAAATGATTGTATTCCATCATTAAAACAAAACAAAACTGTCCAAGCTGTATGCTTTACTACGACAAAATTAGACTCTTGCTCAGCTGTTGGTGTGTATGAGTGTGGGAGTATTCCATGTTGGATGCACATATATTAAAAATTACAATTAACTCTTCTCTTCCTGCTCATCTATTGACACATAAGGATCTGTTATTTTTAACTCAAATGGTTGTGTCAAACCTTTATTTACAATGAATGCTATTCAAGGAGAAGTGCAGTTATATTAGAGGAAAGCTTTACTTTTAGGTTTGAAAATCTCCTCTTGGTTTAAATTCAGCTTCTATTAATGGTCTAGACAGATCACTGGATCTCAGAAAAGCTCTGTTTTCTTTTTTTTTTATATTTTTTATTAAAGATTTTTATTTATTTATTCGACAGAGATAGAGACAGCCAGCGAGAGAGGGAACACAGGCAGGGGGAGTGGGAGAGGAAGAAGCAGGCTCATAGCAGAGGAGCCTGATGTGGGGCTCGATCCCAGAACTCTGGGATCACGCCCCGCCCTGAGCCGAAGGCAGACGCTTAACCGCTGTGCCACCCAGGCGCCCTGAAAAGCTCTGTTTTCTACCTATAACTTAGGACATGTGTGTGTATGCACATGCACGTGCACGCACACGCATGTTGTGTGTGTGTTTGAATTCTTCCATCTTTTTTCTAATAAAATTTTTATTTTAAAATAAATTTAGGGGGCGCCTGGGTGGCGCAGCGGTTAAGCGTCTGCCTTTGGCTCAGGGCGTGATCCTGGCGTTATGGGATCGAGCCCCACATCAGGCTCCTCCACTAAGAGCCTGCTTCTTCCTCTCCCACTCCCCCTGCTTGTGTTCCCTCTTGCGCTGGCTGTCTCTCTCTGTCAAATAAATAAATAAAATCTTTAAAAAAAAATAAAATAAAAAAATAAAATAAATTTAGATTTATAGAAAGGTTGTGATGATAATACAGATAAATCCCATAGTCTCCATAGTAAGTGTCCCCTATTATTAACATCTTACATGAGTATGGTACATATGCCATACACAATTAATGGTCCAAGATTGATACACTATTATTAACTAAAGTCCAAATATTATTCAGATTTACTTAGTTTATATGTCATCCAATTTTTGTTCCAAGATCTCATCGAGGATACCACATTACATTTAGTTGCCATATCTCCTTAGCACCTCTCTGCTACGTGACAGTTTCTCAGATTTTCCTTGTTTTTTGATGACCTTGACACTTTTGAGGAGTATCAGATGTTTTTGTAGAATATCCTTTAATTGGTATTTGTTTAATTTTTTTCTCATGATTAGACTGAGGTTACCAGTGTTAAGAGGAGAACCACAGTGGAAAAATACCATGTTCATTACATTGTATTAAGAGTACATCCTGTTGGCATGACTTATCACTGTTAATGTCAGTCTGGATCATTTGGCTGAGGTAGTGTTTTTCAGGATTCTGTACTGTAAAATTACTCTTTTTCCCCTTCCCTATTATACTCTTTGGGAAGACGTTACTGCACATAGCCCACACTTAAAAAGTGGGGGATTATGTACTACCTCCAGGAAAATCCTATTTTATGAAGGATATTGTGACAACTAAATGTATATAAATGTATATAAAACTAAATGTATATAAAAGGCCTGAAAAAATATACAGTATCATTTAAGTGAATATTATTCATGGCAATCATAGCACTAAGAGTGTCAAATGGCTGCTGGGTGTGCTGTTTAACCAAGATTTCTGCAAATAACTGATAAATATGTTATAAAGTTGAAGGAGTAGATGGAAAGAAAGAAAACTGAACTTTAATTAAGGAAGCAAATGCCTTCCTAAGGAATTGCCTTATCAGAATTTCATTTCTACTCTTTACAAGTGTTCCGAACTAGTTTGCAGACATGTGCTCATTTATTTTCAAATCTACTACTTGGTTAGTTGAGTGTTTTTTTTCAAAATCTGTTTGGCTTGAACCAGATGTCAGGATACCTAATTTGCATTATCATTGTATGTACCAAATTTTTACAGACTCTCCCTTTACACTCAGTCAATTTATAACCAGTCAACTTTTTAGTGTGATACAAAAATATGGAGAGAATACAACCCAATTATGATTTTTTTAGATGTACCCATTGGATATGAAAAAAAGAACAAGAATTAAAACCTATTCTTATACAGCAAGAATGAGTGACTGCAGTCATCGAGATTATATATATCCCGAAATTTCATTCCTAAGTAAATATCCATAGAAAATTGTTTTTGGTGCATAAGAGTACTCAATGTTTATTTAACAGAAACTATAAAAAATATCATAAGAGGGGGACCTGGGTGGCTCAGTTGGTTAAGCGTCTGCCTTCAGCTCAGGTCATGATCCCAGGGTCCTGGGATAAAGCCCCATGTTGGGCTCCCTGCTCAGTGGGGAGTCTGCTTCTCCTTCTCCCTCTTCCCCCTGCTTGTGCTCTTTCTCTCTCTCTCTCAAATAAATAAATCTTTAAAAATATTATTACAAAACAGTGACATTGGTAATTCATTATTTAAGGTAATAGGGAAAATTGTCAGAAAAGAACTGGTCATATACTTTGGGGAAAAATACAATGAGTGGAAAACAATGATAAAAGTTAAAATTGTAAGCTGTGAATACCTAGAAATGGAAAGTTGGCTACTAAATAGTTTGTAGGTATTTACATGAAATGTAGAAAAGAAGGGCTGCATTTTTATTCATTTATTATTTTGCATAGAAATGTATGCATTAAACCACCAACAAAAATCAGTGGTGCATGGGGCACCTGAGTGGCTCAGTTGGTTAAGCCTTCAACTCCTGGTTTTGGCTTGGGTCTTGATCTTGGGATCATGGGTTGGAGCCCTGCATTGGCTCCATGCTCAGCGCAGAGTCTGCTTGGAATTCTCTCTCTCCCTTTGCCCCTACTCCTCTTGCATGTGCATGCTCTCTCTCTCTCTCTCTCTCTCTCAATAAATAAATAAATAAATAAATAAAATCTTTTCTTAAAAAATTCGGTGGTACATACCAAAATGTTTTCATTAGCGTCTTCCAGCCGTTAACTTAGTATCCAGGAATTACAAATTTGCCGAAGGGCCATAATTGGTTTGGGAATTCATGGTCAGTTTTAAAATCCAAAATAAGGGTCCTGTGTAATCCCTGTGCAGTCCTTGCTATTGAAAGGAAGAAAGAGGTAGTGTGAATCAGATTTGGTTTTGAATCCCAGATCATTCATTTATTAGCTGTGTGGTTTTCAAAAAGCCACTTAGCCATTCTGTGCCTGTTTTGTATGTGTAGAGGCCTAAAGATGTTTGTGACGTGACCAATGCATGGTAGATGCTCATTGAAGAGACTCTGTCATTGGAATTTATGTTGGACACTGACCTCTGGTTTACATGACTGCTACTTCATATTGCCTTCTTTTGAAAAATTTTAAAATACTTTGCTCTTATTTTGAGAAAATAAGTATTAAAAATTGCTAGATTCCTCAAGCTTAGAAGTACATACACCACTCAGGGAAATTAATGTTACAAATGTGTAATCAGTTATGTTGCTTTGACTGGACTGAAGTGGTAAGGCTGAATATCCTGAGGAGAGTTTTAAGTTCATTTACTTTTTATTATGCACTTAAAAATGTTTGGGGGATATAATTAAAAATCCTGGAAGACGATGTGAAATGTGACTTAAATTCCTGAAACTTTGTTAAATTTTGTCAAATTTTATTCTTTTCTCTTGTTAAAAAGCAGAAAAACACTTCTCTGAAATGTTCTTATTAAAAATGTTATTCAACTTTATTTTTATCTAGATCTCGATATTAGGTTTTGGAACTTTATTTCTCCATTCTTTATGTTTGACAGATAGAGTATTGGTTTGTTTTTAATGAAGCTGGGAAAATAGTTCAAAGGGGAAATAAGTAAAATGCATTTGCTATTCAAGAGCCGAAAGTGTAGGCAATAATGAAAATCTTCCTATTAACTGTAGTGATTGAGAAATCAGTTGGAGAGCTGTAATTGTCCATTAAGATAATGAGCACCATGAGCTGGAAACAGCATGTGTGGAAAAAGGGCTAGTACAATGCACCATAGGAAAACTGCAACTATCAGAGCATCATAAACACTAGAGGAGCATAAAACTACATCAAAGAATTACAGACACTGGGGATGCTTTGATAAATTTCAGGGACCTCTTAATGGCACTCTTAAACATGTTTAATATGAATTTTAGGAGATAAAATATTTTCATCATTTACCAATTATCTTTTTGCATATTTTCTATTAAGTTGGTTATTGTTGATGATTTGGTCATTACTTTACAAAACAGTCTAATTTAATAGCTGAGCTCCCTTTGGGCTTTCCCCAGGAAAAATAAAATTGCTCATATTTGATTAAGTGATTGAAAAATGAAATGAATAGTAGCAGTGTCACCTTTAAACTTTTATGGCTTTTTATTTAAGGAAATGAAATATTTGGAACTTTTTAATCTTCTTAATGTTAGCACTCAAGAGTAGAATTATTTAAAGTTTCCATGTGCTGGCATTGTATCAGGTGCTTGGAATTAAAAACTAAGAAAGACATGATACTTTTGCCCAGTCTATTTAAAGAAAAAAATATACTCTTGTGCACTATGCTCTATACAGTCAGGCTTTATAGAGAGCTTTGCAAAGTTTCTGGTTAGGGAGCCATTAAGCATTGATGATTTCTGAAGTTGGATCATGAAAATACAATAGAAATTTGCGAGGCAGCAGTGGAGCCTTTTGGGCACTGAAAATATATGTTTAACCAAAATATTAAGAAATGAAATAATTTGGGAATGGGATTGTTGTTCTCTATGACTAGAGCCTATTTTGAATGATGGGGAAATTGAAGCAGCTGATAGAAAAGTAGGTAAGATGGTTACAAAGATGAATGTTTGCTTATATAACTAGACTATTAATGTGTGCAAATAGTGTCAAAACAAAAGAAATAAAATATTTTAGGAACATTATATTTAAGTTAGTTAAGCACTCTAGTGCTTGTTGAAAAACAGAATCTTGAAATCTGTTTCTTAACTGAGCTGTCTTGCTTTGGGATATTAGAAACATACTTTGTTGGACAGAGACACAATTCCATCTTTATGCCAGCCTCTCTGTCCTTGCAGCCTGACTCTATGGTGTAGGATTCTGCAAAGACTAGGGTTCTTGCTTCCCTTCTTAAAGTCACTGCCCGGAGGAGGTGTTGGCTGAGAAAAAGGGAATCATACTCCAGAGAAATATTTGGCCACGGGGAAGGACGTTCTCAGGTGTCAGTCAGTAGAATGTGGCTTCTGTTCCTGAATGAGTCTGAGGTAAAGGTCCCTTTTGACAGAAGGATGTTAAAGTGGGGAGAATAAACCTGGAGTCAGAAAGGGTAGGTGTTTTCTTAAAGATTAGGAGATGGATCTCTTGTTTAGGCTGAGAATGTGATATAAGTGTAATTTTATTATCTGAAAGGTCTTTCTTTCTTTCTTTCTTTCTTTCTTTCTTTCTTTCTTTCTTTCTTTCTTTCTTTCTTTCTTTCTTTCTTTCTTTCTTTCTTTCTTCTTTCTTCATCTTTACTCTGCCTCACTTCAGCCATTCATCAGACCTCTGCTGGACCTAAAGGCAAGTGACAAAGAACTGTTTAGGTCCTAGGCAGTTGCTCAGCACTCCACATAAGTGCCCCTTTCTGATCAGGGCCTGTTTACGTTCATTCTTGCCTCTCTGACTTCCAAATTTGGCTTTGTACTTAAGTCGGCCTCAGTCCCCATCTGCTTGACCCTTTTTATGTGGACTCTCCTCTACCCCAGGCATTTCAAAGGACATTGTGAGCTTTGGGCTCTTCTGTATCTTGCGGTTTGATCTGTTTTCACCCTCTGGTGTCTGCTATTGTCTCTAGGATTGCTGGGTTGCTGGTTCCATACTTTGCCAAAGATCTCTAAACTTTGATCCATCCCTGCCAGCTTATTTAAAGAGTTGTGTTGCTGGTAGCCTTTTTTCTTTTTTAACAGATCAAATATGAGATTTTCCTCCAAAATTATAACACGTGGGATTTCACATTTAATTTGATGAAAATACTCTTTTAAGTCCTGGAAACTGGCCATGGTAGTATTCATGGTATTGTGAAGGGAAACACACTAAAAGTTTATTTTTAACTATGTCCAAGATGACTCCAGGAACAGAATTATTTTCATGAACTTCTGCCTGGGGGACAGTTCCTTTTTCCTGTTCTCAATTCAGAAATCTCTGAGCTACCACATTACACTAGGCAAGTCCTTCCATGTGTATTGTGATGAGTAGATGTGTGAGAAATCACTGTCCTTGGAGATCCAGAGTGGAAACACTGTAAGTCTAAGAGGCCACGGGGCCTAATTGTGGAGGATTAAGGGAATAGAGCTTCTCCAGTAAAGAGGCAGAGGGGCACCTGTGGGAACCTGTGCCTTTGATTGAGACCTTAGCTTTTTTCTCCCTGCAGCTGTCTTACGTATCTCTGAAATTTTTCTTTACATTTTCTATTTATTCCTTCCTGATGCTTTGTGGAAACACTCCTTAATCTATATTGCCAGTTCCCTAATTCATTCCTCACCCTGAATCATTCTACTCTTCAATCAATATGTTGAGTTTATTATTTCTAAATTATATTTTGTGCACCTGGTATCTCCAGTTGTGTTTTTTGTTGTTGTTGTTCTATCTTCTTATGCCTGCTCAGATATTCAAATTTTTCTCTTATCCTTTGATGATATTCTATATACTTATTTTAAATATTTGTCCTGCCTGAATCCACTAATTCTGCATTGTATGGTATAGATGGCTTTGTACACGGTCTGTCTTTTACAAAGGTTGTGCTCTAGGTGGATAGAATCTCTAGAGATTATCAGCTTATGAAGCTCCAGCCTCAGCTTGTGTCTCCCAGTCTTTGGGAGTTGTGTGTGTGAATGGGCACCTCAGGGTAGTGAATGTTATAATCTGGAGAGATTTTTTTAAAATATCCATGCCTTGCTGAGTCTCTCCCTCTTCTCTTCTGATTCAGTTGGTCTGGTATGGGGCCTAAGCTTCAGTGTTTTTCAAAGCTGCCTTGGTAAAGTCAATGTGTAGCCACATTTGAGAACCTCAGAGTCCTAAGCACTGTGCTGAGAAATGGTAGCTGAGGGAAATGCTTGTGGACAGCCAGGAACACATACTCTGTCACGTGCCCTGTGACTTCATTACTGCAGCTGAGAATGGTAATGAAGTGATTAATGATCCCTCCAGGGCAAGGCGGAGAGAAGGGACAATCAGTATACCCAGAGCCTACCCTCCACCCATGACCCAGGACTTGCCTCTTCTCTGGACTGCTCCATCTGGAGTTGCCCCAGGGTTTTCCCACCTTTTCTTATCAATTTGTCTTTCTTATCCATCCGCCTCTCCTTTTATGCACCCTCTCCTGGATTGGAGGGAAGATGTTCTTGTTGGAAAGCACAATGTTGAGTTCTCTAGTCTGTTAGCCTTGCCCTATGAACAGTGGCAGAGATTGTGCAGTAACAGCTAGTGCTACGCCAGGGCAGACGCTTATGTATCATGTTGTTTCCCTGATGGCTGGCACTTCCTTGTATCCCCAGGGTACTTAATCATCTGTTTCTGAAAACTAATATAATGATAACAATTTACATTATTAAAGTGTTATGAAATTCCAAAAATGACAAGATTAAAAGTGCTTTATAGTATATTCCTGTGTAGTATTTATACTTGAAATATTCCAATATAATTTTTTAAAGATTTATTTATTTATTTTAAAGAGGGGGAGGGTCTGGGGAAGAGAGAGAGAGAGATATAGAGACACAGAGAGAAGTAGACTGCCAGCTGAGTATGAAGCCTGACAGGGGGCTGTATCTCAGGACCCTGAGATCGAGTCTGATACTTAACCGACTGAGCCACCCACACACCCCTCCAATATAATTTTGTTGAGACTCTTTAAAAATTTCCTATTGTATTAAACACAGCCTTTAGGGGCGCCTGGGTGGCACAACGGTTAAGCGTCTGCCTGCGGCTCAGGGCGTGATCCTGGTGTTATGGAATCGAGCCCCACATCAGGCTCCTCCGCTATGAGCCTGCTTCTTCCTCTCCCACTCCCCCTGCTTGTGTTCCCTCTCTCGCTGGCTGTCTCTATCTCTGTCGAATAAATAAATAAAATCTTAAAAAAAAAAAAAAACCACAGCCTTCTGAGTATATTTTAAACACTTAGTCAAGACTTAAGATAATCATAATGAGTATTTCTTTTTTTTTTTTTAAAGATTTTATTTATTTATTTGACAGAGATATAGACAGCCAGCGAGAGAGGGAACACAAGCAGGGGGAGCGGGAGAGGAAGAAGCAGTCTCCCAGCGGAGGAGCCTGATGCGGGACTCGATCCCAGGACCCTGGGATCACGCCCTGAGCCGAAGGCAGATGCTTAACCGCTGTGCCACTCAGGTGCCCCCATAATGAGTATTTCTGACTTTGCCCCATTATGCCTTTGTAGTTCTTGGAACTGTTTAATAGTTTTATTCTTTATTAATTGGATATTATTACTTCCTATGGCCTTCAGAAGAACTGTTCTCCCCAGGGTGCCTGGGTGGCACAGTCGGTTGAGAGTCCAACTCTTGGCTTCTATTCAGATAATGATCTCAGGGGTGTGAGACTGAGCCCTGCAAGAGGCTCCACGCTCAGCTCAGAGTCTGCTTAGGACTTTCTCTCCCTTTCCCTCTGTTCCCCCACCCTGCCCTGCACTCTGTCTCTCTCTCTCTCAAATAGATAGATAGATAGATACATAGATACATAGATGCATAGATAAATCTTAAAAAAAAAAACAACTGTCTCCCTGATTCTCTGTTTTATTCTGTAATAGTTTAAATAAAAGGATACCCATTTTATTTAGAGTTATATTAAAAAGAGTAAATACACACACACTGAGGCTTAATTTGAGGAATGAAACTTAGTGCCCAATTCTGTGAAATTTATTTTTGTACTTTGGGGAAGCAATGTTTGGCATATTTTTTATTTTAGAATTATGTTCAGATAGTTGAATTTGCTAAATTGAAATAACCACTGGAAGAGCTAAATGGTTACTCTAATTAAGTGGTATCACATGTGTCCTGATATATTATTTTCCTTGAACAACAGAATTAAATCCTCCCACCCCCACTACATTGCATCCTCTTTTTTCCCCCTTTAATTCTAGACCTCATTCCCAGCTTTTCAGCAGATATGAGTCTGGTTCCATCAAACATTTCCATAAGCGTTCTACTATAAATTGAGGTGAAAACAGGGCTGAGTGGTGTTTATCAGTCAGGAGATTTTTATAAGAACTGTCTTTATGTACAGATAATATGCCAGCAAACTGAAATTTTCTTTTCAACCATCGTAATAGTTGATGTGAGATAGCTACACAGGTGACCAGATTGGCCTCTGCTCATCATTTTACCTGTCACACAGAGACGTTCATACACTCTATTCCTCAGGTGTGCTGTACAAGATGTAGATAGGTGTATGTTACTGAATTGGATATAACCAAATTATTTGATGGATTCATTTTCTAGATATAACAAGTAGTTTAAAAAAACATTTGGTCTGCAACTCGACACCTGAATGATAAATATTTAATTAGAATATAAAATAGGACATTGAAATAAAAATCCAGGTATCTTTATAATTGCCTTACTTTTCTTTTTTTAACCAATTTGCCATTAAGCTGAAATAAAGAAGGAACACTTTACATAGGTTGTTGATTAAAATAGGTCATTGGAACACTCTGTAATGTTTTTCTGTAATGCATGGTTTGCACAGAAAAACTTATTTGTGTTATGGAATGTGATGTTTTGCAGTCATACCTTCCAATAGGATAATTTAATGCCCATGAGGCAAATGAAATATACCATTAAATATAAATATATTCTTACTGAAAATGGCCAGCTTACCCTCTGATTACTCAAAATTTTGGCCAAGCAAATATAGCACTATTTTAGTCAAAATGGGAATAGTTTGCTTTATATACAGTGCTCATCAAAAGCTCTTTTAAAAATGTCATCTGACTTTGAAATCCTTTGCATTATATATATGGTTAGAGGCAGAGAACTTGTAGAACAGAGAAAAGAGAGAGTAGAAGCATAAAGTAATTCATGCCATGAAATCTTTACATATTTTTCCCCCTGATCTGTGCAGACATTGATTATCACACTGACTTGAAAATATCGGATTAATGTTATCAAGGAGGTTTAAATTCCCAAGACATGCCATCTTTTAAATCAGATTTAACCTATGTTATTTTCAGTATTACTCAAAATATATTATCAAATCACTGATTTGCTCTTATGCTTGATAATTAACACACTATAAAATATGTAATTTTAGGTAACTATGTAGCCACTGTGGAGTTTTTCTACTTAGAAAAAGTGGATTGAATTTTGTCTCTCCTGTTAGCTCTATATTGTTTCGTTAAAATTCCAATGCAATCAGTCTTGTTGAGTCCTTAACTTTATCATTTTGGTGGATGTGGCTGAGAATCTTGCAGCTTTCTCCATTTCATGCCAGTGTGATCCTCTGTATTCCTTTTATAATCTGTCCAGGGAAATACAGTGATCCAGCTGTTCTTTCCTCCTTTGAGGCCGTTCCAGTGGTAGATATTTCTCTTTGCCTTATACAAGGTCTGTCTGGGGGAGGCTAGCTAAGCTGTCAAAATAGTGTGACTGTTGATTTCTGTGCCTGTTGAGAGTGCACCCACAGCACTGCCAAACTCAGTGTCTGATAGTTTAGGGACTCCTGAGGTCATCTGCTTAGACTGTGCTTAGACTTTTAATAGTGAGGCAGAGCTGGTGTAGTTATTGGTTGCCAAGCAGGGAGGACCTTGTGTGGTCAAAACTGTGATGTGAGAACATGGATATATACATATACTGAACCAGAAGGATTTCTATTCTAATACTTGTACTATATTGAGAATCACACCTGTTAGGCATAATTAGCAAAACAGAAAGCAGCAGAGTTGAAAGGGAAAAGGTCGTGTAAAACATATGGCAAAGATAGAATAAAGATTTTGTATTAAAAGCTCAGGGAAGAAAAGCAAAGTGAAATTAAATCAGTCTGGGTCTTAAACTCCACATTCCAGTGTGTATTGGTGTGGAAGGAAGGGGCAGAGAGAGATTTCATTTGAGCCGAGGACATATGTTTGGCCTGAGGTTTAGTGACAGCGTTAGGAGCATAAATCCCTGGGTATTGGAGAGACATCTGAGTAATATCTACTGAGACTAGGAGGGATAATAATTGAGTAATAGCACAAATATGTTCAAAACCTTTCTGGCACATAATTTTGTTGATGTCTATGAAAGTCATGAAAGTGAAGAGAAATGTTAGGACAGTTTAGAGCCAAGACTCTGAGTAGCACTGCTTGTGTTCAAACTCTGGGTCTCGCTTTTATCAGCTGGGTGACTCTTGACGGGTTATTTAACCTTTCTGCGTCTTGGCTTTCTGGTGTTAGGATGTAGAGCATAAGGCTATGGTTCGAATCAATTAAGTTAATGAATATAAAGTACTTAAAACAGTGCTTGGTACATAAAAAAATGCTCGATACATGTTAGTGAAAAACAAACATTAGAGTAACCAGGATATTTATGATAAAAGAAAAGAATGATATGACACAAGGGAAATTGGACCTGTTTTTGCCACTTAGCCTTAAAGTACTTTTCTGCAAGTAGTTTTCAGGACCTCGCCCCCAGAGTTTGATGTGGCTTTTGTATTCAGGTCCATAAATGTTTTTCAGTCATACTGAAGATCCTGTAAGGAATATGATATAGTTCTGTAAACTCACAAAATAATAGCAATATCTTATACTTTTTTTTTGTTTTCCAATTTATAAGTTTTTTTTTTTTTTTTTTTTTTTGGAGATAAATAAGACAGGCATACTCTACAGGTCAGAAAAGTGAGTCTGCTTAGAAATTTGCCTTTATGAACTTGTAATTTGATAGAATGCAATGCTGGCTTCAGGCCAAAGAAACGTTTATGTTTAGAGTGGTAATCAGCTCTTGCCTTGAGCAAAGGAAACATCATCAACTTAATACTAAAGGTTCTTTATTAGGATTTTTTACTGGGTAAATTAAAAAAATTTTTTTCATTACTTTTGCCTTTAATAAAAAAACAATGCTGGTAACTAATTTACCTTTGTAAAATACTAAATTGCAGCTGTCTTTTGCTTAGTACTTCCCTCTTGGTTAATACTTTGGCTCAAATGAATGGCTGTAAGAGTAAACTCTAGCAACCTGAGCTTTACATTATCTTCAACGGGCAACCTGAGGACTATTACCTAGAAAGCAGTTCATTATTCATCTCTTTTGAACAGTTGCCCAAATGAAACAATGGTGTCATACGTTATATTAACATGCAGCACAAAAGATCTCTGCTTACTAAACAGTTCTGAGCTCGGAAAAGGCTTGGGCCTTCTTCCAACTATTAACGTAAAAAACTTACTTACATCAGCAGAAAGCAAGTATTTAATGCAACGCCATGATAAATCTGAGGACTCTTGCCCTAAATACAGCTTTTTTAGCTTCTACTATCTTATTCTACCTTCCTCCAGATTCTGCTGCTGCATTTCCCTAGTGAAATCATGCTGACTAGAAATAAAATTAAGAAGACTTATGTGACAGGAATGAAATATCTTTAGTTTCAAGAATGGCCAGCCAATGCTGCTGTCACCCATAATTACAAATGGAGCCTTGGATGCTGTGAAGAGAGAACCAGGTGTGGGCTTTGCCGAGTACGTCAGCACTCTGATGTGTCTTTGCGTGTAGCTTTCCTGTGGCTCCTACAGGTAGAAGTATGAGCAAAATACATCTTCTGCCTTCCTAAATCATGCCAAAAATGATTTCTAATGGCATTTTATCCAAAAACGAAGCCTCAACAAACATATATGACTTTAGGAATATATTTTTTTAACTTGTTTGTATTTGTAACAACCTTTTATAGCAGAATGGGACTTGAGCACTACATTTCCACTCACAAAACTTGCTGAGTTACTTCTTCAACAGATTTACAACATGCCTAAGTAGGCTTATAATTTCGCTACTTTAAACCATGCTTTTCTTTGGAACACAAGCCCTATACATAGTTACTCCCATCAAGTTGGTTCAGTTTAACATACGAGTTTCTGGAGGCCTGATACATGCAGTTGATAACTACAGAGGATAGAAGATTTAAAAAGTAGATCCTAGAAGGTGACAGTTGTTTTCACCAGTACTTTTCTTTTAAACATCAAGGCATTGCTCAGAACACTTGAGTGATTAAAAAAAAAAAAAAAAAAGGTCTTACTAAATTCCTTACCAAGAAATCTGCTTGATAGATAACACTTTAGACCACGCAGTTAACATTAGGTTACACACACCTTACAACAAATGTTACCTTGTCCTGTTACAATAAGCCAGCCTGGAACTAGGAAAGAAAAATTCGCTGGGCTTTAGTTCCTACATGTCACAGTATCACACTCAGAAATAGAAAGAAATCTTATCTTCCTCTTCAGTAGTTATTGTCATGCCATACAGATTTTTAAAATGTTAACAAAAATGAAAACATCCTTGAAAGTATATTATCAGAGGGAATGAAGATAAAATAGTGGATCCATGTACAAGTGTGTGACGTGTCGTCGTTGCCTTTGGGGGTGGCATCTCTTCACTGATGGCAGTACTGCCGTCATCAGCGGCGGGGTCGTCTTCGTCAATGCCAGGACCAAGTTTGATCATCCTGAAGATCCTGTCAGCATGTGTCTGGGGACTCTCCAGACTGGGGCCAGAAGACGGGAGCGCAGTTTTGTAGAACAGGATGACCAGATGACTTTAGGAATATTTTTATCTTTTTGCTCTAAAACTTGTTGACAACTGTGACTCTTATTTTGGGGAACCATTCTTTGTGCCTGAAGTGGAGGCTGGAAGGAGGATGATCAGTTATTGAAAGGACTGAGAACTCACATTCTTGAGAAGAATGCAGGATCCAGAAAAGCGTGTTTTCAAGTATAGTTAACTTCGGCTCTGAGCCCAGAGGGCCTTTGCTTTCAGATAGGTTAAAGATGTGTATAGGTTTACTGTCACTTTCCAACCAGCTGACTTATCTAGTCAACTGTAGGCCACTGGGAGGAAAAGAAAAGAATTCTTGGGTAATATATGTTAACAAATAACACTCTTCTCTACCTTATTTTTTTCACTGATGGAGGGATGTGAAGATTAACTACTGCCTTCTCACTAACCTGAAGAAGGCTAAAGATCAAAATTTTTTAGTCCTAGTATTTCAACTGTGACTATCCAAGACCTTTATTACTGGGACTTGTATTGCCTATGATAGAGTTCTTCTATATTTACAATTTCAGAGTACTGTTTTTACTTTAGAATGGACTCTACCCATCAGTTTCGGTATGCACGTGGCATTCAGATTGGGAGTTCACCCTGTCTGAGTGGAAGTTATGTGGAGAACTTGGTAACAGTGCATTCCTGTGGTACCGTCCCCTCTACAATTTATGAGAGCTTGGTTTTGAGTCTTCTGTTGGGGCACAGTTCTTTGTATTTCTGCGTCCACACAAGTTTATTGCAAAGTATCATTTGGCTTAAAATATGTCCTCTTGCACTCTAATCTTTGTCTGGAAATATCCAGAAAGTATATTGTTGATAAGGCAGGGTAAAGGTCTAGCCATTTGACAATTGATTTAGAAATTTTTGTCTAGAATTTTTACTACAAATTTTAAGATACAAATGTTAGGAAACAAAAGTAAACAAGAAACAAGGTGATAAATCTTTTTTTTTCATCTTAGAATATGACTACCTACAATTGTGTGCTCTATTTCCAACACCATTAAATGGGAAAAATATATATTTTATTATCTTCATTTTGATGTGATTGATTCTATACTTTTTAAAAATTTTCTTTCCAAGTCTAAAATATTATATATGTTACCCTGTACCTTAGTGTTTTTCTTAATACTTCATTTATTTTTTCAGCTTTATTGAGATGTAATTGACAAATAAAATTATAATATATTTGAAATACAATGTGATGATTTGATATACATTTACATTGCAAAAATATTTCCTCAACTGAAATAATTAACATAACCATCACATCACATATTTATTTTTTGGGTGTGTGAGAACACTTAAATTCTACTCTCCTAATAAATTTCAATTATGCAATACAGTATTACCAGCTATAGTCACCATGTTATACACCAAAGCCCTTATTCATCTTATAATTGAAAATTTGTACCCTTTTACCAATGTCTCCCAGCTTCCCCTACCTGCAACCCCGGCAACCACTATTCTACTCTCTTATTGCTACGAGTGTGATTTTTTTTTTTTTTTTTTAAGATTCTACATACAAGGGTACCTGGGTGGCTCAGTCAGTTAAGCATCTGCCTTAGGCTCAGGTAATGATCCCAGGGTCCTGGGATGGAGTCCCACATTGGACTCCTTGCCCAGCAGGGAGCCTGCTTCTCCCTCTGCTTGTACATGCATGTTCCCTCTCTCTCTCTGTTGAATAAATAAATAAAATCTTTAAAAAAAAAGATTCTACATATAAGTGATACCATGCATATTTATCTTTCTCTGTTTAGCTTATTTCACTTAGCATAATGCCCTCCAGTTTCACCCATGTTGTCACAGATCTTAATATTTCCATCTTTTTTTAAGGGCTGAATAACACACACACACACACACACACACACACACACACACACACACACACCACATTTTCTTTACTCATGGACACTCAGGTTGTTTCCATAACTTGGCTATTGTGAATAAGGCTACAAAAACATGGCAGTACAGATATCTTTTTGAGAAAAAGATTTTATTTCCTTTGGATATATACCCAGAAGTGGGATTGCTGGATCATATGGTAATTTTATTTTTAATTTCATGAGGAACCTCCATACTGTTTTCCATGGTAGCTATACTAGTTTACATTCTCATCAACGGTATTCTACAAGGGTTCCCTTTACTGTACAATCTCAGTGGCATTTGTTATCTCTAGTCTTATTGATAAATGGATATCCAAACAGGTGATATTTCATTCTGGTTTTTATTTGCATTTCTTTAATTATTAGTGATGTTAAGCACCTTTTCATATACCTGTTGGCCATTTCTATGTTTTCTGTGGAAAAAAGTCTATTCAGGTCCTTTATCCATTTTTAATTGGATTATTTGTTTTTATGCCATTGAGATATATGAATCCATGTATATTTTGAGTATTAAACTCTGATCAGACATGTGGTTTGTAAATATTTTATCCCATCCCTTAGGTTGTCTTTTCATTTAATTGATGGTTTCTTTTCTTTTTTTTAAGATTTTATTTATTTATTTGACAGAGATAGAGACAGCCAGCGAGAGAGAGGGAACACAAGCAGGGGGAGTGGGAGAGGAAGAAGCAGGCTCCTAGCGGAGGAGCCTGATGTGGGGCTCGATCCCATAACGCCGGGATCACGCCCTGAGCCGAAGGCAGACGCTTAACCGCTGTGCCACCCAGGCGCCCCTAATTGATGGTTTCTTTTAATGTGCATAAAATTTTTAGTTTGGTGTAATTCCACTTATTTTCCTTTTTTGTTGCCTTTGCTTTGATATCAAATTCAAAAAAAAAAAATCATTGCCAAGAGTAATATCAAGGAGCTTACCCCCTTTATTTTCTTCTGCAAGTTTTATAGTTTCAGTTCTTATATTTAGGTCTTCAGTCTTTTGAGTTGATTCTTATGTATAGTGTTGGATGGTGGTCCAGTTTCATTCTTTTACATGTGAATATCCAGTTTTCCCAGCACCATTTATTAAAGGGACTGTATTTCCCCATTATATATTTTTGGGCTCCTTTGTTGAAAATTAATTAACCATATATATGTGGGTTTATTTCTAGGCTCTCTATTCTATTCCCCTGAATTATGTACCTGTTTTTATGTCAGTACCTTACTGCTTTGTTTACTATAGCTTTGTAATATAGTTTGAAAACAGGAAGCTTGATGCCTCCAGCTTTGTTCTTCTTTCTCAACATTGCTTTGTGACTATTCAAGTTCTTTTGTGGATCCATATGAATTTTAGAATTTAAAAAAAATTCGATGAACAATGTAATTTTAATATGTATTGCACTGTATCTCTAGAGGGCTTTGAGTAGTATGGACATTTTAACAATATTAATTCTTCCAATTCATGAACACAGATTATCTTTCCATTTATTTATGTCTTCAATTTCATTTATCAGAGTTTTATAGTATTCAGTGTACAGATCTTTCACCTTTCTGGTTAAATTTATTCCTAAGTGCTTTAATCTTTTTGATGCTATTGTAAATGGGATTGTTTTCTTAATTTCTCCTTTGGATAGTTTGTTGTTAATATGTAGAAATGTAACTCAGTTTTGTATATTAATTTTATATCCTGCAAACTTACTGTATTTGTTTATTAGTTACAACAGTATTTTGGTGGAGTCTTTAGGGTTTTTCTAGATACAGTATTATGTCATCTGCAGATACAGACAATTTTACTTCTTCCTTTCTAATTTGAATGTCTTTTATTTCTTTTTCTTGCCTAATTGCTCCAGCTAAAACTTCTAGTACTATGTTACATAAAAGTTGTGAAAATTGGGACTCTTTGTCTTGTTCTTGATCTTAGAAGAAAAGCTTTTAGCTTTTCACTGATGACTATGATGTTGGCAGTGGGCTTGTCATATATGGCCTATATTATGTTGAGGTACATTCTTTCTATACTCAGTTTGTTTAGTTTTTATCATGAAAGAATGTTTAATTTTGCCAAATGATTTTTCTACATCCATTAGGATGATCATATAATTTTTTCCTTCATTTTGTTAATGTGGTATATCACATTTATTAATTTGCATATGTTGAACCATATGCAGTTTTGATAACTGATTTCATCTCCTTACTAGTAATTGGTCTCATGAAATTTCCTGTTTCTTCATTATTCAATCTTGATAAGTCATATGTTTCTAGAAATTTACCCATTTCTTCTAGGTTATCTAAATCGTTGGCATATAATTGTTCATAGTAGTTTCTGATAATCTGTAATATTTTTATGTTATCACTTGTAAGGTCCCCTCTTTTCCATCTGACTTCATTTATTTAAGTCTTCTATCTTTTTTACTTGATCTAGGTAAAGGTTGTCAATTTTGTCTTTAGTTTCATTGATTTTTTTTCTATGTATCTCTTTAGTCTTTATTTATTTCTACTCTGACCTTTGTTATTTCCTTTCTTCTACTAGCTTTGGGCTTAACTTGTTCTTCTTTTTCTAGTTCCTTGAGGTACAAAGTTCAGTTGTTTATTTGAAGTTTTTGTTTTTTGTTTTTTTTTAATGTAGGTATTTCTGGCTACGAACATTTCTCTTAGAACTACTTGTGCTTCTTTCCTTAAGTTTTGGTACATTGTATTTACTTTTTCATATGTCTCAAGATATTTTTTATTTCCCTTTTGATTTCTTCTATTACCCATTGATTGTTGTTTAATCTCCACATATTTGTGAATCTTGCAGTTTTCTTCTTGTAATTGATTTCCAGTTTCACACTGTTGTTGTTGGAAAAGATGCTTGATATGATTTCAGTCTCCTTAAATTTATGAACATATGGTCTAACATATGGTGTATCTTGAGAATGTTCCATGTGTGCTTGAAAAGAATGTGAATTCTGCTGCTATTGGATGAAATGTTCTGTATCTATTTGTTAGGTCTGTCTGGTCTAATATGTATTTTAAGACCAATGTTTCCTTATTGATTGTCCGTCTGAATGATCTATCCATTGTTGAAAGGTGGCTCTTGAAGTCCCCTACTATTATAGTATTGCTGCCTATCTCTTCCTTCAGGTCTGTTAATATTTACTCTATATATTTAGGCTCTAATGTTGGGTGCATACATATTTATAACTGGTATATGCTCTTGATAAATTGACCCCTTTATTATTATATAATGTCCTTCTTTGTCTTTTATTACAGTTTTTGCCTTTAAGTATATTTAGTCTGATATAAATATAGCTACCCTGCCTTCTTTGGTTTTTATTTGCTTGTAATATCTTTTTTCATCCCTTCAATTTAGCTTGTGTGTGTCCTAAAAGCTGAAGAGAGTCTGTTGTATGCAGCATATAGTTGATTATTGTTTTTTAATCCATTCAATTACTTTTTGTCTTTTGATTGGAGAATTTAGTCCATTTACATTTAAAGTAATTATTGGTAGGTCTGAACTTAACCGTTGCTGTCTTATTAAAGGTTTTCTGGCTGTTTCACAGTTCTTTGGTTTCTTTCTGCTCTTGCTCCCATCTTTTGTGATTTGATGAGGGTTTTTTGGGGTAGTGATATCCTTTGATTCCTTTCTCTATATATTTTTTGTGTATCTACAGTAAATTTTCACTTTGTGGTTTTCATGAAGCTTACATCTTATAACAGTCTATTTTAAACAGATAACTACTTACCCTCAAATGCACAAAATACTACATTTTTACACTCTCTCCCCCCAAATTTTATGTTTTTCATGTCATAATTTCCATATTTTTATATTGTATATCCATTAGCAAATTATTTTTATTATTTTTATTATTTTTATTTTGAATACTTTTGTTTAACCTTTATACCTGCATTAAAAGTTATTTACCCACCACATTACTGTATTAGTGTATTTTGAATTAAGCTTTATATTTACCTTGACCAGTGAGTTTTATACTTTCTTATATTTTCATGTCACTAGTTAATATTCTTTCATTTCAGCCTGAATAACTCCCTTTAGCATTTCTTGTAAGGTCAGTTTAGTTGTGGTGATCTCCTTCAGCTTTTGTTTTTCTGGAAAACTCTTTATCTCTCCTTCACTTTTAAAAGATAACTTTCCCATATATTCTTGGATGACAGTTTTTTTTTTTTTTTCAGCACTTTGAATATATCATCCCACTGCCTTCTGGCCTGCAAGGTTTCTGCTAAAAAATCTGCTCACAGTCTTAAGGGTGTTTCTTCCTATGTAACACATTTCTTTCCTCTTGCTGCTTTTAAGATTTTCTCTTTGACTTTAACTTTTGACATTTTAATTAAAATGTATCTGAGTGTAGGTTTCTTTAGATTCATCTTCTTTGCCATTATTTAGGCTTCCTAGATCTGGATGTCTGTTTCTTTCCCCAAGCTTGGATTTTTCAGCCATTTTCTCTTTAAATAAGCTTTCTGCCCCCTTTCTCTCTTCTCCTTCTGTATAATGCAAATATGTTCTGCTTGATGGTGACCAATGAGTCTCTTAAGCTATCTTCAGTCTTTTACATTCTTTATGCTGGATGAATTCCACCATCCTGTCTTTGAGTTTGCTGATCCTTTCTTCCATTTAACGTAGTCTGCAGATTAACCCTTCTATTGAATTTTTCAGTTTAGTTATTATATTCTTCAGATCTATGATTTCTATTTATTATTTCTTTATGTTTTATATCTCTTTATTGAAATTCTCACTCGTTCACGCATTGCATTTTTTACATTGGCCATCATCTTTGTGATTGTTATTTTTAACTCTCTACTGGATAAGTCACTTACCTGTGTTTTATTAGGATCAGGTTCTTCAGATTTATTTTGTTCTTTTGTTTGAAACACATTCCCTTGTTTCTTGATATTCCTTGGTTCTGTGTTAGTTTCTGCCCATTGGCTGAAACAGCTACCTTTTCCAATCTTTATAGACTGGTCTCATGTAAGAGATGAGTTTGTCAATAAATATAGCCCAAGAAGTCTAGTTGCTTCTCAAGCCTTTGCACTTGTGTGAAGCATTGTCTTTGTTTTTAGTGGCTGCCAGTAGCGAAGGGTATGCCAAGACCCATCAGTGTCCCAAAAGGGAGGATTGCAGTCAGCACCTAGATGCAGACTGATTAGAAGCAGGACCCTTAGGCAGCAGCTGGACATATATGCAGTTGACTATATACCTCTTCCCAAAGGAAACCAGCAGATGGGCATTTTTGCCTGCTCCTTCTGCACTGATTCCTAGTGGTGTGGTGAGTGCTCATGTGCTCATTAACAACTGCTTCTTTGTTTGTTATAGTTCTGTGTGACTCACGAATGCAAGCTCTGCTGGCTATTAGAGCTAAATGATTTGGAGGCCCATCCTTTGAGTGGTAGCTGTTGTAAAAGTTGGAGTGCTAGATGTATATACAATTTCATTCCAGAGAGATACTGGCAACTTGGTTTTATTTTCTGGTGACTGGATTTTATTGTTGGAATGAGGCTGAGGGAGAATACAGGGAAGTGCCCACTGATCTCCCTGATCTCCAAGGAGGATTACAGCCAGCACTGGTTGTGTGCTCATTAGAAGCTGGACTCTCAGGCAGCAGCTTATTAAGCAGTAGTCAGTCCCCTTCCAGGGAAAAACTAGGAGGTGGTAGTTTTTGCCTACTCCCTCTGTGCTCTGTCCTGGGGGAATAGACATGGCAAATGCTTGTTGTGCTCCTATGAAGAACTGTTTATTTGCTATAATACTGTGGGACTCCATGCTCTGTTGACTTTCAGAGCTGGGATTTTTTTTGGGGGGTGGGGGGGAGTCTGTCCCTCCGGTGGGAGCCTTAAAATCTGGGGTGCTAGATGTGTGGTCCAAACCCTTCACTCTCAGAAAGAAGCTGGGAATTGAGGTTCCCTCACAATTGTATGACACTGTGCTAAGGGTGGGGTTTATGGCAAGAGTGTGTCTCAGCCTTTCCTACTCATTTAGGTGTATGTATTTTCTCATTTGCCAAATGTGTAGGAGTCATTCAGCTAGTTTCTGGATTTCCCTGGAGAGAATTACTCTCTGTGTAGCTGTGTACATTCACAGCATCTGTGGGAGGAGGGATATTTAGGAGCCTCCTATATCATTATCTTGGTCCTGTCCCTTAATATCTCATTTATGTACTTAACAGTGTTCAAGTAAATGTTATATTAATTCTTTAATTCTTATGTTTGAGGTCACAGCAAAAACAAGTATTCTAAAATATCATTTTTGAGATACTGACCTATGTTATATAAATCATATTGCCCTTGATATCTTTGCATATCCAACAGAGTACTTGGTAATGAAATTTTTTCTATACATTCAAAATTGTCTCCTTGAGTTAAAAAGAAGTTAAAATTAATGCTAATCATGCATGTTACTTTTTGGTAAGCATTTTTTTTTCTGAAAATAACTTGAATACGATACCTTTAGAGTGATATTATTTGCCACCTTTAGCTTACAGTTTTTAATATTTCTTACATCATATATGTATGAAATACAAAGCATTTTTCCAAGTTTTATTTTTTAGTAGATGTTAATGTTTTGAAGGAGATAATCTGGTGTTTTGCAATGCCACTGAAAAAGGGTGTTGGCTATATGCCAAAAAGAAACCTTAGTTTGCCTCGTGCTTGATCATCAGCCTGGCAGAAAGTTCTGTTTCACTAAGCTTTCAGTATTAGACTTTGACTACATTTCTGCTTTCTAAAGGGCAATATAATTTTTAATGTATTTCTTTTGGATCTGTCCTTTTAACAGAAAAAAAATCCCGGTGGGAAAGTGGGAAGCAAAATTAGTTCTTAGATTGTTTCGTAAGTATAGAAGTGTAGTAAAGAAAGGATGCTTTTCTTTAGGCATATTTCTTGTAGGTCAGAATGACTCCTGATGAAATATTTTTCCATATAGCAAAGTACACTTTTCTAATGATCAGATTGTATGCCCACAGTTTTACATCTTCTCCCTCTTAAGTGCTTTCAGATGCATTAACAATTTCCTTACTGGACAAATCCTTATGTTAATAACTGTTTACTTCAGATTTGTTAATGTGCTAGTAATTATATATAATCTTTGTGCAAGGGATTTTTGTGTGATTTCTTCACTTAATGAGACTCAGAATAGTGGCTGGTAAATAGTGACTGGTACATACTAGATACTTAATAAGTACATGCGAGTGGACAGCTGACTGACTGACTAAATGAATGTGTATAGTGATCCAAGCTAAACATTAGCTCTCCACAACAGAGCTGTGAATGAAGATGTTTCTGTGCTGAAGGCAGACATGCTTTGCCTTATGTTAGGTTAAAGGGTATCTCACTATTTCTACCTACCATGGAGGATATAGAAAAATCCATAAACTAACCTTTTAACAACAACAACAAAAAAAGGTATTCCTTTTGAGGATTTTGTTCAGTATTGGAAAACATCTTTTATTTAATACAACCACTATTTAGTTGAATTTTTTTGTATAATTTTTTGTACAAAGATCCTCTGTGTATTAAAGAATTTATTAATCTTACATAATCAACTTGATAATAAAACTATTTTATAATGAAATTAATTCTAAGGGATTCTATCATGTTTCTCATAACATAATCAAGTTGTAGAATTAATTCATTTTCCTCTAATATGTTTTCATTTAGGGCTTAAACGAAACTCATTGACTCATCCAAATTCATATTTGGGTCATTATCCTAAGGCCAACAAATGCAGCATCTCAGGTATGCCTGACCTTGGACATTCAGAGTCTAGCAGGAGGGAAGAATAACTGTGGTTAGTGGGTTAAATGATCTGGAAAGGCACGATGGGAGCCTGGAGGAGAGGCATCAAAACCAAATTAGAGAAATCACAGCGCTCTTCTGCAGGAGTTGATGAGCTCGCTGATTTTTTAAGAAACAACTCCATGCTATTTGATGAAGAAAAGTGGTTGCTATGGAACAACGGTGACAGGCATTTAAAAAGAGCAAAGAGAATCTGTGAAAGTACACAGAAGTAAAAAAGACATAGTAAATGGTTCTATATGGCTGATGGCAAGACATGTATATCAGGAATGCTCAGATATACAGCAAATATTTATAAAATAGAAAGGGTAAAATGTCTTTTCTTCCTCTTTTTACCATATGAAACTCTCTACTTAGGTAATTTCAGCCACTCCCAAGGAAAATGCACATATTTATCAAGACTACATGGGAAGTTATTAAAAAACTGTGGACTCTAAAGTTAGCTTTAACTTATTAAAAAAATGTTTTATGCAGAATCTATTTTCTGCCAGTGTAACAACTTGGCAGTAAAAAAATAAGAAAAACCACCTTTGAAAATTTAGAAGCATGCTTCTGAACAACTCAGAGATTAAAGAGATGATGATACAAATTATAAAATATAAACTGAATGGAAATAACCACTATGTGTCAGTACATGTAAAGCAAATGTATAGCCCAAATACTACATTAGAAAGAATAAATGTTTAAAATGCATTAGCTAAGCATTTAATCTAGAAGTTAGAAAAAACATAACTGAATATATTCAAAGAATGTAGGAAAAAGCAACTAGTGAAAATAAGATCATAGATTCAGGAAGTAGAAAAATAGGTCTATATGATATAATAAGCATATAATACAGTGGACCCACAAAGTCACATTGGCCCTGTGAAAGGCTAATAAAAATGGACAAACATCTGGTAGGATTAATAATTTAAAAAGAGAAGGCATAGATACACTGGACATGGAAATGTAACTATCAATTGTACAGAGATTGAAATGCTTCTAAGAGACTGTTATGAAGAACTTCATGCCAACAACTCAGAAGACTGAGATGGACCGACCCAATTCCGAGATCACTGCAGTGGCCTCCTAGTCAGTCCTTGACCCTTGGTTCTTCCCTGTCCCACTTCCCATTATCCACACAGCACAGAGATCTGTTTACAAAGCAAATCTAATCATGCTACTCTTCTGCTTAAATATAAGCTGTAAATGACTTTCCGAGTCTAAGGAGAAAGTATAAAATCCTTAATGTTTCCTGCAAGAGATGGCCTCTTGCTCCCACCTCTTCATTTTCATCTGTCCCTACTCCATCCTTGCTTACCACTCTCCAGCCGGTGTTCTCCTTTCCCTCTCTTCCTGAAATGTGCTGAATTCTTTCTGTCTCAGACCCTCCACCCATGCTGTCCTCTCCACTGATGGCACATTCTTTCACCACATTCTCTTGGATAATTCTTATTTACCTTCCAGATCTTAGCTAAATGTTACTTCTTCCATGACAGCTCCTCAGAGACTATATCCCTGATTAGATTGCTATGGTATAGTCTTTCCCATTATTGTGTGCTTTTCTTTGACAAGTCCAATCTCATTTAGACATGATTATATTTAATTTTTTTTATTATTCACTACATATATGTATACATTTTATGTCAGGAGTCATGTCTGTTGAATTGGCTGCTTTAATCCCCCAACCCCAGTACCAGTCTAGGATCTTCCCCATTGTAAATTTTCAGTCTACTTTCTCATTTATTCAGAAAAAAGTGGGCTTTTTTTTTGGCATACTTTTTATGGACTTCGTTCTCTCGGAAGTTATAGAAACTCAGCAGTGAACAAAACAGGCAAAATTGCTGCCATTGTCGAGTTTAATTTGATGTATATATATGAGAACGTGTGGATGCCAAACAAATAAATGAGAAAAATGCTGTCAGATGATGATATAAGTGCTATGGAGAAAAAAAGGTGAAAGGGATAGGATTGTACTTTTAAGTAGTATGGAGAGGAAAGACTACATTGAGAAGTTGATACTTGAGTTATGCTTTGAAAAAGCCTTCTGTAATACTTCCAGAAAAAGAGATAATTGCTCCTTCCTCAGGGCTTTTAAAAACTGTATTTATAACAACTTCACTATAATTTGTTGTTTTATTTCCTGTCTCTTGCCAGCTTTGATTGTGGCAGCCTTAAGGTAATAGTAACTCTTTTATCCTTTAATTCCCATCATACCTATCTTGTCCAGTTACTATTTTTTGAATATTAAAGAATACTCGAATGAATGAAGGTGTTTAAAGGTTTATTGCAACATACCTACTTTGCACAGAACTTTTAAAAAACAGCTTTATTGAGGTATAACTGGCATAGAATAAGCTACACATATTTAAAGTATACAATTTGATAAGTTTTGATGTACATATACACTAGTTTTGTAAACCCTTCTTCCTGCCTCCCCCGACTCCCAAATCAACCAGTGACCTGCTTTTTGTCACTATAGATTAGTTTTAATTTTATTAAGCTTATGTATACATATACATATATAGAGAGAGAGACAGAGACAGAGAGAGAGATATGGAAATGAATACAGCTGTATCAGTAATTTTGTATAAACTTTTGTGTCTGGCTTCTTTCATTTAGCATACCATTTTGAGATTTATATGTGTTGTTATGTATCAGTATTTCATTCCTTTTTTGTTGTTGTTATTGTTGAGTAATATTGCATCATTTAGATGTAACAGAATTTGTTTATATTTCCCATTTCATGGATTTACACAGTGTTTTAAACATTTGTTTGCAACTTACTTCTCCATAGAAATAGCAGTAGTAATAAAATCTGCGCAGACTGGGGGTAAGGAAATGCAAAGTTCTAAGGTTGCAAATAGAGAAACAAGTGTAAGACTATTCTAGATATTTTCCAATTAATAGACATTTGACATTTGTGTTTACCAAGATCTGAAAATTGTCTGTAATCATTGGAATGCTTTTTGGCTATAAGGATGACTAAAGAAATGCTTGCATATTGGTGGAATCACTACCAGTTATGTCTATTTAAAAAATTATAGGAAATATAAAACTGTGTGCTTAACTACTGCATTGGAAATCTAAAAGTATAATTAAAACCTCATAAAGGCATTGTGGAGAAGAAAACAGAATATAATCACTTTGCCTTTGCATGGAAAATTGATTCCTTTAGATTAATCTGTCCTTTTCCTTTGATGACTCTTAGATAAAGGGGGTATGAAAAGTAATCTGCATAGTTTTGTTTAAGTATTACTTTCTGTCACCGCTTTCTTCTGATGTCTATTCTTAACCATAAATTAAGTAATCTTAAATAGGGACATTTTGCTTCTCATTTATCTTAGTTTTGACTTTCATTGGCTTAAAAGGTATCTGTCTACGTAGAGATACAACTCTCTCTAGCTATCTACATGTAGCTCTCCACATCTTTTTTTGTAGAGCAGTGCTAGTCCAAAGAATAAGTGCGAAGAGAGTGGAAACTAAAGCTCTGCACTGTACTTCCCCTTTCAATGGCCTCATCTAGATATTTCTGTGCCAATTTTTTTATTTTCTTCTAATTTAAAAAAAAATTATTCATTTGAGAGAGAGACAGAGAGAACACAAGCAGGGTAAGAGGCAGAGAGAGAGGGAGAAGCAGGATCCCCGCTGAGGTGGGAGCCCAATGCAGGGCTGGATCCCAGGACCTGGAGATCATGACCTGAGCTGAAGGCAGATGCGCATCCATCTGAGCCACCCAGGCGCCCCTCTGCCAGTGTTTTTATACTGGTACAAAGAAGGAGAGGAAGTCATCCAAATAAAAAATGTTTACAAAGATGTTAGAATTTTCATATATTATGTATAAGATCCTTTTTTAGAATGAAAAGCCATACAGACTTGTAAGAAGTTGCAAAGAAATAATATTAGAGCTCCGGGCCCTGGGACATGGCTAAGAGAGACTCTGGACAGGGCAATGCCACCTGTTTCTGGAGTCACATCACCGCCAGCTTATCCTGCCTGCAAGAGGGGCCAGTTCCTTCATCTGTGGTACAGCTTTAAATGCAAGGAATTCAAGATATTAAAAGTGCAATATGTATGGAGGAGAAATTGAAAGGCAATCTACAAAAGACGGAGATATGACAATATTGCCATGTTTATAGGTAATTGCCTATTCTTAGTAATTGACAGTTGATTCCTAGGCTTAGTTCTCTGAGAATGGAAGCTGCTTTGCCTGTAATTCTAACTGGTTTAACTGAATTGTTTTGATGTATTTATATCTCCCACCATTTTAGATTTAAACTGTTTTATTCTGGGAATATAATATTGTGCAGAGATTAAGAATACAGTCAGAAAAATCTGGGTTTAAAGTTCTGCTTTTTCATACTCTATTTTCATGTTCTTGATTGAATTTTTTAACATCTTCAAGACTCACATATAAAAACAGGAATTCTTATTTCATTAAACTTTCTATGATTGTTAGGATACTAAATAAGACCCATACAATAACATCTACTTATAATGCCCAGTGCATAGACTGTGCTTAGTTAGTGAAAATCAATGGTGGAACCCATATTTATAAGTTTTGATATTTTCCGCAATGCCTTTTTCCTTATTAGTGTCCTTGAGATGGGCCTTGTATTGAAGATAATAAGGTGAAGATAAGGAAAAGGGGCAACATCCTCTCAATGAGGATTCATTAATAACTAATATTTATCTAGCTCAGAAAGCCCTGTATATACATTATCTCTTTTAATCATTTAAAATATTGAGGAAGTATATAGCATTACCCTTTTTTACAGAGTAGCAAACTGTGCATGCACACACACACACACACACACACACACAGTGAGAGCAAGAGAAAGATTTTTAAATTTTTTAAATTTATGTATTTATTTATTATTTATTATTTTTTAAGTAATCTGTACACCCAATGTAGGGCTCCAGCTCACAACCTCAAGATTAAGAGTTGCATGCTCTTATCGACTGAGCCAGCCAGGCACCCCATGTGAGAGAGGTTTTTAAGGAATTGGTAGAGCCTGGGAAGTCCAAAATTTGCAGAGTAGGCATGCAGGCTGGAGACACAGGGAAGTTGATGTTGTAGTTCAAGTCTGAAGGCAATCAACAGACTTCTGTATTCCTTGGGAGAGGACTGTGTTGTTTTTTTTTTTCTCTTAAAGCCTTCAAGTGATTGGATGAGATCCATCTACATTATGGAGAGTAATCTGCTTCACATAAAGTCTACTGATTTAAATGTTAATCCCATATAAAAGCTATCTTTACAGCATAAATAATAAAAAAAAGAAATCTAGACTGTGTTTGACCAAATATCTGGGTACCATGGCTTAGCCAATTTGACACATCTGGTTAGTGATCAGTTGACCCTCTAGGTCCCCAGGATACAGATTGGGGGTCACTTCTGTTCATTTCCCATGCTTCTCATTCAGCATTGCATAATGGATACCTTTTAATGGCTTTTCTTCACACCAGGTGATTGCCACCCTGAGCACACAGGCAGGATATGGGCTTATGAACAGGATCTCTGAGCATGCAGTACTGAAAGAGCATTTGTACGTAGACCACCTAGGTTAACTTTCCAAATAAATCCCCCAATGTATTTTTACCCATGCTTTAAAATATGCATGAATATTGACTAGTTTTTCTTTATTTAGTATATAATTTCTATATTGGATTTTTTTGGGGGGGAATTATAATCTCTTCTACTCGCTGTTAATTTTTTACTTTTTTCCAACTGAATGATAAATAATACAAAAAATAGTATGCTGCAGTAGTGTCAGTTTTTACAATTAAAATAGCTTCAGTGAAGGGTGCATGCTATATCATCATCTCATTTGTCCTCTTCATCAAAAGTTTGAAAAGTGATAGACGCTTTAGAGGAAATTCTTAACATTTTAGGAATGATGTAAAGGTTTTGTTCACATTTGTGGATACGAGATTTTTCTTTTAAGTGCTCCACTACTTTTTCTTTTCTTTCTTATTTCCTTTTAATACTCCATCATTTTCAGAGAAGATATACTAGATGATGAGATAATGGTTTGCACCTTTAGCGATGTATATCAAATCATTTCTTCATTGAAGCAAGGTAAACATAATGGATATTTGGTTTAATAGACATATGGCAATAATATAAATTAAAACCTGAAGCTATTCTATGCTAACCTTTATGAGAAAAAAGTAAACCATCAAAAAGAAAAAGAAGCATTTTAATCTTGTTTTGGAATTTTCATTTTTTTCTGTCACAAAATTTTCTCACTGGCTAAATATGTATCATGAAGTTTTAAACATCAAAATTATTACAGAGGTAATACAGGCATGTAGTATGAAAAATACTGATGAATAGAATACAAAAAGTAAAAGCATCCTACATTATCTCTTTTGATATTTGGGTTGTTTTTTATAGGTGACAGTGACGATCTAGATCATTGTTTGTCTACTCCAGGGTTTGGTGAGGAGACAGGCAAGATGGCCGCGTAGGATGGGTTCACCATGTTCCATCTCTGAAACAATTCATCACACTATAATTAATTTCTATCTGTAAGGCTGGAGGGAGTGCATGTTACTTTGAAGTTCTTCCTGCCAACTTTAGGTTGACTTATGCCTCAGTTTTCTTTGAGAATGAATGGGCATAGTGTTCTAGGTGCTATTACTTATAGTAACTAATATTACAATAAGTATATGAATCATTTCCAAGAATTATGATTGGTCATAATAACAGAATAATATGCCCCAGGTACCAAGGCATTCATTTTCAGTCTTTGAGAACAAACACACACACAAACAGAGATCTATAATAATAATCTCAATCTCTAGCAGTAGCCCAGATACAATTAAGAAAAACTGAATTCAGGAAAGTAAAATTGAAATCAGCCCTGTTTAAACAAAAACATGGAATGTCCAAACTTTGTTTCTTCCTCTATAAAATAAGATCGTTGAACTAAGAGAGTTTAAGGTCCTTACTCCTCTAAAATTCTTGTGAGAATTTTTATGAAAAATGTTATGGGAGACAACCGAGTGGTTCATTTGGTTGAGTATCTGACTCTTGATTGAGGCCAAGGTCATGATCTCAGGGTTGTGCAATGGAACCCCGCATCAGGCTCCAGCACTCACCATGGACTCTGCTTGAGATTCTCCTTCTCCCTCTGCCCCTCCCCCTGCTCGCTCTCTCTCTCTCTCAAATAAATAAATAAATCTTAAAAAAAAAAGAAAAATGTTATGAAAGATGGTCTTATCAGTAAAATGAAGATACTGAAATTTAGGAAGATTATTAATTACTGGTCTGGTGCTTATATGCCCATTTAAAATGAATTTATATAAGACTTTGAGCAGTTTTTGATATAAAATTTTCATCTATAAAAATGAGAATATTTATAATCTGTCCTGACTTGCCTACATCACAGGAATTGGGAAGTATTATATCAATATAATTTTATGCTTACTACCACTACTATTAATTCTGCCTAAAGTACCATATAGTTAGATCATTGGTGGCCCAGACCTAAAAGTGAGTCATAACGGAAAAAGAAGGTGAACAGGCTCTGTCCTAGGTTCAGTTTTAAATACTGATGTTCATGTTAGCTAGACCTTCCTTCATCTTCAGTATTGCCATTAGCAGCTAATGTCATCAGCAGTTAATAGTTAAGTAGTACTTACTATGTGTCAGGCACTGTTCTAAGCACATTACATGTAACCCACTGGGATACATATTTTGGGGTCACATCACTAACTAGAAAATGATGGATTTAGATTCCTTTTTAGATGGTCTGACTCCAGTACATGTGCTCACTACTGCTCTACCATTCCACTGCTTCCTAATTGCCCTGTTCTGTTTCCTCTGCTTTACATGCTCTATGCATGTTTTCCAACTCCAATTTCCATCTCCATGCACACATTTTCACTTTATGAAACTCCTCTGTTTCCAATAAATCGTCAGTTTCAAGGTAAAAAGTTGGTGGTTAGGTTTATTGCCAGTGCATTCCTTCTAAGAAATCTAGTTATTTGATTGAAGACACCTATGCCCATGTGCTAGGAATTATATTCTGGCTGTCTGACTTGAATGTTGGGGATTTTGAAGGTAACATGTAAAATTTTTTTTAAAAAAAGTCATTTGATTGTAATTGAATCTGTATTTTAACACCTATCTGATTATTCTGTGTTCATGATTCTTAATATTTTGGGTTGATACAGATTCCTTCAAGAAGTGGATAATGCTATGGAACCTCCTTGCCAAAAAGAAAGAACTGTGCATAAACACAAAATTTTCATGCCCTTCCAGGAAGTTGGATCACCTGCAGCCCTTCCTGGGGCCATGGGTTAAGAACATCTGACCCATGGTTTAAGCTTTATTTACCCACACTTAGTAACTTCAGTAATGCTGTAAACTTACTATATTACTTTCTGAAAGACATTTAAACAATGAATGAGTAAATGGAATGAAGGGCAGTATATACTTTGGGGTTTTGAAAGGCCACCTCACACCTTTCCTCCATTAGTCTTTGACCTTTCTTTACTGCCCTTCTTGACAACAGGTCTGCTTTTACTGAGTCACCAGAGTTAAAAGGGCCCAGCTCTAATTGTGTCTGTAAGTAAAGGTCAGAGCCTAACCCTGAATTTGCTATATTTGTCCTAATGTCTTTTGAAGGAAACAAAAGATCTGCTTTAGTTAAAGAAGGGTCAAGGAAGAAAAGTTAGTTAAATCATTAAATCAGAATGCAGTCATTAATTTTAAAATAATTGCTGGGGAGACCCCGTGGAACCCTGAGCCATTAAAGCAGAAAGAGCTTGGATACGTCAGTCCTAAGGGCAAATGTATTCCTGGAATGGCTGGGTAAGAAAAGTAATTGTGTTCACTCGATTTGAATTACATCATACTCTTGCCAAAATA
The DNA here is from genome assembly GCF_024610735.1 of Ursus americanus. Lineage (NCBI taxonomy): Eukaryota > Metazoa > Chordata > Mammalia > Carnivora > Ursidae > Ursus > Ursus americanus. Next base: position 45,502,747 of record NC_142135.1, read on the forward strand.
CTTAAACTTTTATTAAACTCTCAGGGAAACATGAATACCACGCTTTTAACCTGTAGCGTACCCTAAATTGTACTTTGTATTTTAGATGAAATTAGGACTGCAAGATGACAGAGTCGTGTGAATAAACCTATTTGGTTCATTAAATGAGTTGCTAAGTTATCTACCTGCTATTGGGTAGTATAAGCACAACTCCACTTTATGTTGTTTTATTAAGGATAAGTGACTTAAGATTTTTTCTGTCTCTAAAAAAATGAGCATATATCTCTATTTCTGAGAGATTATTAAAGCGTACAATGAAACTGATTTAATCATTCATTGCAAGGTTCTTCTTTTTTCTTTTTTTAATCTTTAATTGAATAATTCTCAAGAGGCTAGACTTACCTCCTTTAAGTTGTACATAATATATGTCAGTTTGCATGTTTGGCCATAAAATAGAATTATCACTGTGCAATAACCAGATTTGACATCCACTTTGGGGATCTTTCAAGTAAAGTAATTGAATAATATTGAAAAGCCCAGTGCTTTTGTATGCTGTGCATTAAATATTTGTTCAGATGTGAATCAGCCTTGCTATATGAGAAGTTCCCATGGGACAGGGCCAGTTGTGTTCTGATATTTCTTTTGTTAAGTCTGTGAATTCATCATTCATTCAGCCTTTATTTCAATCTTGCTTTGTGCAGACGGTATGCTGGCAGCTTTGGCCATCAAAAGGCGAGAAAAGCCCCATCTCTGACACGCAAGAGCTCAACTTTTATAGTGGAAATTGCTCATCTATAGAAATAGAATGTGCTTTTGCAATTAGAAGCATAGTCTCCCTGTCTGGTCAGGGGATACGAGTTGTATCATGCAAGAGGCAGCACTTGGATTTGACAGTCGAGGAACTGTACTTGATAAGGGGAATATGGATGAGAAGGATATTTGAGGCTGATCAAAGGAACTGCCCAAACATAGAGGGATAGGACATTATAAGGGGAATGTAGAAAAGGGTACAGCATCTGGTTGGCTGTAACATGATTGCCAATAGGGGAGTGTTATGATAGAAATCTAGAAAAGCAGGCTATGCCATAAAGTGAAAGGGTATGAATTTCTGGCTTAGAAGCTCATAATTTATCTGATAGGCAACTTTAAGAGCCCTTATTTTTAGGGGGAGGGATATAGTTAAAATCACATCTCACATTTATTGAACATTTACTACCTGCTGAGTATTCTGCTAAGAATTTTCATATTTTATTTAAGTCTTATGGAAAATTTAAAAGTAGGTGTATTATTATTATTCCTATTCAACAGATAAACAATCTGTAGCTTGGGAACATTAAGTAAATTGGCCCAAAGCACTCAGGTAATAAAATAAGTGTCAGCGTCAGGATTCAATGCTTGATTCCCTTGACTCGAGTCTATCCCCCTTATTTACTATACCATGATCTGACTCAGTCCTTAGGAAGATAATTCTAGAAACATTGTATCGCTTAGACCATTGAGAGAAGACTAAGGATTATTTAAAAAAAGTGATGAGACATGAAAATAAGGAACTATTATTAGGAATGCAGGGAATGGGCATTAGCATTAATGCATTAGTGCAAAGATCAAAGCAGGGAGGTTGGCCTTGATGTTACTGCTTCCTGAAGGGGAAGCTTCCTTTTTAAGTAGAGTATACTTACGTGACACCTTCAGTCCATATGATCTTCAATATTTACATATGTTGTATATTACTGGCCAGTACTAATCACTCCTTTTGTCAACTTGTTTTGTATTTGTGAATGCTTCATTTTTCTAGGTAGACTCTAAATTCACTGAAAGCAATAATTTGGCTCTCTTATTGAATCTATCCCGCACTGCCTTAACTGGAAGCTAAATAGAGTTGTTGCTCAAAAAGAAATTGTCAACTTATATTGAAAGTCCATTTGCGGTTTCTGTTGACAGTATTTGATTCATTTCACTGTGCAAGCTAGGTATTGCTGACTTGCATGAACTCTGTTTGCAGGGAAAGTATGTTTGCACAGTACCCATATATTTAATATTAGCTGTGTAGGGAACTTGAGTACTTTTTCTTAATGCTAAAATTATTTAGAAAACTTCAGAATATGCTTGTGACTGTGTGTGTCTGTGAAGAGTTTCAAAATACAGAACCATGTGTGGATCATTCAGTACAAAATCTCATTCTTTAAGTGGCCCTGTGACATTTCTATTGAGAAAGATCATGAGAAATGATCTGATATATAATAACGAGAACATCACAAATATATAGTCTGTTTAATATGTAGTAAATGTAGTTCTGTGGAATTTGGAAACTATTTGGCTAGTTTAAATAATCTAAGAGCTGTCTTTTTTCTGGTTTCCTGATTCATTGAATGGTTGCTTCAGCTTCCCCATCTGTTAAATGGTTTTGTATGTAGTATATGGTTAAGTCAATGCAATTAAAGAAGTCAAAGCATAGTTTCTTATAAAATCACTTTGAAATATAAGATGAAAGCTATTTCAGAAGTTCAAATTGGCATTAAATATCCATCAAGGTTTAAATTGACTATGGGGACCGCTTCTTTACTTGCCCGTATGTGAACTTTGATCTTCATAGATAAAAGGCTCAAGAGTAAATTCTTGATAATCTCTAGGTTTCTTCCCCACTCCATTCCCTCTTTTTGTGGTTTGATGTCTGTACAGCAAAATAAACCAGAATTTTAAAATATCTTGATCTAGGAAGTATCATCAGCACAGTTTCATGTCAGAACCTTGAATGTTTTAATATAATTTAGATAAGATGATGAATCAGAATGGTATTTTCAAGGCTATAATCTAAAAATACATATATATGTTTATCATATTAAAAATATTTTGGGGAAAAAAGTTCTCTAAATGGTCACATCCTAATACAGAACTTGTTTAAACTTTAACATATTTTAAAGTAAAAAAGTTAGGATCATTTTGGTGAAGTTGGTATTTCAGGTACAGAAGAGAGGGAACCAGCCAGTGTTGTTCAAGCTGTAAAAGACTTGGGAACCTTTAATATTTATAAGCTGATCACCTGGGTGGCCTCTGAATGACCTTCTATGGCTCTTGTGAGCTTTGTTTGGAGAAAAGAAGTGCATGGCTTAGATGTGACATGTACCATGATTGTTTTGCTTTCTGCTACCACTGGACTTTCATATCTAGACTCAGTGGAATGTGTGATCTCTAAATACTTTCCTTTGCTAACAGTTTCTGGTTACAGATTTTAGGTAGAGAAAAGCTGGGTAATTTTTAGATTCTACTTTCAGTTGATTCTAGGGGAGATATGTATATATAGCTCATCAAATGAACTGCAGGACACACTGGAATCTCATATTGACTACCGAATTAATAATTTTATGACTATATTGGGTTGAGTAATGGCTCAGTTTTGAGTTGGATAAACCAGTTATTTCAGTGAATCATTATAGAATCTACTCTTTCTGGTTGTCGATTCCACTTTCTTTTCTCAAATCCATCATGGATATAAAGAAGGATCAAAAGTTTTATAACTTTTTCAAGTTTCAAGTTTTTCAGTTTTATAACATTTTCAAGATGATATTGTAGATATTTCAAGCAAAATAACTAAATGTTTATTAAGATCCTTCTTTATGTTGGCACTGACATATATATTGCTTAATTCAGTTCAGCAATATTTTCAAGATGGAAGTTTTCACTCCCATTTTTTCAATACTTATACTGTGATTTGGAAAGGTTATATGACTTCCTATATTTGCACAGGTAGTAAATACCACAGGTCTTTCATTAGATGTCTTGGAGTGACTTGATTTCTGAATTCTAGGATTTTGTAATATATGCAACTTTGTATGACTCCCAGAGTAATTATAGATAGTAGATAGGCAGGTGGCAAATTTGTGAATAAGGAAAACTGTGTAGCATGTTTATCCAGCATTTATAAAACTGCATGGTAGTCTTATAAAACATGATTACATTTCTTAGGAGATATTAATGTTGCTTTTTGTTATTGATATTGTTATTGAAAAGCATGAACTTTAAGTAGCTCGTATGTAGTATGACTTTGTACTCTTTACTCCATAGATTAGCTTATTATGTATCAAGAATCAATCTAGTAAAGGGAAATTTAAGTTGTTAACAATTTTTCTATTGCTTTCATTTCTATCCCTCATTAAAAACATAGTTTGATCTAGTGACTATCTAGTTTAAGTATTTAGGTTCAGTTTGACACTGCAGTTGAGGTCTCTGGGCATCACATTTGATGCGTAAACAATGAAACATCACTTGTTCAAATTGTCATTTTGTGGTTCCAGTAAAGGCCTTGTATGTAGTCTGCTGCAGAGTTATCTTTTCAGATGTTAGCCCTTGATACTACTTCACTTACCCTGAGGTACTTAAAATAGCTTATCTTTACTCTTCCTAGGGTGATGTGGTTCTAGGGCAGTGCTTCGTCACATGTGGTCCCCACACCAGCAGCATCTGCATCACCGGGGACCTCGCTAGAAATGCGAATTCCTGGTCCCACCCCAACTTCCTGATTCAGAAACTTGAGGGTAGAATGCAGCAATCTGTGTTTTTAAAAGCCCTCTGGATGATTCTAAGGCACTCTGAAGTCTGAGAAGCCTTGTCCTAAGGATATGCTAAAATGATGATGAATGTTTACACATAGATATATCTTTGTTGTATGACTGTTTCCATGTAAAATTGTCAGATTGTTGATTACATTTGTTTCTGAATATTTATTTACTTTTATTGGGAAAGGGGTATGTATTTTTCCAAGGTACTTTTATATAAGGATGAAAAGACACAACTACTCTGTCAAAGAGGGAGAAATAAGACAAACAATTAAAATATATTGGGTATTCTAACCACATTGTAGATTTACCATTCTCTCCACCCCATGTCCCTGTAAGCATTAAATGCAGAAATATTTATTCTTAAAGTCATTTAGACTTGGACCCACGTCTGCAAGACTTTCATCTCCCTTGTTATCCACATCAATTGGTCTTTAAATTTAGCAGTTCCACTCTCACAATTTATTCAAAGCATTCTTCTCTTTTTTTTCTCACAATCACCAGGTCATTAGGTCATTGCTCTGGCCCCTTAATTGATCAGGTGCTTTAATCTAATTTATTATATATAGATAAAAGTCACTAAAATATTGCTTTTACCCTGTCATTCTTCTCAAGTAAAAACCAAACTAAACAAAACAAATTATTGTTCACCTCATGAAAGCCAACTCTCTTATCCTAGCTAAGACTCCTCTGTAGTCTAGTTATGACCTGTCTCTTCTGCCTATTACCCCTCCTTTTCCTGATGTTTTCTAGCCAAATTGAGATTCGGGAGCATTATGTTTTTTGTTTCTCGTTTTGACATTGTTTCTTTATTCTTTAGTTTACCCTAGAATATGTGTTCTCACAGAATGTGGTCATCTAATAGAACCATTAACCTCATTCACATTTTTGACTTTATTGAGATATAATTGACAAGTAAAAATTGTATGTATTTAATGTGTACAACATGATGATTCGATATACATATATACTGCAAAATGAAAACTGATGTGGGAAACAAAGGCAGAAGAAAAATTATTAAATTTCCTTACCACTTACAGCCCCTTGACAAGTTCTTGAAACAGGCAGAATGACATTCCTGTAGGGACTCAACTGCCTCAATGTTGATACTTTGCTAAGGGCAAAAGGCAGTCTTAGCCTGAACCCCAGGATCCTGTAAGACTATTTTAACATATGAAAATTCCTTTGGAAACTTCCTTTATCTCTACACCCCCTCCCCCCAGCTGAAGATGAATGTTGGCAATCATCCCAAGCATATGACCCACCAATATATATCTGAAGAGTCTCATGACTAAGGTTTTATTAGATAGTAATAAATGACCTTTTCCTAACACTAGCTAGGGCCTCAAGGTCGTGGAAACCTTGCTTCCAATATTCTTAGAGACTTACACTATCCCTAAACCCCTCCCTCTTTAAGTATATAATGGGCCACTTCTCATGACCCCAGTGCAGCTCTTTCTGCCCATGGGTCCTGTCCCCATGCTTTAATAAAACCACCTTTTTGCACCAAAGACATCTCAAGAATTCTTTCTTGGCCATTGGCTTTGAACCTTAACATTTTTCCTACATCAAAAACCATAATAAAGCTAATTAACACATCAATCACCTCACATAGTTACCATTTTTTAAAAATATGTTATTTATTTATTTGAGAGAGAGAGAGCATAAGGGGGGAAGGGTCAGAAGGAGAAGCAGACTCCCTGCTGAGCAGTGAGCCCAATGCTGGACTCGATTCTGGGCCTCCAGGATCATGACCTTAGCCGAAGAAGGCAGTTGCTTAACCCAACTGAGCCACCCAGGCACCCCATAGTTAGCGCTTCTGTGTGTGATAGAGAGCATTTAAGATCTACTCTTCCAGCACATTTCAAGTATATAATACAATATTATTAATACAGTCACCATGCTTAGGTTAGATTTCCCAGAACTTAGTCATTTTATAACTGGAAGTTTGTATCCTTTGACCAACATCACCCATTTTTTTTAATGTGAAAAGAATTATAAGTCTAGAAATCTCAGAATATATATAAAATACACAGGAAAAAAGTAACAATACAATCTTACCATGTCACTTCAGGCTTATTACTTCTCTACTAATAATACTAGTATTGAGGCACCAGGGTGGCATAGTTGGTTAAGCATCCAACTATGGTTTCAGCTCAGGTTGTGTTCTCAGGGTCCTAAGATCAAGCAAGCCCTGCCTTGGGCTCCATGCTTGGCGTGGAGACTGCTTAAGACTCTCTCTCCCTCTGCCCCTCCCCTGCCTCTCTCTCTCTCTCTCTCAAATAAATAAATAAGTCTTTTTAAAAATTCTATTATTTATCTTCTTCCTTTGTGTTTTCCCATAGTTGTAACATTATTGTGTACTCAGTTTTTTTTTTTTAAGGCAATTTTTTAGAGCAGTTTTAGATTCACAGTGAAATCAAGAAGGTACAGAGATTTCCCCCATGCATGCACGGTCTCCTCATTATCAATATCCCCCACCAGAGTGCCACATTTGTTGTAATTTATGAAACTACATTTGCACACCATAATTATCCAAAGTCCATAGTTTACATTAAGGTTCCTTTTTAGTGTTGTGCATCTTATGGGTTTAGACTAATATATGATGACATATATCCATCATTATAGTATCATACAGAGTATTTTACTATCCTAAAATTCCTCTATGCTCCATGTATTCATCTTTTCTCTCAATAGCCCCTGGCAACCACTACTCTTTTTACTGTCTCCATGGTTTTGGCTTTTCTAGACTGTCATATAGTTGGAATTATACAGCATGTAAGCATGTAGCCTCTTTAGATTGTTTCTTTCACTTAGTAATGTGCATTTAAGTAATATGCATCTATGTCTTTTCATGGATTGACAGCTCATTTGTTTTTAGTGCTGAATAATATTCTCATATCTAGACAAACCACAGTTGATTTATCTATGCACCTACTGTAGGACATCTTGATTGTTTCCACGTTTGGGCAGTTACGAATATTGCTGTAAATAACTATGTGCAGGATTTTGTGTGGACATAGTTTTCAACTCCTTTGGGTAAATACCAAAGAGCTTGATTTCTCGATCATCAGGTAAGAGTACATTTAGTTTTATAAGAAACCACCAAACTGTCTTCCAAAGTGGCTATTCCATTTTGCATTTCAATTAGCAAAGAATAACAGTTCCTATTGTTCCACATTCTGACCAGCATTTGGTTATTCTAATAATTCTAATAGGCTTATAGTGATATTTTGTTATTGTTTTCATTTGCATTTCCCTGAAGTCATATGATATGGAATGTTTTTTCATATGCTTTTTTGCCATCTTATAAAATCTTCTTTGGTGAGGTGTCTGTAAAAGGTCTTTAGCCCATATTTTCACTGGGGTATTTTGTTTTTTGTTGTTCTAAGTGTTCTTTGTGTATTTTGGATAATAGTCCTTTACAAATGTTTTCTTCCAGTCTGTGATTTGTCTTCTCATTCCCTTGAAGTGTTCAGTTTTATGTAGTGCTTTCCATAAAAATTTTAGGCTATTAAATTTTTGCTTTTAAATATAATTTCATTGATTTCACAATAACCTAGTGGGAATGTTCCATAGTTTATTTAATAGTTGCCTTCTGATTGGACATTCAGGCTATTTCAGGCTATATCCAGGGGGAGCTGTTATAAATATTGGCATAAAGAAATCTTTGTATTATCTCCAATGTACCCATATTTTTGGTGTTAAGATAGATTCTCAGAAGTGAAGTTATTCCACTTAATGTTGTAAGTATGTAAATAAAAGTCACTTGTAATACATCACTTAGAAGGAACTACACATTACATTTTATTTATTTATTTTATTTATTTATTTATTTTTTTTTTAAAGATTTTATTTATTTATTTGACAGAGAGACAGCCAGCGAGAGAGGGAACACAAGCAGGGGGAGTGGGAGAGGAAGAAACAGGCTCATAGCGGAGGAGCCTGATGTGGGGCTCGATCCCAGGACCCCGGGACCACGCCCTGAGCCGAAGGCAGACGCTTAACGACTGAGCCACCCAGGCGCCCCACATTACATTTTAATAAATGTACTTCCAGTCCTTTCTTTGGCAATTGTTTTTTTTTTTTATAAGCAGTTGGTACCATACAAATTATTTCTTGGTATTTTTCTTTTTTGTTAAGCTTTTGTTTATTTAAGTAATCTCTGTACCCCATGTGGGACTTGAATTTACAATCCTGAGATCAAGAGTGCATGCTCCTCCAACTGAGCCATCTAGGCACCCCTCTTGATATTTTTCTGTTAACATTTAACATAAGCATTTCACCCTGTCATTAGAGTTCATAAAAATAATTTTAATTGCTGTGCAATATTTCATTTAAAAGTTATCAGTATTTGATCATTTTCATTGCTTATACTTAGTTATTTTGATAGGTCTATTAAAATAATTCTTTAGGAAAAATTTTTGTACGAATGTGTCTTTCTGGTTCTTCATTATTTTCTTATAATAATTTCCTGAAATTACATCAAAGGGTATGATCATAAATACCCTTGAAACATCTTGCCAAATTGTTTCCAAAATGGTTTGCAAGTTTATACCGTTAGCAGTGTAGGAGATTGCTTGATTCAGTGCTCCCTTTATAGCATTGACGATGATAATGTTTTAGTCATTGCTAAGTTTATGGGGAAAACAGTATTTTGTTTTAATTTTCATTTCTTTGATTAGTCGTCTTTGAATATTCTATGTTCATTAGTCATTTGTATTTTTTCTAGGAATTTTCTGTATGTAGTTATTGCCAATTTCTAAATTGTGGTTGAATGATTTTCCATTTGCTGTTAAAGATATTAACCCTTTGTTGATTAAAGTCATTTAAAAAAATAATGACAGTTGTTTTTTAAGTTCCTACATATTTTATGGAGTTTCCTCTCCAAAGTTAAACAGAGTGATTGTGCTTCAGATGCACAGTGTCTGCTTATGAAGCAATTGTAGGTCACAGGGCAGAAATTAATTGTTTTCCTATAGAAATAGTAGAGTCTTAATTTTTTTGAAAAAGAGTAGAAAACACCATCAGCTTTACACATGAGAAAGAACAAACATAAAGCCTAGGAAATGTATAGTAGAGAGGGGCAAGGCTGAAAAACAACTTGGACCTTAGGAAGCTGACTTATCAGGTGGGGAAGATTTCTATCACCTGACCTTTGGGAAAGAGGAAGTGACTAGAATTAACATACACCCAACGGAGAGTGACCCATCTTTGTCAAGTTTTTGTAACAGGGTATTTTGGCTTAGTGAAATTTCTTTATATTTATGTTTGTAATTTTTTAAACCTCTTGTTAGGTTTGGGAGTTATAAATTTGATATTATAAAAATCTATCATTATTTCTAGGATAATTTTTCATCTCTTTTATGCATGGAAATTCCCTCCCTTGTGAGATATTAAATAAGCATTCCCTATGACTTTATAAAAATGTAATTTGATGTTTTATATTTGATGCTTTAAATATCTTGGCATTAATTAGGCTCTATGTGTATAGTGCAAATATGAATCATTTTCTTTTTCCCTAAAGAGTCAGCCCATTGTCTGAAAGCAGAGATACTTAACTGCCTTTCTGAGACAAACTGTCTCAGATTATACCTAAGTATTATTCATTTTCATTTTCTTGCCCATTTTTTACAAGATGGTATCCTAACAGGATATAGTTGACTAATTTGTTTATTCTCTCGATATTATGTTTGTGTATTTGCATGTAGGAAGAAGAAGGAACAGAGCAAACTGGATATTAAACCTCTAGTTACTGTTATCCTGTTCCTAAATATTTTCTCAATTTACTTCTAAGAAGGTTAAAAAAAAAATAGTAGGCTCTTTGAGTATATCCTGCTTTAGTGTGTTTCAAGAAACCAATTTCTCCTAAATGTTTTATACAAGAAGTGGGTTTCTTAAAGCTCCTATTTATTAGTTGCCATGAACACAGGTGAAAGGCAAATGTCTCACTAGGAAAATATTTTTAACTTACATGAAAAAGTTTGCGAACTTTAATATATTAAAAAAAAACTAATATAAGAGAAATGGGGGACACACCAATAGAAAAGTGGACAGAGTATGAATCTGCAATTTACACATTCACACATACACACACAGAGTCTAATCTTCCTAATATTCTAATAAATATAAATGGAAATAATAAGATACATTTTTTGACAAAAATAATTATAATTCAGAGTGTTATCAAGAATGTGGGGAAACAGATGATCTGAAACATGGGTTATGGGAGAACTGAAAAATAATACAACCTTTCTAGAGTGCAATGTGGCAGTATCAAACTTTAAAATATTTACACACATTGATTCTATACTTGGCACTCCTAAGAATTTTTCACATGAGAAAAATCAGCAATGCACAAACCTTCTTTTAAAGTGTTATGTATAATAATGACTAATTTGAAACAATCTAAATTTCCAGTAGTAGGGTTGGTTTAATTGATGGCTAATTAATTTACATCTAATAATCCTGTGTAACCATTATACTTCATGTTTTAGAGGATTAATGATACAGAAAAATATTCATGAGATAGACTGGAAGGATGAAAACAATTCTATATGTAGCATAAGCCTAATGCATAATTATTTCTGAACAGGGGTAGTGTGTTTGTGTATGTGTGTGTATATTTGAAGTGTGGGTGTGTATGGTGGAGAATATGAAAGTTAGTAGGTGTGTTAGTGGATATGTTTGTGGGTTTGGGGCAATTGTGAGAATATGGAAATGTGTGTGTTTGGGGTATGTATATAGGTTTATGGATATGTATCCTTATTTATGGGTGTGTGAATGTGTCAACAAATATTCAAAGATGAAGAAATTCAAAGGCAATACATTGAAATTATCATCATAGCTATAGTTGAATAGGCAGGATTAATTTTCTTAATTATATTTTTTCTCCAGTGGATATGTTTTCAAGCATTTGTGTGTTTTCATGTATTTCAATATATGTAGAGAAAGATTTTACAATTAATTAAAATAAAAATATTTGCAGTAATTATGAAGAAGTATCTCTAAGGATTATAAATAACCTCTAAATTCCAATAAATATGCTAATAAATTCTACTTAACTGGAATAAAATGATAAAGTGGATGACTTTTAAGAACAGAAAATGGACAGGCAACAATTTATATACACATTTCTGCTGTACGATGGAAACATTTCATGTGTGAAGTGTAAAGTTTTAATTTGAACTAAATAATGTTAGTTGAGCTATTCTGTTTTCTCTCTCAGTGAATTTTTATCTGTTCCCAACACATAAAATATCTTATGGATGTTTCACATTAAAGCTAGTTAAACTTTAAATTATATGGTTTCAGAATGTATTTTTGATTTGAAAAAGATCCTTTATGTCTCACTGTAAAATGAAAGTTATTATTTCAAATATTTAAACAGGTGGTACTTGTTCATAAATGATTTGAAGTGTTAGTCAGGATTTATTTAACACTTCACTCAGGAAACATAGCAGAAAAGATCAGAGGTTAATCTAATCCTTTAGGCCAGAGACTCTCTCAGATTGTGTTCAGAGATGTTAATGGGTGTCCTGGAAAAAATATATAAATTAAAGGTTGTGTGGTCAAATAAGGTTGGGAAATGCTGTCTACTCTAATCCTCTGCTGTTGATTTTCAGTTCATATTAGCTCTCTCGGGTCTCTCAGAAAGAAACCTATTTAACTTTGTTTAATTCAGCATTTACCACATAAATTTGACTATGGAATTTTTTTTTTCATGGATTTCCCATTCACGTGTTGTGAAAGTAGAGTTCTATAATTGGACAAGTGGTGTGCTAAATTCTTCAGTTCAAACATAGTAACATTTATTTTCAGGTCAAAATAGTTGTTTCCAGTAGTTTTGCCTGGCTAATTTATTTAGCTTATCCTAAAAATAAGAACAAAATAAGGTAGTAAATAGTAATTTAGGATTAAGTCACCAATTTATTTTTAAGCGTTTGATGTACAAATCGCATAGTTGATCATTTGCATAAACTGTCTAAATAAAGTCTTTGCAAGCAATAAACATGCACATTAGGAAAGGTAACTGTTGATGGAGAAAAATTAACCCCCAAAATCCATTTATAGTATATGTAGCTATTTTTATTGCCATATTTTGAGTCTTTCCTAGGTAATTACGTATATCCTAGTTAGACAAATGATTCATATTACACGATGTCCAGAATCCTGCATTAAATTTTTGAAGAGCAACTAAAGATAAAAATAGACCTCAATTTGTTTATAGCCTGATATTGTTGCGCAGAATGAGAACAGATCCATTTCCTCATCAGGAAAAGCTGCCATTAGATACATAGGACCAATACCAGCATTTTAAGTTTGAAACTGTTTTACACGTGAGACCTTAATAGTACCTTCCTCACAGTCCTCCAGAGGCCCTCACATTGTGGCCTAATTCACCTTTCTATCCTTCTGGTCTACTACCACTCAGGTTGTGACTTTTCCTTCTATAATCTGTGCATTTTTGGTCCTTGTGTCCTTTGTCATGTTCTTAGAGCTCATCTCTACTTTTTCTATCAAAGTCTTGCATTTTTTAGGTCCATACCAAGTACTTTCTGCCTGGTAAACCATTTTATGATTGTCTCAGAATAAAGTGATATCTTTCTCATGCAGGTTAATACTATTTTTATGGTCTTTTTTAAAATGATTTTATTTATATATTTATTATTTAAAGAGGGAGGGGCTGAAGGAGAGGGAGAGAGAGAATCCCAAACAGACTCCTTGCTGAGCACAGAGCTCGACTTGGGACTTGATCCCAGGACTCCAAGATAATGACCTGAGCCAAAACCAAGAGTCAGGGGCTTAACTGATTGAGCCACCCAGGCGCCCCAATACTATTTTTAAGTCTTTTACATCTACTTGATTGTAGTTGATTTATTGACTATTTTATCAAGATAGATATTTTTAAAAAATGAAGCAAGAGTATGATTTCTTTTTTAAAATAAAAATGAAAGAACAAGTATATAAAAAGATGGTCATTTTGTAACACAAAAAGCCAAAAACCTCTTAGAGCTGTGATAGAGGAGAATACATTATTTGTATTTGTTTAAAATAATTATGTTTATAAGCCTTTAACTTTTTATGTCTTAGTGACACATTGGGTGAGAGTATCAAAAATAAGTAAAATACTCTTCACTTTCTGGGTGTTGATAATCAGTGTTAAAACTTTTTAATTTATCCCTTAATGTTTTAATATTGTCTATTATTTTGCATTCATTTGCATTTTTCTTTTTTGGGGGAAATTATTTCAATTCATTCTGTCTACTGATTATATTTTATTATAGTTTGGCTGTAATATTTTTTATTTTCCAAGGGATTTTATTTTTGTCTTGTTTTTTGTATATGCATATGAATTCTCTTTTTTCTGAGAATACTAATTATAAGGATTTTACTTTATTATCGAAATATAGTTGACATACAATGTTATATAAGTTTCGGGTATACAACATAGTGATTTGATAATGCTATATTTACTCAGTGACCAAATGTCACCATACGCGTTATTACAATATTATTGACTATATTCCTTATGCTATACTTTTCATCTCTGTGATTTACTTATTTTATAACTGGAAGTTTGTACGTCTTTATCCGCTTCACAGATCTTGGCCATTCCACCTCCCCCACACTCCTCCAGCAACAACCAATTCTCTGTATTTAAGAGTCTGATTGTTGTTTTGTTTGTTTATTTGGTTTGTTTTTTAGATCCCGCATATGAGTGAAATCATATGGGATTTGTCTTTGACTTATTTCACTTAGCATAATACCCTGTAGGTCCATCCATGTTGTTGCAAATGGCAAAATTTCATTCTTTTTTTTTTTTTTTGGCATTTTCTTTGGGTATGGGTTTTCTGTGATTCTTTTTTAATGTTGCATTATTTACTTTTATTCAATTCTGAGTTTGGAGGTTTTCTTCAACTATCTGGTGATCTTTAGCCATCAGTACCTATGTAAGACTAAGCACTAAAAACTTATTGAATATCAAGGCTGGGCTTGCCAATTGGAGGCTTTAGCATAGATAGTTGTATAGCAATCTGGACTCTCAGCTTTCACTATTTTTTTTTTTTGAGATTTTACTTATTTGAGAGAGAAAGACAACACAAACAGAGCAGAGGGGAGGGACCGAGGGAGGGGGAGAAGCAGGCTGCCTGCTGAGCAGGGAGTCTGATCCAGGGCTCCATCCCAGGACCCTGGGATCATGACCTGAGCCAAAGGCTGACTGAGCCACCCAGGCACCCCCAGCTTTCACTATATAGAGAGAGTTTTCTTCTGGCATTTGATTTCTCTTGAGAAGTACTATTGCCTGACGAAAATAAGCCTGGCTGCCAGCCTGAGACCTAGGTGGGGAGAGGACAGGGAGCCTCACCATTTAATATGCGGGCTATCATTCACCCAAACCTCCTTCCCCTCCACACTAATCATTCAGTGCCTGATCTCTGTGCTTTACCCCTAACTCCTACCATGCCTCCCATTCCTGAGTTCTGAGGCTTTTTGATTAAATTTCCCGGAAACTAATCCTCATCTGGTAGCAGGACAGTCATCTGGGCGCACAGCTGACCCAGATTATATTTTTGAGAGTCTGACTGATTCTTAATATGACTTTTAGACAATCCTTTGTGGGTTTTTTTTCTAATTTAGTAGAATTTCAGGAGGGTGCAAGATAAATGCATATACTCAATCTGCTATTTATCCAGAAATCTTAAAAACCCCTTTGTACATATGTAAAACATTAGTATTATATGTTACTGGACATAATTTTTATATGACAGAGCATGAAAAGCAAACTTGTTCATAGCAGCCACCTCACAATGACCTCATCTGATTTTTCTTTCTTTTGCTGATAAAACTTTTCTTTGACAATTATGTGCAGATGATTATGCCTCTAAGAAATAAAGATCTTGCAACTCCTAATGAATAAATTTACCTAGGAAACAATTATCAGTGATTGATTAGATACATATTAATTGTTCACAACACAACCCCTGAAGTATTCTGTCTGGAAAAAAAAGTATATTACACACACACACAAATCTTCTTTAGCTCTAACTACCAACTTACAGGATACATAGGGGATTGCAGACCATGATAAGTGTCACAAGAAAGGTGCAGTCAGAAGAATCTAGACATACGGATTGAAAGAATCTATGGATTGAAACAACCTGGTTTCTTCAACAACAACAAAATTGGAAGAAAAGAAAAAGAAAGATGAACTTGGGGGAACTTAGAAACTAAAAAATAAAAACTTTAAAGAGATAGTAATCAAAAGCATGGGACTTAGTTGAATTCTGGTGAAAGCAAACTATAAAAATAAATTACAAAGTAATTGGGGAAATAAAGAAAATGGATATTGGAAGATATTGAGAAATTATAGCATATATTTTAGGTACGATAATGGTATTGTAGTTATTTTAAAGACTTCATATCTATTAAAAGTTGGTAGGAAATGCATTATTAATGAAATGATATGCCTAGTGATTTTTTTTTCCATTTGCTTTATAATAATCTGGGTGGAGGAGTGAGTTAGGGTATTGATGAAACAAGAGGGAATTTATTTATTTTTTTTATTTTTTATTTTTTTAAAGATTTTATTTATTTATGTGACAGAGACAGCCAGCGAGAGAGGGAACACAGCAGGGGGAGTGGGAGAGGAAGAAGCAGGCTCATAGCGGAGGAGCCCGATGTGGGACTCGATCCTGGTACGCCAGGATCACGCCCTGAGCCGAAGGCAGACACTTTAACGACTGCGCTACCCAGGCGCCCCAAGAGGGAATTTATTGATAATTGTTGAAGGTGGTATAAGTACATTAGATTAATTTACCATCCTCTCTACTTTGGTCTTGCTTGAAAATTTGCATAATAAAGTAAAAAAAAGAGGGGGACCCGCCAGGGTGGCTCAGTCTGTTAAGCCTCTGTCTCAGTGAGCCTGCTTCTCCCTCTCCCTCTGCTTGCTGCTCTGCCTGCTTGTTCTTTCTCTCTCTCTCTCTGTCATAAATAAAATCTTTAAAAAATAATAAGTTAAAAAAAAAGTCTGCTTTGACTCCCTCCAAAAGATGAGCATTATCTGCTTCTGAAAAATTCAACTCCGAATTCAAAGCACTTCTTTTTCTTTAAGATTGTTATTTATTTTAGAGGGAGAGAAAGAGAAAGAGTGGGAAGGGGTTGGGGCAGAGGGAGAGGGAGAGAGAAACCCAAGTAGACTCCAAACTGAGCACGGAGGGCAAGTTGGGGCTTAATCTCATGAGCCTGACCCTCAGATCAGATCTGAGCTAAAACCAAGAGTCGGAGGCTTAACCAACTGTACCACTCAGGCACCCCTCAAATTCAAAGCACTTCTAATTCAAAATAAGAAAATGGAATTAAGGATGCTGGCTTGCAGTTTGAAATGCAAAGCTCTGCTTTTGATGCTACAGTGTCGGCTCTGAAATACCCATACGGATCAGAGCTAAATATTGAAATAGTCATAAATAACCTTGGAATATTTTGAAGTTTTATTTTATTTTATTCCAGTGAACATTGTCATTGTATAAAATATTCCATTAAATGGCTATTTGTCCTATAGCCCATCGCATCTCTAGGTTTTTCAGTGTACCAGAGGGCTCAGTGAATCCCTAAAATGAATGAGATTCTGATCCCAAAAGCCTACTTAAAAAGAAAAAATTCTTATGGGATAATAAAGCCACAGCCTTTCCTTTTTATGTGTTATATCACTTCTGTGCTCATCACTCTCTAGTGGTCCATGATCTCATGCAGAGGAAAAGCCAAAGTCCTTAAAACAGGCTGTACGGCCTAACATTTCTAGGCTCTTGGGAATTTTTTTTGACTCATCTCCTATTTCTCTACCCTCTCTTGCTCCAGTGTAGCTCCAAACACATACTCTTGCCTTATGTCCTTGACAATTGCGGCTGCTTCCACCTAGAAAGCTCTTCCCTAGTGTATCTGCATACCTCACTCCTCTACCTTCCTTCAGTCTTCCTCTACAATGTCACCTTCTTAGTGAGGTTGTGCTTGCCTATGACATCACTAACTCACCCTTCCCAGTCCTCATCTCTTTATTTTTTCTTGTGGCTCTTACCTTTGTATGACATTCTGTATATTGACCTTCTTGTTATCATATTTCCTTATCGTTTACTATCTTTCTTACTTCAGCTGAGAGCTATATGAGGACCAAGATTTTTGTCTTTTCTGTGGTCTGGTCCAACGCTAGAGTGTCATACACATACACGGTGCTCCATAAATACTTAGTGATGAATTGAATGAATTATCTGGCAATTCTAGGCTACGTACTAAAATGTTACTTAGTCATTTTTTAAGAGTTTCTAAAATTTAATAATCATAAATTATTATTAGTTCTTGTCTGCAGTTTACTTAGGGTGTTAATTCAGTATCATATTATGAAGTTTGACTGCTGTACTGTGTTCCTCCTGACAGTCTATCAAATTTCTGGTAGGATGTACTTGGCATCAGGGCACCATTAGTGTTTTCTAGATTTGGTGAACATTTTCAGTTGCTGAAATTCTTGCTTTAGATTTAAATTGTCCTAATTTAGATTATTGAGATTTTCTTAGCTTCCTGTGCATCATAGACTAATGTGTACTTTCAAACAGTGTTTTTGGTTTATGTTTATCCAGTGTTAAACTAAGAGTTAGGAATGTTATTATGATCTGAATATTAATAATTTATGCCATTCTTCCTAAGGAGAATGTATGAATAATACCCACCCTCTTCATTTTTTCCTTAGGAGTTGTTTTGTTTACTAAAAAAGAGATAGGTAATGAAAGTAGAAAATTATAAGATTTTTTGCTTGATAAAGTGGGCCATAGTAAAAACAAACAAAGCAAAACAATAAAAATAAATAGTATAGACTATCTGTTGTCTTTCAGTGGTTTGTCATATATGTTCAAGAACCAAAGTCAAGGTCGGGATGGGGAGCAGGAGGTGAAGAGGCCACTTCACGTAGATATATGCATTTCCTGTGACATGAAAGCTGTATCTCCAAACATCTAATTGGCCTAGCCAGGTGACTTATTTGAATTTTCCCATAAAGAATTATGTAATTTGCAAAATATGTTTATTTTTCTATTTTTCTTATCATTTTCATATTCATTTTTTATTTCTTTATGTGAATTAAATGAAAATGGTGATAGTAGGGGTCAATATTTTTTTCTGATTTTAAAGAGAATGCCTCTAGATCAGAACTGCTTCAACTAACTTTGGCATGGGGTAAGGGGTGGGATTGGTGCTGATGGAAATAGGTTAGTTACATAGAGAGGGGTTGATCACATGACTGAATATGTTAAGGATGATGGAACCTAGTGTTCATATTGTCAAGGAAGGGCATTACAAATGCAAAAGGAGAGAATAATTGTTTGAACTCTGTGGCAGATTAACTGATAATTGTAAGCCATGGTTTTAAATACATATGTAAATGGATACAGAAAGAAATATAATTTAAATATATTTGAGTATGTAAGAGAGCAATATCATAATAAATAATGTATATATATGTGTGTATGTGAACATGTGTGTACACACACAACATGTAAGTATATACTTAAATGTTTTCCCTAGCTCATACTTGAGGGACCTAAGATCAGTGACAATCCAGTAATCATCTTTTCCCTAGATATTACCTTCTTTTTTTTAATTTTATTTAATTTTTATTTAAATTCTAATTCTTTAACATATAGTGTAATATTGTTTTCAGGAGTAGAATTTAGTGATTCATCACTTACATATAACACCCAGTGCTCATCACAAGTGCCCTCCTTAATACCCATCACGCATTTAGCTCATCCCCCACCCACGACCTCCCTCCATCAACCCCTCAGTTTGTTCTCTATTGTTAAGAGTCTCTTATGGTTTGTTTCTCTCTCTCTCTGTATTTTTCCCTTCCTATATGTTTTTTTTTCTTAAATTCCAGATATTGCCTTCTAAATACCATTCTCTATTAAAAGCAACTGCAACTTCTTAGAGAAATGACTGATTCCAGGACTGAGGCTAGGAAAGCATAACATGACCCTAGAATCTCTTATTTTGCTAGAATGTAAGAAAATCCTTAAAGAATTATGTCAAAAGGATACAGATAATAGCTTGAAGACCCTTCTACTATTAGAACATTAAGTAAGTAATGATAGGAATCGCTTATAACTCATTGGATAAAACAGCAAACCATGATTCCATAGAGACATAAATACATAAGTAAATAATTTGAAATTTCATGAGAAACAGGATATTTATATAATTTTAGTACATTCTATAACTTTACAGTGGAGAAACCTGGCAGACACCACCTAATCAAGTGATCAATGCAGACATTATCATTAATGGGACAAATTGAAATAAAGCACCACCTGATGGATGCTCACAGCATCACCTGAAGATATTCCTGTCAAAGATACATAACCAAATCTAATTATTAGACAGTGTTAGGAAAACTAAAGTTGATGGACATTCTCAAAAATAACTGGCTGGTATTTTCCCAAAGTGTCAATATCATGAAAGTGAAGAAAAGGTTGAGGTGATATTCCAGACTAAGGAGACTAAGGTGACATTGTCAAGCAACCCATGCTTTTGAACTGGACCCTTTGCTATTAAAAATATTATTGAGGGGCACCTGGGTGGCTCAGTCGGTTAAGCACTTGCCTTTGGCTCAGGTTATGATCTCAGGATTCTGGGATGGAGCCCCATGTTGGGCTTTCTGCTCAGCGGGGAGTCTGCTTCCCTCTCTCCCTCTCCCTCTGCCCGTAGTATTGCTTGTGCTCACTCTCTCTCTCTCAAATAAATAAAATCTTTTAAAAAATATTATTGAGACAACTGGATAACTTTGAATGGGATCTGATGAATATATGATAATGTTTCAGTGTGAATTTCTTGACATTGGTGATTATATTTAGCTATCCTGGAAGGTGTTCATATTTATAAGAAATAGAGTTTTCAGGGTATTGTGGCATCACGTTATTGGCAGCCTATTCTAAATAGTTCAAAATATGAAAAGCTCTGTACTGTGCCTGCAATTTTTTACTACTATGATTATTTGAAAATTAAAAAAGAAATATGTGTTAATAAAGTAGTTTTAAATTTTTACATCTATAATGGATCAATACTTTTATAAAATGCAGTAAAATATTACATAATATCAAAATGCTGTAACAGTTGTTAAAAGCTTACTCTTATCTTCTGTACTGTATCTTGTCACAGATAAGCCAGAAACAGTAATGAGTGGCTTTAGTTTTGTACCAGTCTGTAGACCATACTTTGAAGAACACCGCTCTAGATTACATATTATCTTTTGTAATAAAATATGTATCCATTATTGTATGAAAATGGTTTTCAGGTGGCACAAATGTACTTTTGAGCAGGCATGGACATTATCTAATGGTTTTCTAAAAGGCTATCAAGAAGGAATATAAAGATGATTCTGTATTGCTACATTTTTCTGTTCATGGAACAACCCCAACTTGGTATATGCATTAGTCATTCTTGTTAGTCAGGATCCTGGCAGGAACAGGTGGTGCACTCTGAAGTGTTGAGCCAAAAAGAGTTTTGTGAGGGGACTGTTTCCTGAGATTTAGGGAGGGTTAAGGGAACCTACAGGGGAATGGTGTGGTGTCCTGAGATTACCAACAGCTGGAAGTTGTTATTATTTTTAGGACTAGGAAGGCAAGAGGGGAGTGACTCAATTTTCAGAGCCTGGTAAGATCTGAAGTCAGATTCTGGAAGAATAAATGCCCAACAGATGTGTAGCCCTAGGGACTTGCAGTGAGGGTAGTGGAATTGGCATGAATATCTCAGCTTCTTTCTTCTGTTCTCTGTTGTCTACTGTTAGAGCTTCCTATTTGCTCAATCCAGCTGGAAGTCAAATGGCAAGGGAGCCCAAACATTGCAGCCCATAGAGGTCAGCCTCGAAGGTACAGAGCAAGGGTGTTAGAAACCACTGTAAAAAAGGCAGATGGAAACTAAACAGCATAGCATTTTTAAGAAATGTTTTTAGATTCAGTTGCTGTTATTTTAAGTTTCCTATTCAATCATGAAACTTGTCTCCAACTTATTTATTTTTTTAAAGATTTTTATTTATTTATTTATTTGAGAGAGAGAGAGTATGAGTAGGGGGGAGGTACAGAAGGGGAGGGAGAAGCAGACACCCCACTGAGCATGGCTCTATCCCAGGACCCTGAGATCATGACCTGAGCCAAAGGCGGATGTTAAACTGACTGAGCTACCCGGGTGCCCCCTGTCTCCAATTTATTATCTGTGTGTTTCTTTTCAAATTTAAAGTTTAGAATGATAGTTCATTCATTGAGTGAGTCCAGATGAATTCTGCACACTTATGCTAAGCTCTCTTCTTCAAGTGTTTGAAAGATTTCCGACTAAATATGATCACACTAGTGGTAGATAAGGAGGTGAATCAAGAGTAGTGACAGGGAGATGATTACCCTTATAGGAAATCATTACCACTTTTCAGTTTTAGAAGTTTGAAGCCTAATCTAAGGCTAAGAGTGGAGAGATGAAGATGAGTGTGAGATGTATTCACTGTGCAGTCAGTGAGATGTATACACTGGTTGACTGGTTGAGAGAGACAAGAGAAAGAGAATGTGTTGAAGGTAACTTTCAGACTTGGAATTTGGTTGCTGGGTAGTATCATTTACCTATGTAAATAACATAAGGGCTGGGCCACATTTTGCCGACCCTGGGAGCCAAATGAGCAGTGATAAAGGCTCAGTTTTCAACATGGTGCCTGTGAGGTGCCTGTGGAGACATCTAGATGTAGATGTTTGGCAGATAATGTGATAGGCATTTCGGCAGCTCTGGAGAGGACTCATCTGGAGTTCTACTTGGAGGAGTCATCAACATTTAGTTATTGATTAAAGACATTATTTTTTTTAAATTTATTTTATTTTATCTTTATTAGAGAGAGTGGGTAAGGGGCAGAGGGAGAGGAGACAGAGAATCTTAATCAGGCTTTATGCCCAGCACAGAGCCTGACACGGGGCTTGATCTCACAACCCCAAAATCAAGACCTGAGCTGAAATCAAGAGTCAGATGCTTAACCTGCTGAGCCACCCAGGCACCCCAAAACATTATTATTGTTGTTGTTGTTAGCAGCCTCCAAGTATTGAAAAACCACAGTGTGCCTAGTGCTTGGTAGAATCAGAGAAGTTCAGTAAGTTGCTTCCTCAGGAGAACATGAGTTCTCTACATGTAGAAAAATTGGAATAGGTAGATTATTCTCAAACTTTCGGAATATCATTTGGGGTGGGAAGGAAGAAGGATCAGCACATAGAAAGAATAATCTGATTTCTTTCCCAACTTGATATATGTTGTTAGCTATTCTAAGTGGTGACTGCTTTTCTTTGGTCTGTAATTACAAGACTAATTTATAGCCTCAAGTTCACAGTCATGAAGCTTGTGAGAAAAACAGCACTTAGGATTAGGAGTAGAAAACAAAAATGTGCTACTTTTAAAGCGATCTTGTGACTATTATAATTGATCTTATGATTGGTCGTTTTTCTGTCTTTACTCTGAGTTTTAGGGAGTTAAAAGAGTTAGGTGAATGGCATCTATACAGGATATTAGAGTAGACATAATAATCTGTATTAATTTTGCCACTGGCACATTATCTTACTGTGTACTCTTTTCCCCTTACATGTCAGTGTTATCTCTTTTAATCCTATTGAGTATATTTTTCTGTGAACAACATCATATATTGAATGGGTTGGAATATTTTAAAAATGAGTCTAAATGTAAGCATGTAATTCTGTTTCATGGAGCAGTTTTCCTTATTCCCCAACAATTCGGAATTGCAGGGTTGACCCATTTCAAATTTTAATTTGCTGTATTTATCAAATCAAAATAACATGTTAAATTAAACACAAATGAGTAACATACAAGAATAGTGTGGAAGATTTTAACATAATGTTTACTGGATTAGTGGTCTAATGATATTGCTACAGAAATACAGAACTCATTATGTTTAATCAGTGCAAGTGCAGTCCCTGAAATCCATTTAAATTGCATTGTTTTACTCAGTCTTTGAATATTATGTGGGGTATCATCTGTTATACATTGAAAGGACTGCTTTTAACCAGACTTTGCCTCTGATTTTTCATTTGTTTAATAGGTCTTTTAAAAGCACAATCATAGAATAAATAGTAAAAGTTAGAAATTACCTAAAATCTTCTGTTTCAACCCTTTACCCACAAATTCCATTCATAGGAGGTAAACATCCTTAATGATTTCTTGTGTAAACAGATAGAAGTCTTCTATGCACATGCAAGCATAAATATAGGTATGTGTGTACATGTGTCTACATATGGGTCCATCTGATTCTTCTTTATGAGTATATAATATTCAATTATAATCATTTGCTCATTCATTCAATATTTATTGAGTACCTACTCCATGCCAGGAACTGTTCTGTCTGCAGTTTAATAAGACCCACATAGTCCCTGCCCTCATGGAGCCCAGAGTCCAGAAGGTAGGAGACAAACAAGTAAAATAAATATCTATTTTGGTATTTACTTTAGAGGAATTAAATAAGTTATGCAAATATACAATAATAGGAGAGGCCTGTTTATTTAGGATGACTTGGAAAGGCTGCTCTCTGAGGAGGTACCATTTGAGCTGAGACCTGGAATATTGAAAGGAAGCAATGAGACACCAAGAGAAGGTCATAGTTTCTTCCTCACCTATTATATAGAATCTCCCTGAAATATTATAGTACAATTCATTTATCCATTCCATTCTCTAGTTAGGTTTCCTTTTAATTTTTGTTCTGTTCTGTTTTGTTTTGCATACAAGTCTCTGGTGCACATGTGCAAGAATTTCTCTAAGGAATATAACCTACAAATTTATTTAGAATATTTACATCTACTTTAATACATTCCAGATTGTTTCCCAACACACTTATAAATTTACATTCCCTTTAGCAATGTGGAAGAGGGCCTGTTACTCTACAGCTTTGCCAGTGCTTTATAATGCAAAGTTTTGGTGGGGGTGGGGGCACTGTGTTTTAACTTTTATCAATCTTGATGGATGTGACCTGAAATAATCCTCTGTCAACTTTCCTGTTACCTCTGATTCTTCTTCTAATTCTCTGGTGTCTCCATTGTGTCTTTTGTTGGCCTCTTTTCTTTGGCACCCCTTAACTATTGGTGTTTGATTTTTCTACTTCGTGTTCTCTAACTCTCTCTTTTACTTCTTACCTCCCTCTCTCCATGTCCCACTATTGCCCTCAAATAGCACAGCCCTTATAATTTTGTCAACCTTGCTATGTGAGTGTTTACATCACCAGGAGGAAACACAAGATGACAACGTTGTGGTTTATCTGCCTTATTACCCGAGAGAAGCCAATTAAAGGTGAGGGAATCCAGGCTCAGCTGATGCATGTCAGTAATACTTGAACCCGTAGGATAACGAAGCCATGGATTTGTAGAATTAAGGTAGCAATTCATATAGATGAAATAAATGCAGTTAGGGACATGTTCTCAGAAGAAAAGAGGAAAAACTAACATTGATACCTGTGCCAGACTTTGAGCTCATCTCTTTAAGAGTATTATCTTGTTGTGTTGATATAAATTACAAGACATGATAGGAGACTGAGAGGAATCCAGGAAGTAGAAAACAGGATTTGTGGTAGAGAGAGGATACAGCTCAAAGTACCAGAACCTCCGAGGGCAAGATCCCAGAGAGGCTCATGAGATGTTCATCAGCAATGGTATGTGGTAGCAGAGGAGCAGTTTTTGTTTTGTAGTTGTGGTTTCTTCTCAGTGGGTGTAGAGATCAGAGATACTTTTGTCCAGAATGTAACAAATCTGTTACCTTAAACTGTCATGTATTTTTTAGATATTTTGGAAATAGAATTATGTTATGTAAATAATTGTAACATAAACAAATGTATATTTTTTATTCAGTATTGCTGAACTATTTCGTGCCATACCCTATGATAAGTACTCTTGTAGCAATATTTTATTGAATTGCCACTAACCATTAGGTAGTGATATTATCTCTATTTCACAGATGTACAAACAGAGACTTACAAAGGCCCTGTATTTTGCTCAAGACCGTAACTAATGGCTATGTGATTCATGCTTGAACCGGTATCCTCTGGACTCAAAGGCTGTGCCCATACCCACCTTAGAGCATTACCTGTCAGATGATGACTTCTTAAGTGCTCAATGAGCTGCCTTCACATTAAATACTAGAGAGAGAGATAAGAAAATATAAGACTTCAAGGAAGACTGGGACTTGATTGGTCAAGACACATTGGTGTATGCAGGATAATGATGACATGGGGCTGGTAGGAACATAAGCAAACCCTGGGAAACATTCTGTGGCCCATAAATCAGTTTGGGTAATAGTCAGTTAGTAACATGCTTTTAAAGAGGGTTGAGTTTGCAGAAGTAGATACGTTCTGAACTTTTGGAGTTTATTAAATGCAAGAAAAGAATTTTAAACCAGTTCAGGAAGTAAATGATAGCAATCATCGTGTCTTGAGCAGGAAAGTTAAAAAAAGGAAATGATATTTTAGGATAATTAATCTTTCAGTACTAAGTAGGATAGATCAAAATGGAAAGAATATGGAGCCAGGGAAATGAATTAGGCAATTAGGCAAGTGTTGCAATATTCAAGTACAAGTAAAGGAGAGCCTAGTCTAGGGAAGTGACCTTGGAGATGGAAAGAGGACAGAGGAGACTTTTTTTATAAACTAAGGAGATTTAAATGCCCTGAAATGCTTTCTGAGGTATGTTTAAGTTCTATTACCATCACCCCAAAGTTCTACCCTCTGAGGTTTGGCTGACCTATCCAGGTGAACCTTTGGTGCCCATATGAGCTTCCATCAGAATGTTTGCTTGTTTCTTTGACAGCTTGGCTCTGAATTCCTTAATGGCAAACACTTTGAAGTTTTTTTGTATCCTAGTGCCTAGCATTCAACCCCCCAAAAAACAGTATGTACCAACCTTAAGTGACATAACAATAGTAATAGTAGTAACAACAACTGCAGCATACTGTATAGCTTACAAAGTTGTATCTACCTCTCCAATGTCTCCTGAAATCATCTACTTATCCATTTCCCCAGCTAATGCCAGAATTGCATCTACTTCCTAACTGCCCCACTTTATTCATATTTTCTCCAGTTAATTACCCACACAGTAGCTAGAAAGATACTTTTCTAACCCGAATCTGATCATATCACATAGAGGTTTAAAACCCTTCTCTGCTTTCCATATTACACTCACACATATTAAATGCTATATGTTATTGCATGACTTGATCACATAACTCTTTCCTGGACTCACTCCCTCTTAGCCAAAGTGGCTTTCTTTCAGTTCCTTGAAAATGCAAAGTCTTTCATGCTATTTCACTTATCTATTACTATGAAACAATTAGTTCCAAAGCTTAGTGGGTTAAAACAACAACACCATTCATTTTACTCACGAATCTGTACTTTGGGCAAGGCTCAGCAAGGGTAGCTTGTTTCTATAAGCACTACTCACAGGCTGGGAGCTGGAATCATGTGAATGTATATTATTCCCTTGTCTGTCAGTTAGTTGATCCTGACTCATGGGCTAGTACTTCACATGAGACTGTCAGAGGGAATCTACGTGTGGCCTCTGTATGTGGCCTGGGCTTCCTTACAATATGGAGGCTGGGTCCCCAGGGTGATTTTCCCAAGAGAGAGCCAGGCAGAAGACTTTTCTAACATAGAAAAGTTGGGCAACATCTCATCCTTCTATCATACTCTGTTAATCAAAAGCAGGTAATAAGACTAGCCCATAACCAAGGGGAGGGGAAATTAGACTCCTCCTTTTGGTGGGACAAGTGTCAAAGAATCTGTACACCTGTTTCAAACCCACCACCCATGCTTCTGGGCATATGTGCCTTCCCATCTGCCACCTTAGTGTGAGCGTCTCTCTTTTATCTCCTTTGCTTTTCCTTATATTTTCAGTTTCAGTTTAACTATCAGTTCATGTGTCTTCTTATCCTCTAAATCTAAATTAGATCCTTCAGTGAGATTTCACAACACTCTGTTCTGTTTAAAGCGCTTGTTACTATCTGAAATGACATATTTATTTGGAGGTAGCTCCAGGTAAGCTACCTGGAGCCATCAGTCTGAACACTCCAGGAGACCAAGGGATCTGTCTGCATTTTTCACTGTGGTGACCTCAAGGCCTAGCCAAGAACTTGTACATAATAGGTTTTTAGTAAATATTTCAGTAAAAATTAGTGCACCATGGAAGAGGATTTTTTTGTTCATTTGTTTTTTAAATTCCTTCTTCTTTAAAAGAATCTGGAATACTTCTTATCCTTGAGAAACTTGAATTTCCACTTATCAATCCTAAAGCATATATATATTTTTTTAAAACACAGGTAATCTTATTTTGGAAAAAAGCAAAAACAAAACAAAACACCTTCTAATTGTCACAAAGCATTTATTCTCCAAATTACTTTAATTAAAATAGATGTTAAAATCCTTCAACCTTCATACTATGTTATTCTCTTAAAAAAAAAAAAAGTTTCACATTTCCAAGAAATATATACCTTCTGGGACAAAGGATGCTTTCACGATTTTGATGCACAAGATTGTCCGTAGAGATAGAAAGCGGATCAGTGAGCACTGGAAGTTGGAATACATGTGTTTTTGCTGTTGTTTTTATTTTTTAAAAAAGATTTATTTTCTTTATTTATTCTTTTTATTTAAGTGAGAGAGAGTACATGCATGGGTGGGAGTGGGGGAAGGGGCAGAGGTAGAAAATCTTCAATCAGACTCCCCGCTGAGTGCAGAACCCAAAGAAGGACTCTGTCTCACAACCCATGAGATCATGGCCTGAACCAAAACCAGGAGTCTGATGCTTAACCAACTAAGCCACCCAGGTGTCCCTTGTTGTTTTTAAATATTCTTCCATTATTCACTCTGTCTTCTGGAGTTCTGTCAGGAGAATCTGCCCTTATTAATTGTCCTTCCCTACTTCAAAATTAAGTGCAACGTTTAGTGCTTCCAAATTCTCAATATAATAATTAGTTGGTAAAATCAAACCTCTTTTCTTACCATGTGGTAGAAATCAGAAAGAGATTTGCCTTCAGAGGGCTATGCTGTTTTGAAAGAAATAAAAGTTTCACTTTTAGAGAATAAGAATACTTTTCAGCCTTTTGAGAGCTCCTTACTTTTCCTTTCTCTTTGCTAGTTGCTAGGGTTCTGTTGGACAGATAGGTAATAATGTCATTCAATTATTGTTTATGTTTCTTTTTTTTTTCCCCAGCAAAATGTTCCAACTACCCACAGATGTGATTCAGCTATTGAAAATAAGACAGCTGATTTCTGACCTAGAATGGCCTGTTTGGGTCATCCTTACTCTTACATCATAAAGGCTAGTTTATCAAGGACTCACTCTTCTTGGCTTCCTGGCAATTGTTAAGAACAAGAGCCATTTTAGATTCACACTGAAACTCTCATCCCTGGTTATCACCTACCTCTGTAGCCCTGAGCAAGTTGATTAACCCTTCTCAGCCTGTTTCCTCATCTGTAAAATGAAGATAATAATACCAACCTCACAGGCTTGTTGTGATAATTATATGAGCCAGTGTATTAAGGAGATTAACACAGCACCTGACTTAATGAACGTAAGCTCTTGGTGTGTTGTTTATACTGAATATCAGTACTTCCCTGAAAACAATTTTCAAGCAGTAAAAACAATTCCACATTGATTTTTATCTCCAGGTGTGGGGAGAAGTTGAATCTGAAAAGGCAAAGAACTGCTAAGTGTTTTTCTAAGGTTGACCCAAACTGTCACTCATACTTCACTTTTTTCCATATGTCCTAGAATTATTCTGAGGTGCCTGGAAGTTACTAACCTTTGCTATGTATGCAGTGAGCTAAGATTTATTGTTCACATTTGGAGCCTAGTTGTATATGTGAGGGGGGAATGAATAATTGGGTAGTTAACCCACTGGGTAGTTAACTCAACCTAGTAGGTTCTCCAGTTATCTAGCCCTTGTAATTCCATTACTCTAGCTTAGAAGATTGTTCTAGGTGTTGTGCCTATCATGTTGAAAGAGATAGATAAAGAACAAACACATAAGCAAACAAAGCTACCATGTAGTAATCATGATAAGATCATGATAGAGACTTAAACAGGATGCTCCATGGTGTTGGTGGTAGTGGTAAAGTGAAGACAGGGAAGGTTTCTTTGAAGAAGTCTAATTTGACCTAAATTTTAAAGGATGGAGAGAAATATATTTTTGTATTTCATACATGGAAAAAAATGTAGTACCCCAAGGCAGGAAAGAATTTAGCTGGTTCCAGGGGGAAAATTTAAAAAAAGACCATATGCCTGGAATATTAAAAGGGGGTACTATGAAAAGAAGTTAAAGACTCACCAATGACAGTGGATGGACTTGTCGGCCACAGTAAGGAATCTGGATATTACATAAGTCACTGGGAAACTGCTTAAGGGTTATAATCAAGTGAATGATATTCCTTGCTCTACATTTAAAAAGTTAACTCATATCATTTATTAAAAAAAAAAAACTAACAAACCAAAACCCAGAAGATAACAGGTGTTGGTGAGGAAGAAGTGAAATTGGACCCCTTTGTGCATTATTGGTGGGAATGTAAAATGGTGAAGCCACTGGAAAACAGTAAGGCAGTCCCTCCAAAAAGGTGTATGTAATTTACCATAAAATGCAGCAATTCCACTTCTAAATACGTACCCCCCAAAACTGAAAGCAGGGCTTTGAAAAGATATTTGTAGACCAATGTTTATAACAGCATTCTTTATAATATCCAAAAAGATGGAAACAACACAAAAAGGTGTATATACATACTATGTCATATTATTCAGCTTTAAAAAATGTTACATACTACAAGTTGTAACATGGATGAACCTTGAAAACATCCTAGATGAAATAAATCAGATGCAAAAGGATAAATACTGCAAAATATATGAGTTACTTAGAGTAGTCAAATTCATAGACAGAAAGCAGAATGGTGGTTATCAAGGCCTCGGAGAAGAGGGTAAAGGGAGAGTTATTGTTTAATGCATATAGAATTTCAGTTTGGAATGATGAAAAAATTCTGAAGATGGATAGTGGTGATGGATATGTAACAGTGTAAAAGTACTTAATGCCACTGAGTTGTCAAATTGAAAATGGCTAAATGATAAATTTTGGGTTTTGTGTCTTTATCCAAAAAAAAAAAAAAAAAGACAACTAGTTGGATGAGGAGAGAGAGGTAGCAGTATGAAAGCAGAGGCCAGTTGGAGAATCTTGTAATTTTGAATCATACATGATGGTGTCCTAGACAAAGGGGTGTCAGCAGAAATAAGGTTTGCATTCAAGGTAAAGTTGGAGCGAAGGAGTGGTGATGGATTAGCTATGAATGATGAGGAAAAAGCAGAATTAGGGATAATTCTGTATTTGGGGTTTAAACAGCAGTGTGGTAGCAGTCCTGGCATTAGAGCAACGTCAGGGTTAAAGGGTTAAATTGGTCTGTCATCAGTACATACATGGTATTTGAGGGATTAATTTTAGAAGAGATGACCAAGCAAAGTGTAGATGTATTTAACTAGCAGTAGCAAGACTACAATAAGAAAGTGCTGTGAAAGAATTAATGAAGAAAGGGTAGGTCTCTGGCAAGAGGGTTTCAGTGGTTTTTCTTAAACTATAAAACTGAAATAGCCATACATAAAATATTCTAGCATGGAAATAAGGATATTAATTGGGCTGGGCAGATTGGACTGTGTGAGCCTGTTTTTTTTTTTTTTTAAGATTTTATTTATTTATTTGACAGAGATAGAGACAGCCAGTGAGAGAGGGAACACAAGCAGGGGGAGCGGGAGAGGAAGAAGCAGGCTCATAGCGGAGGAGCCTGACGTGGGGCTTGATCCCATAACGCCGGGATCACGCCCTGAGCCAAAGGCAGACGCCCAACCGCTGTGCCACCCAGGCGCCCCTGTGTGAGCCTGTTTTGCATTGGCATTTAGAAAAGCCCTTGGAAGTAAGAGTGAGTGTTACACCCAGAACATAGGCAACCACGGTAGGTATACTTTCATGATGTAAAATGGGATGGTTTGTTTGCATAAAAACTGAACACTGTCAGTTACTGTAGATGTATTTTCAGATGGTCTGTGAAGTTTTGAAATGTGAATAGGTCTCCTAGGATTTCCCAGGCTACAGACAGACAGCTGGGTCTCTTCCATGTCTAAGAAGCAGCCTAGAATAACAGAGTGAGCCAAGCATGGGTATCTGTCAGATCTCTGAATACTGATCATTCCTCTTATATTGGTGTGTCCTTGGGCAAGTTATTTAATCATTCTGGGGTGTATTCTGTCATTTTGGAAACAGAGATAATAGTGCTTAACTCACAGACGTGTTATAAGGGATAAAGATAATGCATGTAAATTGGTACGTAGTGGGCAGTAAAGGAATGGTTGCTGTTCTTGGTCTGTTGGGAGTGGGACTCAAATTTCAGCGTGACCAAAGAATTCCATGGAACAAAGTAACAAAGGCATACTTGGAGACTAAATCATGAATGGCTTGGAAGTCAATCTGAGGAATTTATTCTATAGGACTTGAGTAGCTTCAATAGTGTGTGATGGGAAAGGTAGAGCTTGGGAATTGTCATAGTCAGAATGTAATATATAGATATTGATAAACTGTCTTCTCATCCCTTACAGAGAGTAAGTATATCACATTGGAGAGAATTTAAGGAAGTAGCTTCATTTTTAAAAATAGAGTACTTTCTTTCAGATCAGTGATCTCCACACTTTTGATAGCATATCTCCATCAATCAATTTTTTTACATTTATCCTCTCTTATTTATAATTCTATTCATGAGCAGATGTACTAAACATTGCATATATTATGAAACATACTCAAAATAAAAATATTAAGATAAGCTAAGGATGTCATAAAATTTAAAAATATTTTTTGTTTTACTTATTAATTGTATGTATATTGTTTTGCTCCTGTTAGGACTATCATTATTATCTTGGAGAATTCTGTGACTGACTACACTGTAATATTGATTTAACACTTTGAAATACAGCAATATAAAATTACCATGGCCAAAAAAGAATCTCACTACCTCATAAGGAAACGTACATGCAACTGAAAAGGTTATATCATGAGCTGATTACAGCTCATGAGCCTCGTTTTAATAATCCTACCCATCAATTATGCAGAAGTTTTTTGGTAAAAGTCAGACAGTAAATTCCATCGTCCATGATGTCTATCAGTTGTTCCTGACAACTAATCAGGTGTTGCATTTTCATACTTTTAACAAATGGGCTTAAAATCCCACTAAAATGATTCTTTTTAAGGTAATTTTACAGGTAGAAAATTCTGTTGCTGGAATTTTATTTTGTTTTATTTTTAATTTTATTTATTTGAGAGAGAGAGCATGGGGGAGTGCATGGGGGGGGGGGAAGGGCAGAGGGAGAGGGAGAAGCAGACTCCCCACAAGCAGGGAGCCCGATGCAGGGCTCAATCCCAGGACTCCAAGATCATGACCTGAGCCCAAGGCAGACACTTCACCGACTGAGCCACCCAGGCGCCCCCTGGAATTTTACTTTATTTTTTCTATTTCTATTTCTATTTCTTTTTCTTTCTTTCTTTCTTTCTTTTTTTTTTTTCTAGAGAGAGAGAGTGCACACAGTATGGGGGGAGGCAGAGGGAGAGGGGGAGAGAGAATATAAAGCAGGCTCCACACCCAGCTCAGAGCCTGACACAGGACCTGACATGGGTCTCCACATGGGGCTCGAGCTTACTACCCTGAGATCATGACCTGAGCCAAAATCAAGAGTTGGACGCTTAACTGACTGAGCCGCCCAGGAGCCCCTGTTGCTGGAATTTTAAAGTAGGAAATTGAGAAAGTTGTGGGTTTTTTTTTTTTAAGAGAGAGTTTTAATAGGTGAAGTTTTTGTATCTTTTTGAGTGTAAAGTCATGTTATAATGGAAACATTTCTAAACATGCATTTTTAACATACTCTACGTGGCACATCTTTCTTTCAAAAGTAGTTTCTTTCTTCTACATTGCTAAAACATCACTTTTATCTTGAGACAATTTACTTTCAAAGTAGCTAGCTAAATAGTAGTATACTATTTAC
This sequence comes from Ursus americanus, assembly GCF_024610735.1. Lineage (NCBI taxonomy): Eukaryota > Metazoa > Chordata > Mammalia > Carnivora > Ursidae > Ursus > Ursus americanus. The sequence continues at coordinate 45,536,384 of NC_142135.1, forward strand.
AGCCAGTTCCCTTTACAGAAAATGGCAACACTGTTGTCTTTTTGTAAAAAGTTTGACAACTCTTCAAAGTACATTTTCGTAAGATAACCAGGAAACATATATACGGTACAAATATTTTTTTGGTCATTCCCCATCATATCACAAAGTATTATAAAATTTCTACTTTTAAGAAGATAAAACCCATAGGGGCGCCTGGGTGGCACAGCGATTAAGCGTCTGCCTTCGGCTCAGGGCGTGATCCCGGCGTTATGGGATCGAGCCCCACATCAGGCTCCTCCGCTATGAGCCTGCTTCTTCCTCTCCCACTCCCCCTGCTTGTGTTCCCTCTCTCGCTGGCTGTCTCTATCCTGTCGAATAAATAAATAAAATCTTTAAAAAAAAAAAAAGAAGATAAAACCCATAAATTCATTTAATCTGTCACAGAAAAATAGCGGTATATTGTAATGTGCTAGAATCAAGCTAACGATTGCAGGTGGTTCTGTAAACCCCTCCACACAGTGCAACTCTACCTTCTCACTCCGGATACCTGCTGGAATGTAGGTGATAAATAAATGTGGTGTCCACGTGAGGGCCCCAGTATCACTCTGAACATTAAATAAAAGTGAAGTTTATTTTTTCTTATTTTATAGATAAGTGTATTCATGCATGAATGTGTGGATGCACACGTTACATAAAATGGGCGGCACTTTGGGCCTACATCTCAATGGGACATTTTATACTACTTTGAAGACCTTGAGATTAATCTCGTCATCCTTTTTTGGTGTTGGTGATATTGAATCTGCCCCCAGAAAATAAGAGCCAGTTGAGCTGATCATCTGCCTGACTCAGGCTCAAGGACATGTCTTTAGAAAATTCACAGGATGTGTTGCTCAGCACTTCATTCAACTAGCGTAATGAAGCACAGATTTGAGGAGAATTTTACTCTATTTAGATTTGTGAGGTGATTTTGATATAAAGCAGAATCATGTTAATGATTAATATAAGTAGTTACTGTTTTGGTAATTATTTCTGTCCACCTAAGAAACTGGGGATGGTGAGATGACGTAATGCCCTGCTATTGTTCATTGTTGGTTGAGTTGTGTCTTTTTGAGTTTTTTTGTCTTGTTTTGTCAGTGTGTATGTGTGTGTGCATGTACACTGTATATTCATCTTTAAAAATGTAAAACATACTTAGGAAAAACCCATGAAAGACACATAAGGAGACCAGTATATCATAGTACTCAAACTTTCCAGTACAATAACTAGCATATGATAGAATCCCAATTAAAAACAATTGTTTATTTAGTCTGGTGGGGTTTGTTTTTTTGTTTTTGTTTATTTGTTTGATCACTGGAGCTCAGCCATTACTATTTGAGGGGATTTGCTCCCATAGCTATGAAATACGAACTGCAGCTCACTCTTATGCAGAATGGAAAATCTCTCCCTAGCCTTTATATCCTAAGTTTTTAGTTTCTATCATAAATTAGAGAATTTCATTTTAAGGTGAAAAATATGGTCATCATGATCGTTATAATTTTTACTAATGATCCAGCTGTTTTCCATCTCCTTGTCCAAATGGCAGTTGTCTCTTGATTGCTAAGATGTTCAATGGCGTAACTTTTGGTCCTTCCACTGTTTGATTTCCATTTAAGAAGCCATTTAAATAGACAGTAAAATTCTAAAGGAATTGAATTCTATATGTGCAATTTCATACACTGATTCATTCATGGTCGGGATGGGATGGTGATTTAGAACCCATTTAGATTTTTGAATGAACAGAAAGGCTAATTTCTGCCTCATTAACTTATCCTATGAATTTTCAATTTGACCAATTCTGAATGACTACTCCCACATCAGTTTAGTTTTTGGTTAATAGGTAGTTATAATTCATATTTATAGCCACTTTTCAGACTAGAAGATTTAGCCCCTAAATTCTGCCCTTCTTTATAACTATTAAATATATGCTATTTCAGGGGAAAATGTCCTTAAGCCTTTGCTAACTCTGTGAGTAATACACAAAATAGGGAATACACACTATTTAGTTGTTAATTTTAGTTAATAACAGAATTTTAACAATAACGTTTAGAAGTCTCATACTGAAAAATGGAAAATAATTTTATAACATTGAAAACTATTAAAAATGCCCTTTTTCAGTTTATTTTATCATGGAAGTCAGTTAATTATATCAGAATATATGTTAATCATTACATACTTAAATATTTGTTAGTAAAAATGTTAAAATTTAATATGAATTCAATAATTTAAAAAATGACATCCCAAAATCACAAAAAAATTTGAAGTGGTTGTTACTAAATAAATACCAAAAAATACTATAAAGTAAACACTATAAATAAAACTATTACCTTTGCCCTTTTCCTTCTATATGAAATGCTGTAATTTGGATCAGATGATCACTGGGCCCGTGGACTTTGCATTTGGCTGTATCACACATGAGCTGCAATGAGCTCTACCTGAAATCACTGGCTCAGTCACACATAGACGTGTGGTCTGGCAAAGTGATTTTTCAAGTTAAATAAAGTTCCAAACTGTACCTCCTTTTTCTTCACCTCCACTAATTTCTATAATTTCTAAAATTTATCCCCTAATAAATTCATTAGTTTAATTATTTAAAATCTTCTTGGAAAAATATCTAAACATCCTTGCAAGATATTCTTTCTGTATGTTGGGTCCTGCCAGTGATGGAATTTTAACCTGGTTCTTACATTTGTGATTCACCTGAGTAAATGCATAGGAATATCTTAATTTTATATTAAGACATTGATAAACTTACTAGCTTTAACAACTGGAGGAAAATTTACTTCTCTAGATTTTAGTACTGGCCTGAGAAACAAATCAAAATGTATATTCTAAATTCTAAATCTATATTCCTCTTTATATTTGCTATTAGTCATGAGAATTGCTAATGTCTCCTTTTTGTTGTTGATAACCATCTTTCAGGATACCACACTGATATATGGGTGTGGATAGCTGAGTCAATTAATACAGGTTTTCCCAATATGGTTACATGAAATTCTAGTGACAAAGATATTCTTTCTTAAGGGACTTACTAAAACTTTGCATGCCTGCTACTCGTATTTATACTACAGTCTAGTAAAGGCAATATCTGTTGGCACAAATTTAATATTTAAATGTTTACCTTTTATTGCTTGATAAGTCCTCTTGCTCTGCGGAGACCAGCACTCTTCTGGTTGTTCCTCCATTTGAATAATCACTAAGTGCAGGAAATTGGTTTTGTCTCTAAGATAGCAAGATAACTTGACTATGTGAGAACACAGGGAAGGTAATTCAAGGTTAGACTTTGTTGCTGCATTTGAGGTTCTGTGGTTGCTTGTTCTCATGATGATAAGGGCTAACTCCCAGACAGTAAAAGGAATCAAGTTATGCCTCTAAAGAAACTTGTTTCTTGATAGTTTTCCAGTGCTTTCAAATGCATGTGTCCATCCAGTACGCAAAAGAAGGCAAAACAAAGTAAACAAAATAAAAACAAGCTGTCTTTCCTCACAACTCTGATTCCTTATGTCTTACCTGCATTTCAGTCTTGCCCCAGCCCAAGGACAGGTCTTAACCTGAGCAGGAACAATTTCAAGAACTCAGAGCAGTTAGTAGGCATAAAATAATAATATGATGGACTGAGCAAAAAATATGCTGGTGGCTTTATGTATTCTCAATCCTCACATCAGACCTGCAAATTCAACATCGTTTCCCCCAAATGCATACATGAGGAAATTATTCCTTAACTATCCATTATATGTATGTCAGAGTGCTGGAAAAAAAATATCAAGAGACAAGCAATATCAGAAGGCAGATTTATTTCCTGTCATCCAGGAGAGCAATATTTTAAAAACAATGTTTAAAACAGGTATATATTTCAAATAACAATGTATGAGGATGAAGTCTATGTTATAGTCTTTAAGGGATATGGTGTACCTTCAAATATTACTTTGTATGTTTAATTTAATTTTCTATCAAATAAAGTATTAAAGGTTGCAATTTAGTAGAAAAGAGGGAAAGGTTTTCTAGTCACTTCTGTCATATTTCAATTTTTTAAACTTTCCTTTTCATTACTCTAGATTGATAATGTGTTAAGGCTCCCCACCATGCTCTATTTATATAACACAAGGGCTTTGTTCTATAGACAGAGAGTAAGGTGACTTATAACAGAGTTTCCTATACTTCTATGATGATTGTGGACCAGTGTTTGCATCTGATATACACTGTATACCTGATCTTCATTGGTGACTTAAGAGTCAGCGTTTATGAATCTCTGTGGATCTTGGCCATAGTGGTTTTCTACCATTGATGCTGAGTGCCCTGTCCACCTTGTATTTGGTCAGTTTTACATCACCATGTTGGCCAACTTAGTCTCCTCCAAGAAGCACTAGCATGTTATGTAGGGCTATTTGGTACAGATTTCTTTTCTCTATCATACCAAAAATGATCAGACTCTCAGAATTCTGTGGTGTCATCTGCTTAAACAAAGTAGTTAGTAAAAGACAAAAGCAAACTCAAGAGACTATACTCTCTCAGTGTTTAAGATTATTTAAGCAAGTATTTGTTTTTCCCTGCAGTTTCCATATTGAGTATTGGGTGTAAAGAAGCACTGGGGATCAAATTAATACTTTAGGTCATTGTAGGTATAATTACTTGTTTTTTATATCCACCTAGACTATGATTGTCTGCAGCAGACGGCTTGCTGGTTTCATACTCTTAATGCGACACTAATATGCGCGATTTTCCACTGTTTGTGGAAAGGTGCTTTGCAAGTTTCCCTTGAGAATTATTCCTGGTCAGTTCTTGATGATGTCAGAGATTTCTTGATTAACAAATAACAATGATATTAAGAATGGTAAACTCAAGGTGACCTATAATCTCAATGACAGTTATCAGACAAAAAAACAAACTTTGACTATAAAATGGTAGGTCCCATAGGTTTTCTCATATTTTACAATTAAAAAGAATTATTCACCTCTCAATCATTTAGAAAAAACTGACTTTCATGATAAATGGCATAATGTAAAAGAGAACTTGAAGAAAAATCACAATTTATTTTTTTATTATTCCAATTCATTTGTTTGAAAGGATAAGGCATAAATCAATATGTATTTTTATAACATGCTATTTTTTCATTATCCATTTAAAATTTATATATTTTATAGTCTTTCTATTTGTATATAAATCATAGGGTTTATTATTAACAGTTTTCTCTTTGCTGTCACCATAAACGACGTGGTTGCCAGTAGCTTAGCACCCATGAGTAACCTAGCAACAAGTCTGCTCTCTAGCAAGTAAGAAATAAATGCAAAAAAGAGTTATGGGAAAAAGAGTTCAATTTCTGAATATTAGTACATGTATACTGTTAAATATCAAGATGAAATCTTCTAATTTGGGGGAAATTGCATTACAATAGGTATTGAATTTTCTAGTAAATAATACATTGCCAGTGAAATCTTGTCTCCTTCATTCAGAAAACAAATGGAATCTATTTCAGACTGCAGCACTGTTGACTAGGTAACTGAATATATGTGTCTTCCCTGGAAGCCTATTCATTACAGATTAGATGAGAGGAGTGTCTTGGCATGTTTTCACTATGTGGTAGATGAGTTTACTAGATGGAGTTTCGACGATAAACCTTCCTGACGGTGAGGTATTGTTGATCTCTTAAATAGTTTTAGAATAAATGTTTTATTTTATTTTCAGAAGGTTGTGCTTATAGTACTGAACTTCTGGGGGCAACATTTTCTTGGAAATACTGCAAATGAGTCCACCTTGTTTTTTCATAAAGATTTTGGTATATTTCATATCAGTTTCTTTTGGTGAAATTTAGTTTATATAATTACTGTTTGTTTTCACTGAGAAAATAGCTCTCCTCTGTGTTAGTTGTCAGGTCATAGTGGAAGTATATCAGGTACTGGGGAAAAGCTGTAGTTTCATAGGATCATCATTTGTATGATGAATAGACCCAGGTGGAGAGTGGAAATACATACTGGTGAATACCTTCCATTAAACAGCACAGCTTCTATTCTGTGCGACAGGCAGAATGAGTTGGCCTTTCTCAATTTGACAGGCACTTCACTGCACTTCAAGAAATCTTAGTGCCCCATGGAAGACTGTGGTAGGGACAGAAGGATGGGATATGAGCTGAACATATGATTGTGCATTTAAAATGAATGCATTGAATTGTAGAACTGGAAAGCATCTGCTCTCTGGTGAAAAAAATTTTCCCCAAATACCCTGAGTTTTAGGTTACTTTAAAAATCTGACCTTAAATGACTGAATTGTTGCTATCATCACGATTGGGATGTGAGCTCAATTCTGACATCTTTCTCTCACTATCCACACAGATCTCCCTTCTCTGGGGAAGAGGAGAATAAAAATCATGAGATCCTTAAAGAGAGACCCAAACATACTTAGCAAGATAGTCTGATTTCATCTACATATGAGAAGTTTGGTCACTTATATTATTAGGATTGAAGAGAGTTACCTTAAATAAATGAAAGACTATTCTTTGCATGAGAAACACTTACCTAACCTTGAAGACATCTAGCTATAATTGAATAGATCAATTGCATGAAATTTATACTCAAAATGTCATGACAAAGTAATATGGTCTATATCGTTGATGCTACTCATGATGGCTACAGTCCTTGGTAAGTTGTTCAGGAAAGTAACATTTTAGATGTGGCGTATGCCCATTAACTACCCCTTCCAGCATAGATGTCTCATTGGGGTCATTGTTGAAAAGATATCATCCCTTATTTTGGGAAGCTGAGTTCCTAAAGGGCAGGGATCATCTTGTTATTTTATCCAGTATTGAGTATAGTTCCTTATAAGCGATAAGCTTGCAACTAATGACTAACCTTTTTCTTTTCAGTTAGGATTTGTAGGTGTTCTAGAAAGATCCACAATGATCATCAAAATTATATTAAAATAAACTACAGAATGTGTGTTAAAAAGAGACAAAACACTTAAATATATGCCCTTGTAGAGGAAATAAAGTTTAAAGATCCACTATGGACATAACTTGGTTACTGTAAACTTATTGTTCAATTTTGAGGTTGATCTAAAAGGAATTGTCCTTATTGCAGGTTTGGTTACAGAAGTACGGCTACCTTCCACCAACTGACCCCAGAATGTCGGTGCTGCGCTCCGCGGAGACCATGCAGGCCGCCTTAGCTGCCATGCAGCAGTTCTATGGCATTAACATGACAGGAAAAGTGGACAGAAACACGATTGAGTAAGTAATGGTGTCCACACTCTTTCTTTTTGTGGTCCTTGAGCCAGACTTCGTAGTCTGAAAAAGTTGAAGTGAACTCCGCCAACCACAAGTGGAGCAATTTGTCTCACGTCCCTTTTCTTTGGAATTTAACCTGTTTCAACCCTATTCCCTAGGATGTCGGGTTTGTCAGAGTCAAATTTACTCGCTTGACTTTAGCAAGGCTTTTTCAAAATGAGGGGGAAGGAAGAATGAGAGTCAGAGTAAACTTACAGTTGAAGCTATTGCAGGAGGAGCTCCTGTCGGTGACATGTTGGAGACAGCTTGTGCCGCTGGTGAGGACATATTGGACACATCTCTTCCCTGCTAAGTGACATGATATCAGTAGCTTGAAATTGGCCAAAGTAGAAATATTGACACTAAGGAAAATGGGAAACAATATAAATCAGGGCTCTTTTTGGGGGGGAATGGTATTAGAGAGTCAGTTAACAGTTGGTTAGCCTATTTGTGGTAATTTTCTGCGTGAGTTAAATTGAGGAGAGGTTCACTGCAAGTCTCTCCTTTCAATTTCTTATTCGCAAATGGCTTGTTTTTACTCTTTAGTAATATATGTGATTTTATGGACTGATTCATCAATCATTTGTTCATTTATTTACTCAACCAGTAACTCATTACTGGGCATTGCATCTGTGAAAGAGGCAAATACAGATCAGAGGACAGAGTCTCTTCTTCAAACGAACTTAAGTTAAGTGTGTAGCTAGATATAATCACAAATTATTTTACCACAGGTGCACTGTAAGTTCTGTAACATTATGAAACAGCATTATTGTTTTTGGACAGCAAAGGAGGAAGTGATTAATTCTCTCAGTGCAGGGAAGAATCATCTGTGTTTATTGAGTCCTTGATACTCACAAAGTAAATCTACTTCATCATTTAATATGATCATCATACATCAACCCTCCACCGTAGGGAAGACAAGGATACATTTTTCTCTCTACTTTTTCAAACAAAGAAACTGAAAGTCACAGGGTAAGTGAAGTCCAGAGTAGTTGCAGAATCCAGACCTTTTGATGTTTAGTTGGAGAACCTTCTACTATACCATGTTATGGACCTCAAGAAATGACACATTTATTTTTCTTCGTAAACCTTAAATACCTGAAATTACTTGGCTCAGGTATACATAATTTTTACATAGTAAACTAATTTAATATATAACTTAAAAAATTATATTTTGCCTTCTAAGAATTACAGCATGATATTAGTCATACTATTTCTATTTCATCAAGACAGAACAAGTACATAATAAAAGTCTTGAAGATTAAACGTCAAAGCAGTTTGGAGAACTAAATACAATTACCTCTCCTAGCATTTTAAAGAGATACATAAATATTAACTTTGGCTTGCCATCTGGGAAAATAGAACCAAGAATTAATAAAATGCATTCTGCAAGAATGAGAACCTTGTTATTAATACTGGGAATAGAACTTGGATAATTTGAACCTGCTGCACTCTATTCATTGCAATTCTCCGTTTGTAGTGTCCTAAATAAATACAGCTTTAAATTAATTTTAATTACAATTATAAATTAATTTTAAAGATAGCTTGTTAAGTTAGTAAGCAAACCCAAGTAGTCCTACATTTTGTTGCTGCGTATAGTACAGAATTCCATTTAAATCAGACTTTAATCCCGGCATTTTACAAAGTGCTCTGAACAGCTTTTGTGCTCCCTGATGCAGAGCTGTTATCTTCTGATTCACTTTCTTGGACCATATGACACAGTTTTTAAAAATACAGTAAATTGAGAGCTTGGGAAACAAATTCCTTTGAATCTGCTTATTACCAGATATTAAAATTCAGAAAGCAGAGTTCTATAGAAGGAGGCATCTGTGTTTCCTCTCCGTTTTGAGAGCTCCTGCTGGTCATTGGAAGGACTCAAGATGGATAGGTTTGATTTCCTAAGATAGCTGGGAAAAGGTCTTTGTCAGGAGATGATGGAAGGGGAATGTGTACAGGATTTATTTAGGCCGCTTATGGGGCAAGGTTCTGAACAGTTTTTAGTTGTTCTCTGGCAGGACAATGTCAAATGCAGAGGTGCAGAAAAAGACCCCATGTCCTTTTCTGCCACACGGTGGCTCAGATTCCGGACCAGGAGAAATGACTGTGTCCGTGTGTAGGAGTTAAAGTAGCATTTCTGTGAATTATAGCATTGTAGGGAAAGATCAACTATATAGGCAACCTTTAATTTAAAACCAACCAGTGTTTTGATCTATTTTCTTTAACCAAATTTTGTTCTCATTCAGTTTTTTTCTTTTTTCTTTTCTTCTTTTTTTTTTCTTTCTTGAATTGGCAATGCATCTTTCCCTTTACATACACTATTATTCTTAGATGAGCCCACTAAAGCCTGGTTGAACCCTCATCATCGCCCCTTCCTAGATTGTCCTGCTTCCTCTGCCCCCCATGGCACCCACATTATCAATCAGACTAGAAACCCTGTGGCTTCATTGGCCTCCCATCTGGTTTTTTCCACTGATGTATCCCCAGTCTTGAGGTGGTGTTGCTCAGGGTACTCAGCTGAAATAGTGTACTATTTTTGGAAGTATAATCCCCATAATCATGCTACTGAAGCAATTGTCTGTGCTTTTGTAATCTCAAATGAATGTATCATAACAATCCATGCTGAAATGGTACTCTATTATTTTATACAAATTATAAAGTATGAATTTTTATCTAAACCTTATCACATAAAATATGGACTACAATTATAGACCTAAAATTATTTCTCAGTATTAAAATAATGTCTTAAGATTCATTTTCTGGTGCTATAAAGTTTTATCTAATTGTAGGCTGTTGTCAAGATCAGTAGTTTTTAAATTAAATAATGATGTCCTTCTTTGTCAGACAGACATTTGATGCATTCGGTCTGTATATCTTGGGTAATTAAAAGTAATGATGCAGTTGTGGTGATCCCTATATTATGTTGAAGAAATTAACCATTTTCCAGCAACAAATTTAAGTATTACCTTAAATGGCTTACAATATTGCTTTTGTATCAGTTAGCATTGGTGTCAGAGAGAGAGTAATGAATACTTATCCCCCTACCCCAAAATGAGCTCATTATCATATGTTGCAGTGGTTCTTCAAAATTATGGGTTGCTTATCTAATTTTTATAAGCAAGCTTACTTAAATTCCTTAATAAGTGAAGCAATTTATGTTATGCATGGAAAAGGATTATATTTAGCACGGAGGGAAAAAGATAGCAAGGCAATAATGAAAATGAGTCTAATGTGTTTTTACAATATTAATGGCAGGTATTTTAAAATTTTAATTCATCCTTTATGTGTGCACATTATCATGCATTGAAGCATGCTTGATGAGATATCATTTTTAAGGTGACCTTTCTTTTTTATCTCCCTCCATATATAGGTATATACATATACACACACATATATGTATACACACATAAATATGCAAATATACACATATATTCATACATATATAGGATGATCTGAATAATTCTGTTTAATTTATTTAATTTATCTTAATTAAAGTTAGTTTAAGACTGAATGTGTAGCTTTTTACAAATAATTATTATGAAACCACAGTGGTATTTGGAGTCTCCTAATTTGAGAATCGAAATATTTATTTAGCTATATCAAGAACCATAAGCTTTGGGACCTAATTTTCAAAATGTTTCATGATTTTCAGTCATTTGTCTAAATTATCAAGTTAAGACTCTCTTTCAATCTAGGTATAAAAGATAGGTTCATCAGTAATTAAATTTCTTTTTCTTTATTTTTGATTATAGCCATGGGACTGAAACATTATAACGTTAGAGGATGAACCAGTCCTTATTTTGGTAACTACGGAAGGATGGTTGATAGCTAAATCAGCCTCATTCCCCTTCTGGAAGGAGAAAGGTGAAAGCTTAAACGAGAGCTGACGCTAACTGAGCTTTTTCTTCATGTTGCAGATCATGGAGGCTTATTACGTCTATTCTCTGTGATCAGGTTTTCAAGAACATTAACTGCAGTTTTCAGCTTTGGGAATAACCTGTGTCCATGCAGGAAGTTCATAAGTTGATAGAAAAAAGAAACTGGACCAGAGTGAGCTGTCAGCCTAGCTACATTTTGAGCTCTAAGTTAATTCACTTTTAGAAAAACTTCTTCGTGACTCCTGCACTTGGCTCTATGAGTACAAACAAAACCTAAGGATGTTTAAAGTCATAAAAATAAGCATTTTTAAAGATTTGTAAAAGGATCTTTTGGGGACCACTATAAATAGTAGATATTACTCTTACCTTCCATTAGAACATGGAAAAGTCCAGAAGATAGAAACCTGTTAGTTATGCAGATGAACATTTTCTGACATTACTAATCCATAAGGCACAAGATGTAATTTTGTGAGTTTTTTTTTTTCTTGTGGTAGAGCTAGGTATATGTACACAGAGCCACTATGTGGTACCACTCCAGCTCCAAGGGACACCATTCCAATTGTATGCATTTTACCGAAACACTGTCTTCCTGCAGCCTCAGCTACTGGGGCACCAGGTGTGTGCACTCAACCAGAAGGCATCCTTTACTGTCATGCAATGAGTGGCCCGATATGTTTGACTTGAATACCCAACTCTTGAAAAAAAAAAAAAAAATACTGAAACCCATGGACACTTTCATATACAGTGGCTCTTATTACTGCAAATTTGTTTAGAAGTTTGTAGCTGCTTTATTTACATAAAACAGAGGATAGTGTCTCTGTTTGTATCTGTATTATCAAAATACCAGGCTATCCCTGTTTTGAATAACAAAGGATGTTAACACATAGGTCAGGGTCATCTGAAGCATGTTAATATCAGTATGTTGCTACTGCTGCTGCTTCTACTACTAGTACAGCCACTTCCTGATGTTTGTAAAATAATAATAATTGTTATAAGTTAATAATCATAGCAGTTACTATTTGCCAGGCACTGTTCTAAGTGTTTCACATGATTTAACTAATTTAATCCTCACATTAATTCAATAATATTATCACTTCCATTTTGTAGATGAGGAAATGGAGAAATAGAAACAGTAGCCAGAACAGTGTCCCAGGGCTAGGGCGTTGCTGGGGGTGGGGTGGCTCTAGGATCCCTGCTCCTCATTTTTAGAATGTAACTCCTGTCAAGAACACTGATTTCAGATATTTTTCCTTTTTCTGTTCAGTTAAAGGAACCATTAATGATCTGCCCAACTAACTTGAAAATGCTCTAGGTTCTAAACAATGAAATCAATACTGAATATCAGTATTACATTTATGCAAACTGAGGTGGTGCCATGATTTACACCTTGAAAGTACAAAATGACTTTCTTATAGCTTCTCCCACCCCAGTGCCCATACCTACGTCTTTGTGCTTCAGAATGTCAACTTAAAATTCTTAGCAAATGAGTCAGTAAAGAAGCACATGTATATAAGCTGTGTGTTGACACACAGAAAAATAAGTATGTTTGAGCAATGGGACTTTCACAAAACACTGCTTGAAAATAGTGCGCATACATGCACACACACACACACACACACACACACACGCACATCTCTTCAACCCATATTTCTTTCAGGTGATATAGTTGTTACCTGAGGTGAAACAATCAGTCAATTCTACTTGTACATCTAGAGTTTTGTACTCTTGTGTACAAATATATGTGGGTTTTATCAAATTGATATATGAATGCAACTAATATTTGGTGCATGATAACTAGACATAAATCCCAGTGTCACACCCTACCTGAATAACAATATTAACGTGCCAACTTTACCTTCAGTATTAGACATTTAATTCACTGATGAGTCCTATTACACTAATCATTATTTTTATCCACGAAGAACTTTAAAAATTGTAGTAGAAAGAACCTGACTCCTTATAAACTTAAAGAATGATTTAAATGTTTGGAGTCACATAAAAGGCCCAAAGGCCAATTTAGCTCAGATACTATGTGTCATATTCAGTGGCATGATGTGCTTCTATCATATTTTGGGGATTTTGCATAATTTGATAAATAATACCTGCTAATATCTCCATACCAGAATATTTGGATACAAATACTGGCAAATTTAACATAGAGTGTTCTCAACTCGACCAATCCTTATTAAGAGTTCTTTGCATTAAATTACTGACTGATATTAGATTATTCCTGTTCTTATATTTATTTCTTACATTTAAGTCATCTGCTTTATGATTTAGTTTTACATAAAAATGTCTACACAATGTCCATGCAGTAAGCATTTGTTCAAGGCACACACCTGGGAAGAGTTACAAAGTCTTCAAGAAACATGGACAGTAAGGGAGATTGGCATGTACAAAAAAGACATGCCGACTCAATTCATTTGCTTCATTTTCCTTATTGAAGGCTTCACTGGGTATAGGCCTCATTCCTTATTCTCTGCCCCGACTCAGGCCCGTGGAAGATAGAGACACAAATCAGAAGACATAGTGTAGTCTGTGCTGTGTTGAAATGGTAAACTGTACCTCTATGAGTTGAGTAATGAAGGATGTGTAGGATTCTCAGTGTGAAAAAAGAGAAGTTATTCCAGACAGAAGTCACTGCATACAAAGGCAGAAAGAGGTTTAGTTAGGAACCTGAGTGGATCTTGGAAAGTAGGGGGTGACAGGGGATCCTCCCTAAGTAGGCCTAAATCAGATTCTTTCTATATAAGCATTTTCATGCCCAGAACATGCAGAGAACACATCTGTGCTCTGGAAAGATTTATCTTTAGGAATGAGAAGGACAGCATTAGTGAGAGAGAGAAGAGAAATTTTGGAGGCAAAAGAGACTGCATCCTGATTGATTAGATATGAGGAGAGAGCAGTGGAGAATATAACTTGGGTATCTAGCTTTAGCATTAGAGGGATGTTAAGACTTTTGGCTGAAATAAAGCGTCGGAGGAATTGGTACAAATATGGGTAGGAAAATCATAATTTTTTTATTACATGTAAAATTAGAAATAATGACAGGGTATCTTGACAGAGGTATACAGCACTTAAGCCATTATATAGTAATTTTTTTTTTTTAATCATGCATGTCTTGACTATAGACTGTGAACTCAACAAGGGCTCCTTGCCTTGTTTATCTATTTAGTCACACTTTTTTTCTTTATATATCTTAGCATATTATAAAAGCTGAAAAATATTACAGGATGATTGAATAAGGATGGAATGAGTAAATAAATGAAGAAGTTGGAACATAAGAAAAAAATATATTTAATGGGCAAAGCCTAAGAAATACATAAAGAATTCAGCAGAGATATCTTTCAGCACAAGAATCTAATACTCATCCATAAAAACCTTATCCTTTGGAAGATTCAATGCTTCACTGAGAAAATTTTTACTAGATCCAACATATGCATGACTTAAAATGGAAATTTATATTAATAAATTTAATTTTATTTTCAATTGCTACCTTCCTCTTTTAATTTTATTGATTATTAAAGTAATTTCAGACAATAGGTCCTCATTGGCAATACATTTTATCCTGATAATAGGTAATTCCACTTTATCAAATTTCATACCACTATCCATTTCAAAATATTTCTCTTTCCAGAATACTAACAAATATTTTTCTTAGCAAAATGTAAGTGTAACCACTTCCCAAATTTAGTAAATTTATTCATATTTAATAATTATATATTATTTATTCTCTTGGTGCTTTTACTGAGATAAATAAGCATAAAAACCTGCCTTAGGAATATTAAAATTTTTGCTGAGAATATAATTAATGCAATACCCATATGTAAAAGCCACTTAAATCATAATAACCCCCTAATGCTTAATATTTGCTAGTTAAATCTATCTGTATATCTTATAATATGTAATAAAAATTAATGATTTTCACTTAAAAAATACTAAGTGTCCCTAACCACTTATTCATTGACTATTTCTTATATTACACGGGTTGTACAAGGTAGTAGGAGTATATAGATCCCCTGCCCTTGAGTGTTTACAGTCTAGTGAAATATCTCTCAAATGAAGTGATTTAGGAATGCCCTGGGAGTATTGGTTAAAAATAGATCTCCATTCTCAACCCTACAGAGTTCAATTCCATAGGACCAGATAGCCTCCTAGGAGTTGGGAGACTGTAATAACAGGAAAGCGATTTTCTGAAGTAATTCCACAATGCGTTATAAACTAGAATGGAATTTGTTAAGCCTGATAACCACAATGTCTACATTGTCTGTCTAGGGGCAGAATAAAAAAGGAGAAACTTTTTTCAATACTTACGGTAAAAGTGTCATCTTTCTTAAAAAGCAAAAGTCATGATTTCATTGTGCCATGAAGTTATTATTGTTTATAAGAGCTAATTAGCTGATTTATCCATGTAACATGTGAACTCTTTCATTTTCACAAAATGGACATATTTAGGTGGTCATCTCTATAGTCAATTATTTTCCATTTAAAGAGTATAGAAATTATAAAGTATTTGATGAACTACAGCAAAAATTGATTCTTTTCTCATTTCTACTTTCTGAAGCATGTAGCACCATGAAGATTTTGCATTAACTTTGTAATTGTTTAATTATATGTGCTAATGAATGGTAAAGCCATTTTATGAGTCACTGAAAAAACTACTCAAAATCATGAAAATCTTTCTTCTTAGATAAGAAGCAAGACTACATAGAAAACAGGACATTTGACCAATGAGACACTGTAGCAAAGAAGTTCCATGAATGTATTTGTATAAGTATTGAAAGTTAATAAATCAAAAAACAGCATGTCCCTTCCTATTATAATTATGTTAAACCTTATTGGTGTGATGCTAAACCTCATATTCAGAAAAAAAAATTTAAGCATTGAATTTGGTTATTAATTACTGATTTAAAACAAATGGCTCTTACTTGTAAATTGGAGTAGTGATCAAAGTGAAAAGAAAAAAATGGAGAAAGGCAAATGTTATTTAAATAATTTACTTCTGTGTAAGCTAGAAGAGAGGGTAGAATATACCCTCTCAAATCCTGAAATTTAAGGTCATGTAACAGATTTTTAAAAATTGTTGAATGTTAAACCTAGAAGAGACCTTAGTAAAAATTTATTTTTTTAAAGTCTCATTTTATGAATGAGACTCAGAATTAATGACTTGCCCGAGGTCACAGATCTTGCTAAAAACAGATTCTGGTTAGAAGCTTAAGAGGACCTCAGTCTACAGTAAGCTCAAAATGAGTTAGAGAAAGAAAAAATATCTAAAAGAGCTGAGTTCAGAACTAGTGATTCTTGATCATTCAGCGACAAAATATGCTTTCTACTTAGATTCAAATTGCAAGAAAATTGACAACTTTCTTCTTTATGTTTTCCCATTTTCATTATCACTGTCATAGATTAACTTCTCAGTTGATTTCGTTTTGAAATTCATGATTAGGGTTGTTGGTAAATAACTGGAAAATACTGCTTTTTGCAGCTGGATGAAGAAGCCTCGATGTGGTGTACCTGACCAGACAAGAGGTAGCTCCAAATTTAATGTTCGTCGAAAGCGATATGCACTAACAGGACAGAAGTGGCAGCACAAACACATCACTTACAGGTATAAGAACTAATGATGAATTACTGTTTTCTCCATTTTTTCACCACTATTTATTTTGACATTTTGTTTGACATCTTAAGCACATCGACTACATGGTAACATGTAGTTATAGAATGTATAATGTTAACATAGGAACAGAGAACTGCCATTGAGAAGAGAATAAATTGCCCATTTGGAGGCCTTGTAAATATTTCTTAAATACCTGGTCTCATTTGTAAACTATATCTTCAAGCTTCTTGAAAGAATACCAAATCCTGAGGGACTCTGAGATGAGTATTGTAACACATCACGTTCTTTTTAAGATTTATTTATTCGAAAGAGAGAGAGCATGAGAGACAGTGTGAGAGAGAGAGAGAGAGAGAGAGAGAGCGTGCACCCACAGGGGACAGGGGTAGAGGGAGAAGCAGGCTCCCCAGTGGGCAGAGAGCCAGACACAGGAGTCCATCCCAGGACCCCAGGGTCATGACCTGAGCCAAAGGCAGACACTTAACCAACTGAGCCACCCAGGTGCCCCATTACATTCTTTAATAAGTGATTCATAATCTAAAAGTAATCAAATTATAAAGTTTATAAATAATTTTCATCTAAACAAAATGGTTTTGAATCTATTAATTAACTTTTAGTATCAGTTCATTTTACTTTCTTTTTGGCAACAATGCAGATGGATCATTGTGTCTTATTTTGTCTTCAGTGAAGGAGGCCGAAGGGATGCCAGTGTCTTCCAACCTAGAAGGACAATTGTTGCTAACGGAGATGTTCTTATCTATTCATTAATTCATTGAACAACTGTTCATTGAGTCTCAGTTTGAACAAAAACAGTTTTAGGCACTGGGGATATAGAAATAAATAAAACATGGGGACTCTCTTGTCCTCTTGGAATTTACAGTCATGTGCATAGTTGAACACTTGTATAAATGTGATGCCTGTTCTGAAATGGGAGGAACAGGATGCAAGAGATACATAAAACGGGGCCATCCAACCCACTCTAGAGAATTAGGGAAGGGCTTCCTGAAGAAATGGCCTTTCAGCTAAGACCCACAGGAAGAGAAAGCATGTGTTAGACCAAAGGGCAAGGGAAGAGGCAGGGCACCTCAGGGGAAGGGTAGGATGTCAGAAATACATGAATAAAAGAAAGACATTTATAATTCTCATTCTTTGTATAAATAACCCTTCACGTATGCTTAAGGATAAAATTTAAAACTCAATTTATAGATTTTCTACCAATATATCTAGTTTGTGCCATTTGAACTTATTTTAGTTATTTTGAGAACAGTTTTCAGTGTTATTCTATATTCTTATGCTAATCCTCTCAGATAGCATGCTCCTAGAATTTTTATGCAACTTATTTCAGTTACTTCTGCAGATAAGGGAAATCAGAGAGGAAGCAGTCTTAAGCCAAGCTCATGCAGTAAATGTGAAGTGTTGGAAGAATGCCTTAAGGAACAACAACAAAATACCTGCTATCTCTGAGTCTGTTCAACAGCATTGCACAGCTACTTATAGTTGTAAGGAAATAAAAGATATAAGGACTTGTAAAGAAATAAAACTATCATTAGTAAGTTCATATTACTTTCCATATGGAAAACATGGAATAAACTCTAGATAATTTTTGGAAATAATAAAAGAATATGGCCAGCTTTTTAAAAAAAATAATGCATTTTATGTTTTAGGTTTAGGTAATACAATTTTAGGTTTACAGAAAAGTTGAGCAGATAATACAATCATAGTTTCTCCTATTAAGTTCTTGCATTAGTGCGATCTGTTCTTTGCAATTGCTGAGCCACCATTGCTATATTAGTTCTAACTAAAGTCCATAATTACAATAGGGTTCACTCTTTGTGTTGTAGTTTTTGGGGTTTTGACAAATGTGTAATGTAATGCAGCATTACAGTATCATACAGAATACTTTGCCCTAAAAATACTGTGTTGTACCTGTTTATCACTTCCCCCCCCCCCATAACCCCTGGAAACTACTGACTGTTTTAATTTCTTTATAATTTTGCTTTTTCTAGATTGTCATGTATTTCAAACCAGACCATACATAGCATTTCTGGCTGCCTTAAGCACTTAGCAATGTGCATTTAAGGTTCTTTCGTGTTTTTTCATGACTTGATTGCTGATTTCTTTTTATTACTGAGTTATATTCCATTGTATGAATGTGCTTCTGTTTGTTTACCCATTTACCTGTTGAAGATTTACTGTTTGCTTCCAGTTTGGGGCAGTTATGAATAAGGGTGGTATAAACATTCATGGGTATGTTTTGTGTGGCAAAAATTTTCAATCCATTTGGATAAATACCTAGGAGTATAATTGCTGATCATATGGTAAGACCATGGTTGACTTTTGACTTACATGTGTGGGTCAATTTCTGGACTCTTTATTCTGTTTCTTTGACCTTTCTTTTTATTTGTAAACCAGTATCACACTGTCTTGGTTTCTGTACTTTATAGGAAGTCTTGATATAAGGTAGTGCCAGTCTTCTGACTTCATTCTTCTTATTCAGTATTGTGTTTTCAGGGTCTCTTACTCTTCATAAAAAGTTCAGAATTAGTGTGTCCAAACCTTCAAAAAAGCTTGCTGGGATTTTGATGGTTGATTGCATTGAATCTAAAGATCAATTTGGCAAGAATTAATATCTTAACAATATTGAGTCTTACTATTTATGAACATGAAACCCTCACCACTTATTTAGGTCTTTGTTTTCTTTAATCACAGTTTTATACTTTATTCATATAGATCTTAGGCATAAACCTTAGTCCCATTGGGATGCTATAATGAAATACATAGATCGAGTGGCTTATAAACAGCAGAAACTTACTGCTCACAGTTCTGGAGACTAGAAATCTGAGGTGGAGGTTTCAGTATGGGTGGGTGAGTCTCCTCTTCTGGGTCACCGACTTCGTGTTGTATCTTCATGTGGCAAAAGGGCTAGGGATCTCTGTGGTAAACTAATCCCATTTGTGAGGGCAGCGCCCTGATGACCTAAGCACCTCCCAAAGGTCCCATCTACTATCATCTCATCTTTGGGGGTTATTCCATTGAAGCTGTGTCCCTTTACTGACAATTGTCCCAGCAGTTTTGAATACTCAAATAATTAGGTGTCTATCCCTGTAAACTTCTAGGTTATGATAAATACATCATGTGGTTAAGAGTTCTATTTTAGAGTAAGAAAGATCTGGATTTCAATCCTGGCTCTGATACTTGCTACCTGTAAGACCAGGATCAAGTTACTTAATCTTCTAAGTCTCATTTTCCTTGTGTACAAAGTGAGTATTGTAACACTACCTTCCTCATAAAGCGTAGGAGATAATTAAGTCAGGTCATGGTGGGGGGAAACCCCCAAAACCAAAAAAACAAAAATACCTCAGCACAGTGCTTGAAACATAGTGCTTAGTAAATGCCAACTATCATCTTAACTTGTTTTAATTTATGAGACAATTAACAGAAATTTTTGAGAGTATTCTAATAGAATTATAGAAAGTTGAGGGTGAGAGCTAAGGATATTAAATTTTAAAGTTAGTATATGTAAGGTATTAAGAACTTGCCCTGTGTAAAAAAGTACCATATAAGCATTTGCTGCTACTTTTATTACTATATTTAGAAAAACAAATATAAAATATTACATTTTGGCTAAAAAAAATTACTCTTAAAAGGATAGCAGAAATGTGCCATTACAGAATGAACCCAGGAGCTGGAGTGGTGGGGGTAGTCAAATCTAGGTTTTATTTGATGGCAAACTCATTATGAGCCAGCATTATAGTGTGGCTCAAAAAGAACTAAAATGAACAGATTAGATTGATAGAAAGCAAAGTGTCCAAGCAGTGATGATGCCAATTTTTCTCTTTGCTTTGTTGGCCAAGCTTTACCTGATGTATCCTTTTCTCTTTGGTCTACCACATTTCCAGCTGCTGCTTGGCAAATTAAAGTGCACCTCCAAAAAAGAAATCAAAATGCTAAGAGGTCTTACGAACAGTCTGCATGAGAAAGGGCTCAAGATTAGAGCCAAGGATTCTCAACATGATGGAAAAAATATTTAAGGGAGAAATTTCCAGTTTTTCTCAAATACTTAAAGGCTTTCAGAACAACCTAATATTTTGAGCTATTGGAAAATTAAATCATTCATCCTACAAGTCTTCATTGTTGGAAGCATATAAACCAAGCAATTTATTCACTTGTCAAGGAAATTAGAGACCATTTGTGGAGTGGTTGGAAAGTTAGATTATATAATTTTAAAATCTCTTTCTATCTTTAAAATGTGGAATTGGAAGGAACCTTGTATAATGACTCCATTTAGAGGGAATGTCTAGGCTCCCATGCCTTCCACTTTAATGACCTCAGGGCTTGATGCCTAGAAATGGGAACTTCTGAGGTTGTATCAGAAAAATCATTTAAGTACTGTTAGGGGTATATATAACTTTGGCTGAAACATAATTTACATGCTGGTAATAATTATAAGTTACTGGTGGCCATTCATCTCTTAATTGAATCTTTATGATCAGTTTTTCTTTTGGCAAATTTTGCTTCTTGGGTAATTAGATGTTATACATTCAATAAATGGTTATTGAACAGCATTATGTGACAGCACTGGCAATCAATAGGTGAGTTAAGCAAGGCCCCCACTCTCATACAAAATATAGTTGAATGTGGGAGACAGGTGTGTTTAAGTGAATAATTACAAAATAGTATATTGTATGTTACTTCAGGACCTTACAGGAACTTCATTACATCAGAGACCATATCCATTTTATGTTCCCTAGAACCTAGTAGAGTGCTGCTGTGTATTATGCCCTAAATTAAATAGTTATTGAATAAATTAATGAATTCTTTGTAGGCTTTGGTTAAGCTTTATTCAAAACAATAATAGTAATGTAATGAGTAGGCTAATTTTTTAGCAAATCTTTTTTTCCCATTTGTTGAATATTGTATAAAATAAGCTGAGCCTAAATTATTTTTCTTTCTTCTTTTTTTTTTAAAAGATTTTATTTATTTATTTGACAGAGACAGAGACAGCCAGTGAGAGAGGGAACACAAGCAGGGGGAGTGGGAGAGGAAGAAGCAGGCTCATAGCAGAGGAGCCTGATGTGGGGCTCGATCCCGTAACGCCGGGATCACGCCCTGAGCCGAAGGCAGACGCTTAATCGCTGTGCCACCCAGGTGCCCCTATTTTTCTTTATAAAATCTAAATTCCAAAATATTATTTTATGTAGTGTCTCATGGAATATGTACTTATATTGCCAGGTGCATCTGTTTTTTAAATTGAGTTATATTAAGTATTCATAATATTAATAGTATAATTATTATTATTATTAATAGTATAATTATTAATAGTATAATAACATAATAGTATGTTATGTTATATTAATTGGTATTGATTTTCCTAATAAATTCTACTTTAGCTAACCTTGATTTTAAGTGCATGTTTGTGTGACTCCTGAGGATACACACCAGACGTTATTATTTTACTTTAATAATATATGCAGAGTTGGGACTCCTGGGCGGCTCAGTCGGTTAAACGTCTGCCTTCGGCTCAGGTCATGATCCCAGGGTCCTGGGATTGAGTCGTGCATTGGGCTCCTTGCTCAACTGGGAGTCTGCTTGTCCCTCTGCCTGCCTCTCCCCTTGCTTCTGTGCTATCACTCTCTCTGACAAATAAATAAATAAAAATCTTTAAAAAAATAATATATGCAGAGAAAAGAAACCTAGTTGTTGCTGAGGAATAATCAGTTCCTCCCCAGAAACTTTTCTTATTCTCTAAAACCAGTGAGGTCACTGAATTTGATGATCCTATTGACTTCATAGAGAATTCAGGTTGTGTGTCCAGAGGATACACGGCAGGCAGTGAAACAGACACTACTCAAATAAAAGCCAAAATAATATGTACTTTAGTCTGCCTTACCTGGAAAACTAGCATCTTGTGAAATCACAAAACATTGAATGTAAGCTTTTCTGGAGGAAAAGATTCCATATTCAATCTCTATTCTATGACCATTTCTTGTACAAAAAAAGTTAAGCCACATCAACAATACAAACATAATATGAATGAAAATACATTAGTCTATTTAGTTCTCTCTTGTAAAATATTATAATATATTCTGGATATGGATCTGAAAATAACTATGTAGTTTGTTATTTTTACTCTATTATACTCTTAGCAATTGTCTACTTTCCCAGTTACAATAAGCTCCATTTAGTTGTCAAGCATTTTCTTAAAATGTTCGTATGCTTTTCTGGACAACTAATTTTTGTCTGTTGAATTGACTAAAGGGTATTTATCTTTGGCCATACCAAAATAATTTTGACGCAAGTATATATACAACTTCTGGATCTTAACTAGATGCTGAAATATTCAGTTTTTTTATACTTCCTTCAAAATTAGAGATAAAACATAACTGTAACTTTGAAAAAGAGTTATCACTCTGTCGAAATTTAAAGAGCAAATAATCATTATTAATATATAGAGTTGTTATTAAATAAATTACTGTGGATCCAGTGATGTTAAAACTAGAGAATCCTGACTTTACACAGTAATATTAGGCACAGGATAATATTTACTATGTCACTAGAGTAACTAATTAGAGTTTACTTCCTTTGAAAGGACAAAACCTATTACAATGGCCTTGTTTCATATTTCCTATAACATCTGTTCAAATGAACAAGTGTTTGATATTTTTACATTTTACATTCATCTATTTTACAGAACTGATGAAGCAAAATAATTCTTCCAATGTCATCAATGAAGAAAACATACATATTTCAGTAGAGCTTTTTTTTTTTTTTAAGATTTTATTTATTTATTTGACACAGAGAGAGAGACAGCCAGTGAGAGAGGGAACACAAGCAGGGGGAGTGGGAGAAGAAGAAGCAGGCTCCCAGCAGAGCAGGGAGCCTGATGCAGGGCTCGATCCCAGGACCCTGGGATCAGGCCCTGAGCCAAAGGCAAACACTTAATCTTAACAATTGAGCCACCCAGGCGCCCCTCAGTAGAGTTTTGTCACAAGTAAAGGTCTCGTTCCCTCAAAATTTACTGTTTCTCTGAATGTCAAATTCTTACGCTTTTAAAAATTATCCTAGAAGTAGTGTAGTAAACTTAACATCTCACTTATCATCGTGAGATTTATATGTTTCTACTGAGAATTATAAAGCAGAGTACAAGCTTCTTTTAACTTTTAACATACCATACAAATACCAAAATACGTAGTTTTTTTCCTTACTTTCATATTAGGGATAAAATCATCCTCTAACTTTGGAAAAGATTTATTACTCTCTGAAAAAGTTAAAGGGGAAATACTCCGTGATTAGTGTGTAGAATTGTTATTAAATGAATTGGTATGGATTCAGCGCAGTGAAAGCTAGGGAGTCCTGACTTTACACAGTTATCTTGTAAGTCAATTCACATACATTTCCCTCCCACTATAAATTGTTCTGATGAATAAAGAGGTCAAAAATTTTCCACTTGATCAGCTTTATTATGTAGGATTGTATAAGGCATGGTTATTAATGAATTAACGATAACATTTATTAATTTTTTTAGGTGAAAGTTCCAAAATTTAGCAACATGGAAATTTAAAAGAATCAGTGAAATGGCATAATGAAAAAACCTGACATAGTCTTCAAAAAATGAAATAAATTGTCTTATTAGAATGAAAAGTATGTTCACTCTACTCTGTTTACAGAAAAGTAAAAACATTTTAAAATTAAATTAGTTGCATTATGTTTTTGAAACATAACCTTCATTTTGTTCATTTTATAGCATTTTTTGTTTTGCAAATATTTATATTAATAACTTGGTGCATCATGTATTTGAACTAAGAATAACAGTCCTATTATTCTTTATATCACGTAATATCTCTGTTCCCCTTATTATTTCAATTATTAGTAAATACAACATATATCTTAATGGCATAAAAATTCCTAAATTAGTTTTTCTTTGTACTTCATCCAGAACTCTAACTTTGAAGTACACTCAGGTGTCTTTTAAAGATTTATTTATTTATTTGAGAGAGAGCGAGCAAGAACACAGTGGGGAGGAGCAGAAAGAGAGGAAGAGAAAGTCTTAAGCAGACTCTGTGCTCAGCGAGGAGTCCCAGGTGGGGCTTGATCTCACGAACCTGAGATCAGGACCCTGGGATCATGTCCTGAGCTGAAAAGGGTTGGAAGCTTAACCGACTGCGCCACCCAGGTGCCCATTATGTGTCTTGTATTTACTAATGACACCACAAATATTGTGGTTAAGTATATTTTGAAAGTTAATCAGGGCATAGCTTTGAAAAACATAGTGATGTATTTACAAGTCCAAATGATATTCCACGTTTTTTTTTTTTTAATTTATTTGAGAGAGAGAGAGCGAGAACACAAGCAGGGGGAGGAACAGAAGGAGAGGGACAAGCAGACTCTGTGCTGAGCACATAGCCCGACATGGGGGTTGATCCCACAACTCTGAGATCATGACCTGAGCTGAAATCAAGAGTCTGACACTTAACCAACTGAGCCACCCAGGCGCCCCCACATTTATTATTCTTTATTATGTTGCTTCATTTTTTCTCAGAACCATTATGTACTTATATACATACCATACTAATGATTTTTTCTTTTGTAAGATTGTCTTTTATCCCAAAACAAAATAACTTCTTCATTACACATTGAATACAACACCAATTCCCATTAACAATACCGTCAGAACATACACTGAAATGGTTTAATTCTTCCTATCTCCCTGACTACCACTCTGGGATATGTCTCTATCTTCTCTTGCTCGGACTTCCACAATGTTTCATTGTTTCCATGCTTGTCTCCTTATTCATTTTTCATCAGAAACAGTGATCTTTGTAAACCAGAATAATATCAGGATATTTCTCTGCTTAAAATTCTCCAGTGGTTTCCTTTCACAGACTATAACTTGCTTCCTGCCAGTTGTCTTTAATCCCAAACCACTGTCCTGAGTATTCATTTTACATCAATTCACTGAGCACTCCCATTCTTTGAACTGACCAAGTATGTGTGGGCTGCTCACTGTTCCTTCTGGCTAGAAACTAGTGCTAAGCTAAGCATGTGTGGCTCCTTTTGTCATTGAAATCCCATTTATCATCTACTCACCTCACCTCCTCACCCTTCACTTGTCGCCATCTGTAATTATCTTTTTGATGTTGTTAGGTTTTGTGTGTGTGTATCTCTTATCACTAAAATACATAAGTTTTATAAGAGCAGAGTCTTGTGTGCAGCTGTATCTCTTATGCACCTAGAGCAGTAGCCGTTATGTAGTACATCCTTTCAAATAATGTGTCATAAAAATACTTCCCCACTAATGAGAGTCTTCCTGTTGGGTGGGAGTAAAATAGAAGACTACTAGGAAAATTAATTTAGACAAAATTCAAAGTTACAACATTAATTTGAATGTTCTTCAGCCATCAGACAGGAAATTGAGAGACTAACAAGCCAGACAGAAGCATCACCAGATGTCTCAATATAGAAATTTACTTTTTCTCAAAATAGAGTTCAGAGCATCACGCTGAAAGGACATGAAATTAAAACAAACAAGTAAAACAGCAATAACAAAATACTGTATAATGTTCTCCTTGAACAGGCTTGAATTATTGTACTCTATCTGTCCTTTGGCTCAGCTCAGAAAACATGGTGTCTTCCTTGGTACCTCCTTTTCTCTCACAGTCTTTGTCCAACCATCAGTACATCTTGGCAGGTGTATCTTCAGAATTTATCCAAAATCTGTCTACTTCTCTGTATCTCTACTGGTAGTCCCCTGGCCCCCCACTGTCATCTCTTAGCTAAAGTTTTGCAAGAGTTCCCAGTGGGTCTCCCTGCTTCAACTCTTGCTTCACTTCACTCTGTTTTCCACATAATGCTCAGTCATCTATTTAAAAAGTGAAAGTCCAATGTCACTTAGCTCATGATGCTCCAGTTCTTCCCCTCTCACTTGCAGCAAAAGCCAAACTCCTTACAGTGGCCAAAATCTTTGATTTTCTGTTACCTTTCTGGCCTCATATCCAGCTGTGGCCACCTCACCATTCCTGGAACTCACTAAGCATGTCTCCAACTTCAAGCCCTTTCACTTGTCGTTTTTCCTTCCTGGAACACTCCCTGCCCCCACTCCATTTCCACCTAGTTTGCTTCTTTGTTTTCTTTATATACAATGAATGATATTTACCATCAAATAGTCAATGTAGAAATGTATTAGAAAATAGTGAAAACCTTGTTTTAGATGTGTGGCCTAGCTTAGACCATAAGACAATGGATTCTTGAGTCAGAATATTTCAGTTGAAAAACCAGCTCTGCCACTCTAAATTTTGTCTAAAGTTTTCTACTGTGAAATGCTTGCCTGGCTCATAGTAAATGCTCAGTTAATGCCATTATTATTATTATTTCGGTAGGACACCTGTTATTGAGACATAGCTACAAGTGGGCTAAAAATATGATTTGCATATTATTTCCACTGGAAAGTATATCTTAAATTTTTTCTATGCTACTAAATAGCCTTAAATGGCAAAAAATAATTTTGAGTCCTATTTGTATTATGACATGTAATAGAGACACTATAACTTAACTATTACTCCATCATTATAAATTATTTAGCTTCCAGTTCTCTTTTATTACTGCATTGCAATTAATATTCACTTGAATATTATACTTTCTTTTGTGTATTAAGATTTTTTTAGTGTAAATATATGGATTCATGGATGTAAGATTGTTAGTTGAAGTATCCATTTGATATTAGCCTCAAGAAAAGTAAACTAAACAATGCCTAAGTCACTTCTTTAAATTCATATAATTTTAAATTTTTGTATTAAAAAGCCATTTACTCACATTGCTTTTTATAATTAGAAAGAATCAAGTGTAACATAAGAAAACGATAGAACATAAGAAACTGTAATTAATTAATATTTTCTTTAAAAACTAAGAAATAACTTTGTATCTGCTGAATTGGTGTTCCTAGATAAAGAATAATTACAAGGAAATTGTTTGGAAGTACCATGTATGCACAGAATGGTGTGCCCCTAAAAGTAATGATAACAAGAAAGAAATTGAATTTTTAATTTCAGCTCGAGACTGTTTCACCTGTTTGATCATTTGGCAAACCTGCCTTTCTGTTGTTCAGAAGGCAAAGTGACTGGTCCAGTTACCCTACCGTTAACCCATTCTGCAGAGAACTTCTGTTTATAGCCTTGCCAGATGAATACTGTACTGCTGAGAATTAAGTGACCCCAGTGCAGTGAAACCTGGCTATAAAGACATGAGGCATTGATTAATTTTTCCTATTTCATATAAGACTGTTTTTCTAGTATTTTACTCAACTGAATAGATCAAAATCTGTAAAAAGCCAATTTGTAATAAGTCAGATTGTATATTAAAAAACCATACTTATTATTCTCTTCTCTAAATTTCAGTATAAAGAACGTAACTCCCAAAGTAGGAGACCCTGAAACCCGCAAAGCTATTCGCCGTGCCTTTGACGTGTGGCAGAATGTAACTCCTCTGACATTTGAAGAAGTTCCTTACAGCGAATTGGAAAATGGCAAACGTGATGTGGATATAACCATCATTTTCGCATCTGGTTTTCATGGAGACAGTTCTCCCTTTGATGGAGAGGGAGGGTTTTTGGCACATGCCTACTTCCCTGGACCAGGAATTGGGGGAGATACTCATTTTGACTCAGATGAGCCGTGGACACTAGGAAATCCTAATCATGATGGTAAGTGCATAGCTTTTTTCATTGCAAATAGTTCTGTTTTTATTTTTATTTTTGAAATGCCTAAGTGATTTACTAATTTAAAAACTTTTAAGGTGTTGATTCTAAATTTGTTTTTAAAATGAAAAACACGATATGAGGCTTTTGATAACATTTTAGAACAAGAATTTGTATGGGTCAGTAGATATTACTAGTTTTTCATATGGTCTGTTGCCTAGAGGTTAGAACTTTACACTGTGTTCTGCGAATAAAGTGAATTTTGTTTTCTATAAAATGTCATTTAAAAGACTTCATAGTATTTTAAATCATGGACCATGCTTAAGGAAATTCTGCTATTTTTGCTACACTATATTGCAGTGTTTCCACTTGAAACTTAACCTGATTGACATTTTGTGGTGTAGCTTCTGCCACCTTTCTTGTTCTTTTCTTTTCTATTATCACCTATCTAGTTTGTAAAATTTTGCCACCTTCATCTTTATTTCCATTTTCTTGGTCTCCCAATATGACATAACTACATAATTTATTATTTTTATGTTATATCTTTCTTTATTTTTATCAAAAAACTGCTTTTTGCAAATCTGTTCCAACAAATCTGTCAGATTTTTAATCTTTAAAATTATTCTGATATGCAAAAATAAATTTAAAATAACTCAATAACTGAAAGAATAGTTACTTCATGTAAGAAGCGTGTGTTGCTTCCTAGACAACAATTCATAATTCAATTTTATGTTTAAAAAATATTCACATAAGTACAGGATCCTAGAGTTAGAAGATGCCTAAGCATCCACCTCTTGCAATTCTTGTAATTAAGACAAATATTTTTCTTCTTCACTATAGTAGAATGTTGTTGAAAATACAGCATGCCTTGTTTTAATGACAGCTAATCAGCTGATAAAAGTCTTAATTCCTCCTTGATGAGTTAAACCCAGCCATCAAATTAAGCTTTGTTAGTTCATCAGAAAATTTAGTTAGCTGGATTAGTGTAATAGCCTTGCATTTTGAGAATGCACAGGGTTCAAACATTATAGGTAGAATGAAATAAGTTGAGTTAAATTTAAAATAACATCAATTTTCAAAGAAAGAAAATATAATAAATACTTGCTCCTGTTTTCCAAAAGAAAATAAAATATCTACTGTTCAATAAAATGGCCATTTGCATTGTTATTAATAGGTATATTGACTATGAAATTATGACTTCATTTTTAAGAACTGATTTGGAGACAAATGGCAAGTATGTTGGGAGATTTCACTATATAGTAGTGTCATGAAAGCCAAAAACTTTGAAGTTGGACAGGCTGCATTCAATTCCTGGCTAACCGATCATAGCTCAAGAAGCCTCTACTGTGCTGTATGCTTATTTTCACTCTGCAGGTTGTATTGCAGGGCTGGGACATTGCAAGTAGACATGCTTTCTATTCAGGATTGTTTAACGTACTCTATGCCTGAGCATCCAATAATAAAATATCTGCAACATGGTAGTAGGCCCACACTGGTGTGATACATAAATCATTTAAAATTAAATGTGTTTATCTTATTTAAAAAAAATTTTTTTATTAAGTGGGCTCCACACACACCATGGGGCTCAAACTCAAGACCCTGAGATCAAGACCTGAGATGAGATCAAAAGTTGGATGCTTAAGCGATTGAGCTACCCAGGCACCCCTATCTTATTTTTATCAAAGTTGCACAGGCAGGGGCACCTGGGTGGCTCAGTCATTAAGCGTCTGCCTTCGTCTCAGGGCGTGGTCCCGGCGTTCTGGGATCCAGCCCCGCATTGGGCTCCTCCTCTGGGAGCCTGCTTCTTCCTCTCCCACTCCCCCTGCTTGTGTTCGCTCTCTTGCTGGCTGTCTCTCTCTCTGTCAAATAAATAAAATCTTAAAAAAAAAAAAAATTGCACAGGCATTCTAATGAAGTAGCTCATACATCTTCAGGTCAATTGTCAATTGTTAATATAAATGTTTGCATTCTAAATGAGAAGAATGGCACTTATAATGGTAGAATTTTGCTGATGGAGGCAAAACTGCATTTGCTTCTGGGAAAAGACTTCTTCTAAAATTCTAAACAGAAAATTATTTTTATTGCAGTAATTATAATTCCAAAAGTATTATTCTAATAATAGATTAATTGTTAAGGCTACTACAAATCTGGAGCTTTGAAGTCATGTTAATTTGGGTGATGATGCCTATCAAATGGCCTGTATTTTCCCTTAAAATATTGAAATCCTTAAGAAAGCTGCACACATTTTTTAGACGTATCCTCTATTAGCTGCATTTTTTAGGTATCAAGAAATGCTTTTTGAAAATAACCAAAAAGCTTTAAGAAAAGGTCTATAGGGACATTTGAGATGACAGAGGAAATGAGAATGTTTACACTGATTTAAGTGTGATTGCTGTTATGAATGCTTCTGTGTTTTGCACGACTTTTCCAAGGAAAAGTCTATAATATATATATATATATATTCTCTATATATATAGAATAGAATTGAAATAGAACATAGGAACTAAAGATACACAATCATGTCAATGGACTTTTGACTCAGATTATGTATTAATACATTTGATTGCCTCTTAATTTATACTGGAGAAATATAATAATTTTTGTACATAGGCATACTATTAAACAAAACAAATTATTTAATAATTAGTGTTTCGTTTGGAAGAAAATATTTCCTTACTGATCATATAAACATATTTTTTCTTTTGAGTGAGCTTAAAGAAAATGACTACAAAATCATAGTGTTTCAGAATTGTAGGGGACTAGGGAGAAGTTAACTGTCTGTTCAAGATGTAATACCGTAAAGATTTACTGCTTAATTGAAATTCAGACTTTTAACTAGCAACAGCAGGGCAACTAGGGTGGTGTCATGCTGAAGTATTGATCATTTATCAAAAGAACAGCCTCTAGCTTTGCTGTGTTGCTGGTGAATGTGGGGAGAATTAATGCATTTTTACATCCTAGATCCTAACTGTCTGTAAGATTATCTTTTTGTATCACACATATACAAGGAACAATTCTGACATCTTCATTGATAAACTTCTTCTTTTCTTTACTCTAGTCCTCAAATGCCCCCAAGCTTACTTAACTGAGAAATTTTCTTTCTTTCCTATTCACAGCTCTTAAGCACCTAGAAAACAGAGCAGCTTGATAATTTAGCAAAAATGCAAATGAAAGAGCCTCTTGATAAGTACCCAGCTCATTTTCCACAGCATATTGCTCAGCTAATGAAGGCAATTTGAATTCTGTCTACCTCAAAAGAGATAAACAGTGTCTTAGGCTGCCAGTAACCTTTAATTCATTGTTACCCACTTTCCTATCAATTTGCTTATAGTCATGATACCTTTCAAAAACTCAAGCTAAAACCCATTAAGTAAATTACACAATAATTGTATTAAATAAATAAATACACCTCTCTCTCTCTCTCTCTCTCTCCTACTTAATAAAAATAATGCCACTTTTTCCAAGAGGTTTTTTTTTTTTTTCCTGGAGTGGATAAGCAAAACATATGCATAGTAATTCTAAATAGAAAATGTTACTGTGATATGGTTTTTCGCAAAGTATACATTGCCTGAATGTGAGTTGGAAAATTTAACTCTAGAAAAGTGTTAAGATTCATTTTAAGCATCATTATCATATTGTTTCCTTGGCTACAGTATAGAGTTTAAATGGCGCTATCAACGTAAACACAAACTTATCACAAAGATTCTTTCTAATTAGACAAGTATGTACCGCAGTAATAGGATTTCAAATTGATAATCTCTAAGCAAAAAAGTTACCTATTAAAATGTTACATAAAACTACCACAGAAAAATATCTAGAGGCAAGTCTTATTATACCATAGAGTTGCAGTTCTATTAACAAGAAGAATGTGTTGCATTGGCTCTGTTTATTATCAGAAAAATCACTGCCTGAGGTAAGAAGATGATCAGGAGGTGCGCAGGGCTGTCGTGGCAGTCCACCTAAGAATTAGGGAGAGAGAAATGATGATAGAAATTGTATCAAGACATCAAAACCCTTAAATCTGTTACATCATCATGATGGTTAGCTTTATGTGTCAACTTGACTAGACTAAGGGGTACACATATAGCGAATAAAATATGATTTCTGGATGTGTCTGTGAGGGTGTTTCTGGAGGAGATTAGCATTGGATTCAGTAGACTGAGTAAAGAAGATCCTCCCTCCCCAATGTGTGCAGCCATCATCTAATCCATTGGGGGCCAAAAAAAAAAAAAAAGAGGAAGGGGGAATTTTCTCTCTCTTTTTGAGCTGAAACATACATCTTTTCCTGCCCTTGGAGACCAGAACTCCTGGTTCTTGGGCTTTCAGTCTCTGACTGAATCATACCATTGGCTTTCCAGGTTCTCCAGGTTGCAGGTGGCATGTTGTGAGACTTCTCAGCCTCCATAATCTTTTGAGTTAATCCCTATAATAAATCTCCTTTTAAATATCCGTAGATATCCTACTGGTTCTGTTTCTCTGGAGAATCCTGGCTAATATAACCGATAAATGTGAAGCAGTCAAATTCTACATGTAAGGCAGCTCATTCTTTGAATAAACCTAGTTGAAGTTAAAAATCTTCACAATGTGATGCCTCAGTCAATGGACTTGATTTATGTCGACTGGGGAGAGTTAACTTTCTGTAGGAGATATTTTGTCATTGGCAGACTAGAGATGTGTTGGTGCCAAGAAGTAAACTTAGGCCTTAACCAGCTGTCTGCCATCTCCCAACTTTTTCTGCTCATTTTGCAACCATAACTGCTATATAATATTTTTCTGATGCTTACAGGATCTTGACTTTGATCTTTGAGGACAGGAAAAGTTGGATGCCAAATAGATATTTACCAAGAGGCCTGGAAGTGCTACAGTCTGTGGGAATATTGTCCAGATCAATCTTTCCTGTGCTTTTTTTGAAGATAAGGGAATCACTTGATATGACTAGGCAGTCAAGGACCTTAATCTATCTTTAAAACCAAAGTACTTATTGAGATTTTAAAATCTAAGAATATTAGCTTTCTACCACATAGTTCTTACCTTACCATGTTTTACCAAAACTTGGAAGCGCTCTCTCTCAAATTAACTTGGCTTTCAAAACTATAATAGAGATATTTTTGTGTGTTTTTAACAACATGACTTCTTTCCTTCTGATTTCTTTCCTGGAATGAACTTAATTTCACTGAGTTTATTTTATTTCAGTACACTGGTGACTTTAATAGTCTTGAGTTTTTCAAAACCTCTCAGTTACATTGCCTCACATGATTAGTATGCAGTATCTACTTAGTTATTAGATCCTTGTGTGCAGTTAGAGAAAAGCAGATGAATTGGTGTCATCACACTCAAAACATTTCATTATATCCGTTTAAATGAAGTATATAGATGGATCGTGAACATTAAAATACAGATAATATCAAACTCTTAATAAATGAAACAGGTAAGACCAGAGATTTCAGTGGCTTAACACAATAGAATTTTATTTCTTGCTCATGTGGTGGGGAAGAGGATTGTCCACTCACTTGATCTAAGTCCCAGAAAAATCGAGGCTCAGCTATCATCCACACGTCATTTCCAGAGTTGCCTTGGGTATTAACATCCAGTCAGTAGCTGGGAGACCTGAGGTAGATTTGCTCATGGAGTCGTGTTATGTGCCAGACCTGCAGGTGGTAATAATATTCCTGACAAGTTCCACGAACTAGAATTCAATTCCGTGGCCACACCTAATCTCAGGAAGGCTGGAGAAAGGTGATAGGTTTGATGAGCAACTAGCCATTGTCTGCCACACCAATATGATAGGAGGTAAAAACAATACTAGTTTGACTTTAGATACACTCTGCCTCTGTGAATTAGTTGCTTAACCATAATTTGCCTTAATACAGATTTTGACCTATTGACTATTATTTAGCTTCTGTTATTCCTCTCCTTATATTTGTAGAATTTTCTTTGTTATTTATCTTCATATATGTTATTTATCTTTAAATTTAGGTGGTCATCAATAAGGCAAAATATAGTAGAAATTTCAAATTTAGCCATTAGTTTTTCAATATAAAAAATTAATGTCTGAGTTTTTGAGAAAATGTAATTATTAAAATTAATAATTTTATAGTCTTATCTCAATTATTAAGATTAGTAATTAATTTATAGTACCACTTTAATAATTTCCTTACAGTTTAAGCACAACAAAACTATCTACTAGTTATTCTCACATTTAATTTATAACTCGCTTCATTTGAAATCAAATGTTGCCACAATTCACCTCCTCCCCAGTGTACTGATTACATATCAAGGCAGCAGCAGAAATAGCTCTTGGTGCAATCCACAGTGGAAATTGTAGTTTGTCATTGATTTAATGCATCAGAGAACACGACCACTGTGGGCTTCGAGGAAGTTGCACTTGTCTTAGGCAAGGCTGTAATAGATGCATGTGTACTGAGAAATGGAGATTGACCGAAGATCATGGGAAATCAAGAACCTAAGAAAACAGGGAAATCAAGAAGTAATTAAAAACCTCTCTGCTGGGGCACCTGGGTGGCTCAGTTAGTTGAGCATCCAATTCTTGATTTCAGCTCAGGTCATGATCTCAGGACTGTGAGATTGAGCCTCGTGTTGGGCTCCACGCTGGGCGTGGAGCTTGCATGGGATTCTCTCTCTCTCTCTCTCTTGCTCTGCCTCTCCCCCCTCATTCTACATGTGTTTTCTCTCAAAAAAAAAAAAAAAAAAAGACACTTCTCGGCTGGTTTATCATCAATCTTATTCAAAGTTTCATAAAGCCAAATTTAATTGAGTGTTTAGTATGTCTCAGATACTGTTTTAAATTCATTGTATGTCCCTAACTCATTTACTCCACACCACAAACTAGATAGTGGAATTACTTCCATTTTGCAAGAAAATTGAGGCATAGAAAGTTTGGTAACTAGCCCAAAGTACCTAGTTGGTAATAACAAAATGAGAGCATTAAGAAGATACTAAAGAACCAGGGAAAGGGACAATCTACTTGAAGACTCAGGAGAGAAGCCTATCACTGAAAATATTTTATCAAGTGAATCAAAACAATGATATTAGAAACAACTCTGAATACCCATAAAGGCTCTCTATGGATGGAACAGGAAAAGAAACCTATTATTACTGCAAAAACTGAGTCTGTCATGTGGAAGGAAATCTTGGTAAGCATTTTCAGAAAAGCGTGGTAAGATAAAATGATGTGAAATTCAAGGATAGATAAAGAAGACCTGGTAGATAGCTCCAGCTTAAGAATTATAGATTCTCCCAAAGGAGGAAAGAGTGGGAAGTTAAAGCAAAGGAAATATACAAACACATAATAGCAAAAACATCTTATTCTAAAATAAGAGAGTAATATGCAATTCAAAATCATTGCATTCATTGCAAAATTTACAAAATCAGATCCATAAATAAATCCATCCTACAAGTAAATATAAAGATTCCATTAACCGTGACACCGTTTATCTCTTTTGAAGTAGACAGATTTCAAAAATTGTGGGGAGGAGTTCCATATACATTAATGGCATTGTCTCTGGCCTCTGCCCATAAATGCCACCAGGAACCCAAGTATTTCTTCCAATCAAAAATGCCTCTTTGTCAACTGTCCACTTGGGGCAAAATCACCCTTGCCTGAGAAACACAAGTCTAGATGACAGGATAATTAAGTGAAGAGTAGTAATAGCTAAAACTAGGAAAGTTGGTTTTATCTAATTTGTTGAAATTATTTAGTGACATGTTAATGAGATCGATTTTTCTTATGGCTCATTAGAATCCACTGAACTCTTTTGAGCAAGGGAATAAAATGAACATAGAGATGATTTAGGAAATTTTATTCAGGTTGCAGAATATAAACTATTTCAGAAGGAAGAAAATAGGAAGAGTTGAGTGTGCATCTTTTCAGGGTTAATTTCTCTACTGAAATTGTGCAGCCTCTTTTCAATATTATCTCCTATGCCATCGTTTAATTCAAAACATGTACTGGAGAATTACAGAATATTAAAAATGTGATAGTAAAAAAATTAAAAGAAAATAAAAATGGGGTAGTGTTTGAAAGCACATAACAGCAATAGTAGTTTTTATTAAAATGAGAACATATAATTATATGTAAGGAACAATTTAATTTTTAACTGTAAAATTTGACTTTTTCAAATGTAAAAAATTCTGTGACTCCATTCTATCCAAAAGCAAGAGCCTTTGATTATTTCTCTGTGGCAATTCTAGTTCAAATTTATTAAAGTCATTATTTACAGTTTTTTAAAAAATATTCTCATCAGAGTCTCATACTATGTCTTGAATACATTTAATTTTAAATTTGCCTCTGCATAAAAGTAAATATTTGTTTCTGATTAAACACTGAGGTATTCAGTTTCAGACTTAGAAAAGTCATCTCAAGTAGCATATTATAAGAATTTTCAGAATAATAACTTATTTCTTATTTACTGCAGCTTATTTTTACACATAGGAAATGGGACTTCACTCTAAGATGATTCCTTATTATATTAATCTGGAATATATACTAAATAACCAGTCTAAATTCCCCTTTCTCTGATTTTTTTTATTTTAACTTTTTAAACCAAACTTTATCATTTCTTTCTATTTTAGAGCAGAGAAGTCTCCAAAGTGTGTGTGTGTGTGTGTGTGTGTGTGTGTGTGTGTGTGTTGCATTCAGACTATTTTCTTAGAGCAAAAATGGTGCTTTTTTAGAACTTCCCTCCACTTGCCAACATTTACTTATTTAGAACCACTGATCCTTTTAATGTTATTATTAAAGGATGCATATTGGATAGAACATGAGATCAAGAAAACTGATACTCATTTCGTTCTAGTAGATTTATTCATGTAGGACAGTGCCAAAGAAGGAAATACTAACAAGAAAATACATTTTTATGGTATATTAAACACATTTTTATGACTATGTATTAAACAAGTAGCAAGTAACCCCAGTTTATTTAAAAGTTTTTTACCTAATGAAACTTTTCGTTAGAGTCCTTTTTGAGAGTGATTTTATCAACAAAAATTTTAGCTAGATGAGTGGTATTAATGTTTTTCTACCCAATAGAAACATGCAGAGGAAATGTTTTCTCTTTTGCAGCTTATTTCTTTGCAAGGGATCCAGAAAAATTAAATTAGCTGTAACGTTTAAACTTTTAAACTTCCAACCTAATTCCCTTGACTTAACAGATAACCATGCATCTCATATCAAAATCAGTTCATGTAATTATATTCACACTTCTCCTTTCTGCCTCTTCTTTGACATTAACTCATTGTTTCTTACTGAATTTCTGCCTCTGGGGAAAAATGGCTATATTTTATGTCCACCCCTCCAACATAAAGTCCTCCTCAGTCCTCAAGACCCTGCCCTTGGGGTGCCTGGGTGGCTCAGTAGGTTAAATGCAGGACTCAATTTCCACTCAGGTCATGATCTCAGGGTGGTGATATCCATCCCCCTGTCTGGTCAGGCTCTGAGCTGCTCTCTGTCCCTCTCCCTTTGCCCCTCCCTCCCCCTCTCTCTAAGAAAAAAAAAAAAAAAAGACCCTGCCTTTATCTAATCAGCCTACTACACTTTGTCTTAATCAGTTCCTTCTTTATTTGTAACTTTTCGGTGCACAAAATATATAGCACATTTTTTAAAATTTAAATTCGATTAATTAACATATAGTATATTATTGGTTTCAGAGGTAGAGGTCAGTGATTCATCAGTCTTATGTAATACCCACTGCTCATTACATCACATGCCCTCCTTAATGTCCATCACCCAATTACCCCATCCTGCATCCCCCATCCCCCTCCCCTCCGGCAACCCTCAGTTTGTTTCCTATGATTAAGAGTCTCTTATGGTTTGTCTCCCTCTCTGATTTCATCTTGTTTTATTTTTTCCTCTCTTCCCCATGATCCTCTGTTATTCCACATATGAATGAGATCATATGATAATTGTCTTTCTCTGACTGACTTATTTCACTTCGCATAATACCCTCTAGTTCCATCCATGTCATTGCAAGTGGCAAGACTTCTTTTTTTTTTTTTTTTTTGGTGGCTGAGTAGTATTCCACTGTGTATATATATACCTCATACATCTTCTTTATCCACTAATCTGTCAGTGGACATCTGGGCTCTTTCCATAGTTTGGATATTGTGGACATTGCTGCTATAAACACGGGAGTGCAGGTGCCCGCTTGGATCACTACATTTGTATCTTTGAGATAAATACCCAGTAGTGCAATTGCTGGGTCATAGGGTACCTCTATTTTAAACTTTCTGAGGAACCTCCATACTGTTTTTCAGAGTGGCTGCACCAGCTTGTATTCCCACCAATAGTGTAGGAGGGTTCCCCTCTCTCCCCTCATCCTTGCCAGCATGTGTCATTTCCTGACTTGTTTATTTTAGCCATTCTGACCAGCGTGAGGTGGCATCTCATTGTGGTTTTGATTTGTATTTCCCTGATGCCAAGTGATGTTGAGCATTTTTTCATGAGTCTGTTGGCCATTTGGATGTCTTCTTTGGAGAAATGCCTGTTCATGTTTCTGCCCATTTCTTGATTAGATTATTTGTTCTTTGGGTGTTGAGTTTGCTAAGTTCTTTATAGATTTTGGATACTAGCCCTTAATCTGATATGTCATTTGCAAATATCTTCTCCCATTCTGTTGGTTGTCTTTTGGTTTTGTCAACTGTTTCCTTTGCTGTGCAAAAGCTTTTCATCTTGATGAAGTCCCAATAGTTCATTTTTGTCTTTGTTTCCCTTGCCTTTGAAGACATGTCTAGCAAGAAGTTGCTGCGGCCAAGGTCACGGAGGTTCTCCTCTAGAATTCTCCTCTAGAATTTTCCTCTAGTGTTCTCCTCTAGAATTCTGATGGATTCCTGTCTCACATTTAGGTCTTTCATCCGTTTTGAGTTTATCTTTGTGTGTGGTGTAAGGAAATGGTTCCGTTTCATTCTTTTTTTTTTTTTTTTAAGATTTTATTTATTTATTTATTTATTTATTTATCTATTTATTTATTTGACAGAGATAGAGACAGCCAGCGAGAGAGGAAACACAATCAGGGGGAGTGGGAGAGGAAGAAGCAGGCTCCTAGCAGAGGAGCCTGATGTGGGGCTCGATCCCATAACGCCGGGATCACTCCCTGAGCCGAAGGCAGACGCTTAACCGCTGTGCCACCCAGGCGCCCCCCGTTTCATTCTTTTGCATGTGGTTGTCCAATTTCCCCAACACCATTTGTTGATAAAACTGTCTTTTTTCCTTTGGATATTCTTTCCAAAATCTGGAAATCTTTGTCAAAGATTAGTTGGCCATAGAGTTGAGGGTCCATTTCTTGGTTCTCTATTCTGTTCCATTGATCTAAGTATAGCCCATTTTCTTTACTATTTTGAACACACAGTGAATACTTATGGAATAAATGAAATCAAAACTAGAGATAGGGTATCTTACAAAGTAAATTTCCAGACAGATCATAAATTTTTCGTTTGCTTAATATATTTAAAATAATCATTTTAGTCAAGTAAAGAAGGACTTCAAGTAGAACTCTTTGCATTTCAGCCTGAGGTCAGTTGGCCCAAGTCACCAAGAGGAAATAAGAGAATCTTTCAGGAAGCTTTGGGAAATAGTTCCCTTTACCTGTGTTTATTACGAACTCATACGAGTTATGTCGAACTAACCTAACTCACCCTGATTTATGTTCAACACTGAGAACATTCATTCCTAAATATTATCTCTTTGATACCAGAGACTAGGGGAGTTTTGGGGCCCTGAGACCTCAACCGCCACACCAGCTGGTGCCAGGTTCTTGACTTCACTGGGAGAAAGAATTCAAGGACAAATCAGAGGAAAGTATAGCAGCAGAACCCTTATTGCAAAGAAAGGGAGTGTGGGCTCACTCAGAGGATCTGAGTTGGAAGGAGTAGGTGGGGGGCACCTGGGTGGCTCAGTCGTTAAGCGTCTGCCTTCGACTCAGAGTGTGATTCCGGAGTCCTGGGATCAAGCCCCACATCAGGCTCCTCCGCTGAGAGCCTGCTTCTTCCTCTCCCACTCCCCGCTGCTTGTGTTCCCTCTCTCACTGGCTGTCTCTCTCTCTGTCAGATAAATAAATAAAATCTTAAAAAAAAAAAAAGGAAGGAGTAGGTGGGGTGTGGGGTTTTCATCTTTATGGACAGTTATAGACAAGGGGTGGAATATACATGTAGTCGGGTTCTACAAATAGGAAGAAATTTACAGGAACTTAAATACCATTGCACATGCTCTGTGCAAATTACTATGCACAGGTGCTGTCTGATTTTTTTGGCATATACTCTAAATATACTGTGAATGTGCAATTGGTCCTCTAGCGCCTCTGGTGGAGGGGTTATTCTCCATCATTTGTGAGCTAATAGGATCTTTGTGCACATGCCTGCCTGTGGGCTGGAGCAACAACAGGATGTTTGTGGCCCTGAGAAAACACAGAGCTATCACAGGGTATACTCAGTTGTCAAACATTCTGTCAGTGGTCAGACTCAGTTCCCTATCTTTTGTTCTGCAATTACCCAGCCTTTTCCTTTTCTACCTGCCTCATCTTCAATTCAAGACAGAGGGTTAGGGCAATGATAGGAGGAAGGATATCAGTATCATCACCTTTCCCTCAAGTTGAGTGTTCTGTTCATCTCTATTCAGGACCCCATGCATTTATACTCGGAACGTATGTATGCACTTTGGTGTAAATAGATCTCAAATGATAAGTTTCAAAATAGCATATCTAAAATAAAGTGAACTTTTCTTCATTTTTTTGA
This sequence comes from Ursus americanus, assembly GCF_024610735.1. NCBI lineage: Eukaryota > Metazoa > Chordata > Mammalia > Carnivora > Ursidae > Ursus > Ursus americanus. The sequence goes on from NC_142135.1 coordinate 45,577,576, forward strand.
AGCAGCTTCAACCTTTTCTTTATTTTCATGGCACTGATCTAGGAGTAATCACACTTCCTACTCAGAATGTCCTAGTGACATTGACTTGCCTAGATTGTTTTCATTTAAGATGATGCAGTCAGTTTCCTGCTTAGCTCTTCTTAGATTTGATCTAATGGGTTTCATCAAATCCTTTTTTTTCTTCAAAAGTACCAATATAGGCATATACCCACTCTGAAATAGCTATATATCTCCATATCTTATAAATAAAGAGCAAAATGATTATTAACCTTCAGATAGAGTATATTTCTCAATGCCTATATCATGGCCGTTAACAATAGACCAGTTGAGATATCAATTCTACCATGTTTAGTGATCTCTTAAACTAACTAAGGTTTTGTTTCTCTATTTGTAATACAGGCAGAGGATGGTGGTTAAAAAGGTTATAATCACCATTTGAACATATTAAATATGTCAATACACCTACTGCAATGCCTGGCACATAATAAATATCAAAATAAATGTGAAAACAATAGTTTTCTTCCTGATAGCTGCACTGTTAACTGCATATTCAATTTCGTATTGAATTAGTATTGAATGCATAATTTCTAATAACTCTTTAACTGTGATATAGTTTATAATATGACTAATCATATCTATGAATTCCTGGAGTGAAATTTAATAAAATCCAGGAGTTAGAAAGAAAATCATTAAAATCATCTTCAGCACTTCCACTCAAAGACAACCACTGCAAGGTCTGAGAGATTTAATATCCTAATATATTGATTGCTAGATAAAATAGAGATATAAACCTGGACAGATATACATATAATTATTATATTGTATATGATTTAAAAATATTTATATTTTTCACTGCACATTATTTGCCCATAGTTTTCCTAAACTCACTTAAATATCTTCAATATAACCCAATATTCTGCCATGTAAGTGAATATAATTTATGGCGATTATACCAATGGACAAAAATTTAGGTTACTTCCGATTTTAGCTGTTAGTTATAATGAACATATTTTTGCATAAATTTTTGTTGACACTCTATTTATTTATTTTTCCTAGTTATTTCTAAGAAATAGAGCCACATAATTATTTGGCCAAGAAACATAAACTTTTTAAAAGAACTTGATGTGTTATTAGGTTATTTTTTGAATGCAGAACCAATTTGCACTTCCACCAGCAGTGTATAAGAGTGTACGACCTATTGAACATGAGCATAACAATAACCATGATATAGTGGTAAAAATAATAATAAAAAACAGTGATACTAGTCTGTTCTAGTTGTTAAGCACTGTTAGGTGCCATAGATGAATTTTCATTTAGTCCTCACTGAAACTCTGTTTGTAGATTCTGCTCTTGTCCCAAGATTACAGATGGGGAAAGTGACATACAAAGGGTTAAGTAATGTGTCCAATGTAATAGTTTGATGATCCAGGTCATTTTCCCATATAGGATAACTGTATAGCATGCAAATTCAAACACCTAAGCCACGCATCTGAATGTGACTCTAATAATACCTAATGTTTTCACCTTGACCAATTTGAATAGAGAAAAGTTTAATTTCACCCATTTACCCATTTTGTTAATTGATTGGCACATATTTGTTAACTGATTGGCACGTGTATTTGTATATGTTACTCACTTGTATGTGTTTTGTGAGTGTTCACTAGCTGTTTCTCACCTTTGTTCCTACTGGACTATTCTACTAAATTATTTTCATTAATTTGTTAGGGGTCTTTAAATAGAAAGGATATTGATTGTTTATCTCATTTTCTCCCACTTGCTCATTTTCAGGAAGTAGGAGAGAGCAAAACTCCCTTCTTTCATGAGGAAGAATAAGGAGGTTGCTACCTCTATTTGACTTGCCTATGGGGAACATCCTTCCTTTATTTGGGTACCGGGTTGACAGTCATAGGTTATTTCCCTATTGTTGTATTACATTTTTTCTATTTCATCACAGATATTTTATTGATAACTTGGATGAGGCCAGTGTTAATATTTGATCTCAATGATATTTTAACTTTGATGACTTTTCAAATGGTCCATCCTTTTGTCTTTTTGGAATTTAAAAATTCCTGCTATTGTAACATGCAGAGTATATTTCTTCCTTTCTTGAAGCATAGAATGTGGTTTAGCAGACAGTACTTTATCCATTTTCTTTTTTTAAATTTTTGATGTGAAATAATTGCTTTTCTGAGTTCTTGTAGGCAGCAGTGCTTTCTAATCAAAATGTTATGAAATGCACTCAGTAAGGTTATTAAGACTTTTGCAAAATATATAAAAACACTATAGAGACCTTTGCTATATATTTAGAATCTTACAAAAAACTAATTCAGTAGAATTGTATTCATGTCAACAGTGGCAACCAGATTAATTTTATCTTTCCAGTTTCCATAATTGGATAAATTATAATTTGAGTTTAAAGCACATGTAGCTGCTGTGATGCTTTTAAAGTATGTCCACAAACTCTTTGACACTTGTTCCTTTGAAACATGGAGCTTAATTCTTCTCTCAGTGAACATGAGCCATTTAGCGAATCACTTCTAATGAATAGAAAGTGGTGGAAGTGATGCTATGTCATTTCTAAGTCTAGGTCATAAAAAGGGTACAACTTCTGCTTGGAGCTAGTGAGACACCTCTCTCTCTCTCTCCCCCCCTCCCTCCTTCCCTCTCTTTCTTCTTATTCTTTCCCAAGACATTTGCCTGTAGAGCCCAATCACCATGGGCCATGTGGAGAGACCCGGGTGGAGCTGTACCTCCACCAGTAACCAACACCAAGTTGCAAGTTATGTGAGTGAGCCACTTCAGAAGTAGACCCTCCAGTCTCAGCCAACTTTTCAGGAGGATACAGACCCAGCATACATGTAATTGCAACCTCATGAGAGACACCAGGGCACAACTCCCAGCCAAGCTTCTTACAGATTTCTGGCCCAAAAAATCCATGAGATGATTATTGTTGTTTAAATGTACTCCATTTTGTGGAAATCAGTGATACAGCACAAAATAATTAACACAACTTTATACCAAGGCAAAGAAGAACATTTATGAAATTACCTAGAAAATTCAAAATAAAATCACAGCAATATTTTGTAGATAATAAATACAGGAAAATGAATATAAATTACTAATTGAAATATGGCCAGTTTTTCTAATGGTCTTAACCTTATTTCTGCTAATTAATGAATATGTAAAACACCATAATGCTATTAACTTTGATTCTTCTGCTTACATCAGAAAATAAAGAACAGGGTAGAGACTGGCTGTATTTCCTGCTTTTCCCATATTTTTTGGAAGGAAAGTCAATAATTATGTGGACAAAGAATGGAAAAGATGCCCAAATATACAAAGATGAATCTTTTTTTCCCAAAGGATTTTACCAGAGTCTTAAACTGAAGTTTATGTAATACACATGTGTGAAATACTTTGAGTTTAATAGAATAACCTATAGGGAAGATTTAGAATATGTAGAAATAGCTACACATTTGACAAGAGAATGCTTAATAATGGGGTACTGAGAATAAGTTCTATGACCCATGATTTCACAAATTACTTAAAGATAAGAATGCATTGAGAAGCATTTGACTTTTTAAGAACCCTAAACACAATCAAGAAAAATGCTGAGGTAGTCTGAAAAGCTAAGAGGGAACTCACAGAAATATGATTGGGCATAAAATTGGAAGATGTGCTTTTGAGAATGTGTAGGAATTTATCTGTAGAAAAATAATTCAAATGAGATGTACAAAATGTCAGAATGTGAACAATCAGCTGTAAGTGAAGAACTTATTATTTGGTGCCGAAATAGCTTAGAGATAATTTAGGGGGTAATTTTTTTTTTTTATGTCCAGAAAAGTATGCTTAGAATTTAAATTATCAGAAGCATTTAAAAATGTCTTTATTGCTCATTGGCAAAGTCAAAAGAGTAGTTGAGTGTACCTTAAAAACATAAACAGCAGAGCCTGTGGCAGAGCTTATGGCAGAAGGATGTTCCCATTGAGATAAAAAAAAAAAAGATAAAATTACATGTGTGTTTTTAAGATATCAAAGAGCTGTCAGGAAATTCAGGACTTGAGATGTGAAGATTCTGATGGGGGAAAAATTGAGCCAAAGAACGAAAGGTGAACCTAGATACTGGGTAATTTTGAGGCATTTTGCAGATTCTGGTTGGGGCTTCAGGTAGAGTTGCTATTATGATGCAGAGAAGCCAGAGGAGCTTTTAAGAATCTCATGAAGATGGAGAGACAAAAAAATAAAAATAAAAATTAGAGTTTGAGGCCATGAAGGAAGCCAGGATTGAGGGACCAAGATTCCTAAGAGTAGGGAAACACTGAGAGGTAAGCCTTAATACTTTATTGTACCCTTCAGGCTTTTGTCAAATTTTTAAACTGCACAGGATGGAAGACTCAGAGACAAGCAAAGCACTGAAGCACCAAGGAGAGCTTTTGGTTGATTCATGGTGGTAGAGATACAGAAATTAGAGTATAAGACCTGTTGAGGATGATGGACTGTGGTAAACATCACACCTTCCAGCTGGGATGTGTAGAGAGCTACCCCTCAGGAGCAGGATCTTAGGGGGAATATAAATCAGACTCCCTCAGTGTCTGAAAGATTTCAGGAGATAGGCCCTCATTTTTAGCTCCCTACCAGAGGACATGATGAACGTTCTGTGGATGAAAATAGTATCATCTAGAATCTCCTGATTGCTTATACACAATGCTTGGCATTCAGTAAAAATATTACTGGCAACCCAAGAACTGGACCCAGAGATAAATGTGAATGTGTGCATGTGCACACATGATCCAAATATGAGAATTATCATGCATAGACTTTAAAGTAACAGTGATGAATATATCTAAGAAATAGAAGATGGGGAGGGATATCAGCAGTTAAATGGAATCATTACAAAGGATCAAAAAGAACACTTGAACTAAATAACTGAAATTAAGAATTTAAATGTATTTAATGGAAGAGCAGGTGTAGTACAAGAGATAATGTGTTAATTGGAAGATAGATCAATATCCAGCTGAACACAGAGAAATCACGAATAATTTTTTTAATAGAGGACAAATCAGAGATATACAAATAGGTCACACTGAAAAGATCTAATGTGGAAATTCAGATCCTGAAAAGGGAGAAAATAGAATAAAAGCAATATTTAAAGAGAAAATGGAAGGAAAGTTTCCAAAACAAATAAAAAAAAAATCCCACCATAGATTAAAGAATTGTTGGAACCTCAGTAAGATTAAGCACAAAGAAAATTACTCAAAGACACATCATGATAAAACTACTAAAATCACAGGAGAAAATCTTAAAAGCAGTTAGAGGGTCAAAAAGGGAAGGCAGGCAAATTTCTTTAAGAGAAAAACAATAGCACTGACTTCTGACTTCTCAGCACTAACATGAAAGAAGATAAAAGAATGACATCTTTTTTAACGTGTCTAAAGAAGATAACAGCTAACCTAAAAACTCTGTTCCTGCAAAAATATCTTTCAAAAATGAACACAAAATAAATTTCCACTCAAAGAAAATCCAAATTAACTTGTTGGTAACAGAACCACAGTAGAATAAATCCTAAAGGATTTCAGGCAGATGGTAATGCAAAGGTCCAAGAATAGCCCTCAAGTAGGAAAATTCCCAATGGAGGACTTATACCACCAGGTATCAAGACTGTTAGTAAAGCTACCGTAATAACCAGAGTGCGATAATGGCATAAGGATAGATAAGGGGACTTTATTACTGAAACAGTATAGATTCCAGGAATATATCCTCACATGTATAATCCAGTGTTTAATGACAGTCATTATATAGCAGTCTAATAAGGAAAAGGTGGCCTTTTTGAAAAATAGTTCTAATTTGACTAGATATCCATATGGATGCAAAAAGTTGAACACTGACAGCTAACTTCACACCATACATTTTAATGCAAAAGGTAGAACTGTTAAGTTTATAAGTCCATCATAGGAATATATCTTCAGAAGTATGTATAGGTATGTATAGAAGTAAGTATGTATAGAAGTATGTATAGGAATTTTTTTAAACAAGACACATTAAAAAAGCATTGACCATAAATTAGACTTCATAATAATTAGGACCATTTATTCATTTAAAAAAAAAGCATCATTAAGAGTATGAAAAGACAAGTTATTTATTTGGAGGAGATATTTGTAATACCTATATATAAAGAACCATATGGAGAACATATTGTTGAATAGAATTCTTTATAGATTTCTTGAATTTCTTGCAAGTACTAACTACTCATTTTTTCTTGGAGTATCTTTTTACAGTGTCTGTATAGCAGACAGCCTGGAAAGATGCCGACTGTGTACTCCTCTGGCAAAGAGCAGTCATACTTAAGGTTCGGTATAATAAGTGTAATACCTTCCTCTAGAATGAAGAGTAGGCATACTTAGTGCCCATTATTTAAAAAAAAAAAAAATGGCTCCCTAATCTCGGAGTTCCTCTTCTTTAATACATCACATTGAATGTGCAGAAATATATCCAGACCTATGCCTGTGACTCTTATAGGACTTCGGGTAAAGGGAAACTAATGAAAATATACTGATGCTCATGATGCATGATTAGCCGTAAGTGGTACCGTCCTCTGTCTGTGACCCGGGTGCCACATGTCTTCTTCCAGACTGAAATCATGGCAGCCTAACTTCTTACCTCCCAAATAGGACACAATCTCACCCTTCACAGTCTATGATATGTGTAAAGAACACCACCATGTCAAAAATAAATAAGGTAACCTGATATAAAAATGGGCAAAAGGCTCGAAGAAGTATTTTGCAAAAAGGAATCTGTGACTAACCATATGAAAATTGCTCAACATCATTAGTCTTCTGGGAAATAGAAATTAAAACCACAATGAGATACCAGTCATCCTGCAGAACAGCTAATAGAAAAGATTGACTATAGCAATTGTTCCTGCGATTATGTGAAACAATCATAGGTTCACACAGTGCCGGAGGAGGTGAAAATTGATACAAACGATTTAGAAAACTATTTGTCACTTTTTCAGCTGAGTATATGCATGCCCAATGAATAGGCATTTTATTGTGTGTGTGTGCGCACCGTGCATGCAGTGCGTATGAAGAGACGTGTAGTAGTACAATGTTCAGAAGCAGCACTGTGTTTAGTAGCCCAAACTAGAATGACTCCACTGTATATCAACAACGTAATAGATAATTAATCTACGGTATTATTTATTCAGTAGCATACTATACAGTAAGAGAATGAGCAATATACAAAACTACGGATTAATCTCATAATATGTTTACTTTAAAAAATGATTCACAGAATACAATATACAGTTTGATTTCCTTAACGTAGAGTTCAAAAACATGCAGATTAATCTTTGGTGATAGGAATCTGACAACAGTGACTTTGGGGATTTAGTGACCAGGAAGGTGTCACAAGGAGATGGATTATAGCAATATTCTATTTCTTGATCTGGGGATTGGTTACATGGGTTTTTTTAATTTGTGAAGATCAATTTTGCTGTACATTTAGGATCTGTGAAATTTTATAATATGTATATTTTACATTAATAAAAAAGTTTACTAAAAAAAATTAATGTTACCAAAACTGAGGGAGACATGGGAACCCACAAACTAAGACAGTGCTCTCCACTTTATGCCTAAGTTCCGAGAGTGCTTTATATCTCTACTTCACTTCCCCCCATCTTTCAACTTAAATCCACCTTCCATCTCTCAGGAATGGTCATCACTTCTTAGTTGCCAGATCCAGATCATCTTTTTCTGGACATCTACTTATTTAACATCTGCTTTCTTAAAACTCAGCTCTTTTCAACTTCCCACCAGACTACTTTATGTTCTACTGTTTCAACTACTCCAAGGTACTCTTCTTCATGATTTTTTCTCTTCTGCCCTCTAAATATTAACCATGGATTTTATTTTATTTTAGTTGGTTTTCTTTCTGTACCCTTTCTCTGCCTCCTTAGTCACTACCATGCTTAACCTACTTATATAATAAAGACTTATAAGAGCATAATACTAAGCTACTTTTCCTTCGGAGTTCCAAACTCAAATTTCACTGTGCCATAGGAATCTCAAATGAATATATTCAAAAGTTACCTTATCATGTTCCCCCAGACCTGCTGCAGTTTTAACATTCTCTTTTTTTGCTAGTGTGTGTTTGTGTTTTCTCTTACCTATTGTCCATGTTAAGTTGGTCATGATATTATTATTATTATTATTATTATTATTATTATTATTACTTAAACTCTGTTGATGTATGCTTTTCTTTAAACTCTGTTAGGCCATATCACCTTTGCCATCCATGCTGCTTGTGCCTTCGTTCAGATTCTCATTGTTTCTCATATATGCATTTTGATTAGAGCATAACTGGTCATCCTGCCTCCAGTTTTTAAACTCTGAGATTCAGTCTCACAACAATATCATAATAGAACTGTTCATTTCTCATCTGAGTTTTCACTAGTCTGTAGAGACTTTTATCTTAGCGCCTGCAACACTTGTAAGACTTTCTTGTACTTGTTAATACATATATCTAACAATCTTGGACTGAGACTGGGACTTTATCTTATTGGTCTCTGAAGCCACTGTGCTAGCAACACTTTAGATGCTAAGCATATGGTTTTTGAATGAATTGATATCTCTGTGATTTTAACTGTTAGTATTTTTCTGTTTATTTATCAGCCTTCCCTATCTGACTAAGCTAATTGAGAATCAGGTCTATGTGCTTAATCCAATACTCACTAAGTGTTTGCTTAATGAATAAATGCATGTAGTGGAATTAGGTCTGGCTGAAATAAACTTTGATTAGGGAGTTGTAAGAGACTGCAAGATCAATAACTAAGCCTTCAAATATTTTAAAGGAAGAGAATGCATAAAGAATCAGCGGAATGATTTTGAGATAGCAGATTCATTATGGAAATAGGAAAGAGTTATTGTTATCTCCTTTTTTTTTTTTTGATGGAAAAGTTTATTGGTGAAAGTTCTATTCATGTAATTTTTCCAGAAATGAACAGACTGGAGAATAACAAGTCAAATAGCTGTCAATCTTATGATATTTTAGGACAAGTCATCAAAATAAGCCTACATATGTCAATGGCAGCAGATTCACATGTTTTATAGGGTGGGACAGAAATATAGATTAGCAGGTCACATATATAAACAGGCAATTTGGAAGGAAAGAATAAAGGTGAAAATAATAAAGGACAGATACAAAGAACATTTGTATTAAATAAGCTACTAGAGGAAAAGCAGTATTGTCTCTAGAAAGGGTCATATCTACTAATTAATTGGGATGTGTTGAGAAGATATGTAAGAAAGTAGATAGAGATATGTGGATTAAAATTATTCAGATTTTCAGAAATCTTTGACAATGCTTAATCCTAAAGACCATAAAACAGGTGACTGCTATCAAATTATGGTGTAGGTGGACCCACTTTATCAAGAAAAGAAAATTGGCTTAGGAAAAGAAAAAGGAAATGTGTGGAAAACACAAGTACTTCACTGTGTGAAAATAGTGTTTCTTAGGAATATCTTTTCTACTTATATAATTTAGAGAAATCTGAGTACCTTAAAGATCTGAGTACCTTAAACTCTCCTAGATATTGAATATTCAAATATAAAGGAATAAAACCCAAATCTCTTTATTTGTGTGAATGTGAAAACAAAAGATGCTTTTAGTAATCTAGGAACTGTGTGTCTTTAATAGCTTATTGGCCCAAAGGAAACTCTGGAGTTTTTTAAGTGATTGCACATGGTTAGTATTTTTGTTAGAATTGGTAACATATTTTTGGAATTTTCTAATTAGCTGAGTAAGAAGTATATGTTATAAAATAATTTTAAATTATATACTTATATGTCCATTTTTTCACGGGTGTTTTACATTTTTATTCAGTAGGGTCTTGCTTATTAAAGCTTTTGATCCTCAAAAACGGCTCTGACTTTTCTTCGTTTTTGCGTTCCATTTTCTATATAACAGACAGCTATGCTTAATGATCTGCATGCTGGTGATGAATTACAATCCACTTTCTTTCCTTTTATTTTTCACATAGTTGACTTGAAGATGATATCACAAGATGAAGGTCAGCAGAATACAAAACGACAAAAAGTGAACATAATTAACATGTTAGGCGATGATTTGATAGTTATAATAGGAACTATGGTAATTAGAGAAAAAATAGTGAGATTTTCATACTAACTTTTGTAATAATATTTGTGACATTATGAATTCAGGTTCCAAGTGTTACATTTAATTCTGTGTCATTATCCTCAGCTCTACTTTTGTTTGTCCAAAAATTTGGCTACTGAACCTAAGAGTCACCAATCTGAAAATATATCTGTGTAATCTCTTTGCGAAAGATTTAGAGAGAGGACTCTAGATTGCTCATTATTATAACATGTGGAGACTGTAACTACCGTGGCAGAACTAAATGGAAAGTATATTCTTCGTAAATCAACAAATATCATTACTCACCGAGTAAAGTTCAGTTTAACCAGCACTAGTTCCTTTTTATCTTTTACTCCCTGATTCTCCAGACTGTTGAGTAGAAAATTGACTGAGGAGGACTCATGTAAACTCCCAGTGTGCAGATAAAGGTGAAGAAGCCCCTGTATTTTTGCATGCTTCTTGGGAGAACAGTTCTGAGCATAAACATTTCATTTCAGAATTTGGCAAGTTGGATCTACTCTATATCTATTTAAGAATTATATTGAAAAGTAGTGGATTTGAAGGTTGTAATTTTCCCCTAGAACCAATTTATTAAAGTTAACAGCATAATTTGATAGGATTCTTATTTCCTCTATGCTTAAGCAACACGAATTCCCAAAACAGTGTGTGAAATAAAATTCATCATAATTTAGATCATTTATCATTGTTACTGTAGAAAATAAAAAAGGCACAGTGTTACAGGGGAGAGAAATTACTGACTTTGAAGACAAACAGACCTGAAATTTGAATTCTGGCTCTGCCAGTTACCAGTAATATTCCTTATTATTTATTTAACAATCCTAGCTATCCAGTTTCTTCACATGGAAAATGCAGATGGAAAAACCTGCCGTCCTTAGTTACTGTAGCAACTGCAGACACCAAATACGATATCTGAAAATGGTAGCATCCACTATTATTATTGATGTTGGAGTAGCCATCCTCCAAGATGGCTGCCAGTGATCTACTTTTTGGCAATTAAACCCTTGTGTAATCCCCTACCTCTGTCCAGCTATGAGAGCTGGATGTGATTCATATCTAATGAATAGAATATGGAGGAAGTGATGGTAAATCACTTCCAGGATTAGATTATAAATGACTGCAGGTTCTATCTTAGATACGCCTCTGTCTCTCTCATCAGTCACAGTAGAGGAAGCCAGAGAGCATATCATGGGGACACTTAGGCAACATATGAAAAGAAAATGCGATGAGAACCATGTCTTTATGCAACAGCTAGCAGGAGCCATGGCATGCCCACAATCACTTGATTCAGCTTTGAAGCAGAGTTGTTCCAGGCAAGATTTGACAGCCCAGCCAACAGCTTTCCTACAGCCTCGTGAAAAATCTTGGGCAGTTAAACCACTCTGCAATTCCTGACCCACAGGAATTGTGAGATAATTAATGACTTGTTTTAAACTGCTCATTTGTTGTATAGCAATGAATAAAACCATGTTCTCATTTCTGAAATTATTTACAAAAATGACTGAAAAATCATATTTAAGGATTTTTTCCAAGGCTTTTCAATTATTAAAACTTACTTCTATATACATACAAAATATTCATACAAATTGCTCATTAATTTCCACTTTTTTACAGAAGATATATTAATAATTTTAGTGGAATATACAAAATTTCTGTCTCCACAGCTAAAAACAGCTTTTTTGGTAAATATCACTTTGTTGTTAGGATAACTAAGGAAACAGAGCAGAACAAGGCCAGAGGGAGTAATGAAAATAGGCAAGGTAGTTTCAAAGGGAAATTCTATTTCTGAAGAAGACATATCCCTTGCAGCAATAAATGATGTGATGGAATAAATGAAATCATTCATATGTAGTTCAATTTTCATTTCTTAGGATTGACTGTCCAAAGTTGTTTGATCACAATGAAGCAGATACTAAAATTTTAAACAATGAGAGAAAAGTAGTTAATGCTTTATACTATTTATATATGGGGGGAAAGCATGAAAAAAAGTGAGAGAGGTAAAAATCAATACAGTAATACGGTAAGGAGGAATGTTAAGAATTAAACTATGTATTGACAAAATGTGGCGGATGGGTTGCATAGGAAAGGTTGAACCAGATTATGGAAGGTAGTATTTAATGGCTTAATTGAACTGTAATTGGCAAGAAACAATTTTAATATTTTGAGCAATGGAGTAATGTGTTGATAAGGGTGTTTTATTAACACCTCTTCATATGGCATAGCATGGTAAGTGCTCTCTAAAAAGTGTAGTTCAGTTCCTCAGGGACTTCTGTATCTCCTATGAATGGCATCTGTCACTGGTTGGGCATGCAGTGGACAATAAATTCTTACTGTATGTTATAAAAATTCATGAAGAGAGTTCATGAGTAGACATTAAAGGGAATGATACTCTTTTTGGTGTCAGCATTGTTTCTCTTCTCTTTCATTTGTTTCATAAGGTTACCTTAATGTCTTTTATGTTTGTTTCAGTAATGAAGTTTATTTAAGACAAGTTTGTGTGTGTGGTGGGATTGGGAAGATAAATTAATTGAGAGTCCTATTCAGCACAGGGAAAAGATTCTAGGTTCAAACAGACCTGGGTACAAACTTGCCTATGCCACTCACCAGCTTTTAAGTTATTTACTGCAAACCTTTGTTTCTTCTGCTATTATTTGGGGGTTATTATACCTACCTCAAGGGGTGCTGTGAGGATTAACTTTCTGGGCCCTAGTGACTATTCCATGGATGTTGATTTTTGTTCCCCTTTAGTAAATGAGGAAACTACTTCCCAGTTAATTAGGCATTTTGCAATTAAAAGATAATCAGTAGGAAAAGAAATGTCAAAATCAGGAATTTACATGTCTAGCTTTTTTTTAAAATCCATATTTTAATACATTTTTAAGTCTTCCTGTCTGCTGGAAGAATTTCCCAAGATCGCATTGAAGTTTTAAGAATTTATTTTTGTAGAGTTTGTGAAAATCATGAAACATAGATGCTTTGTTCATTGCTTTACTTGTAACACACATACATACAATCTCTCTCTCTCTCTCTCTCACACACACACACACACACACACACACACGTCAAGACATTTAGGTTATGGTTTCCTTCCAAGTCATGTATCCTAGGGCAAAAAAAAACATTCTTCAGAACATTTGAAATTCATAATCACATTGCCAACAGACTATTCTCCCAATTTCTAAGCTAAAACTCTGGCTTTTCAAATATTTGTTTACTAAATAAAATGAAACAAGCTGTTCTGCTACATCTATGGTGAAATAATTAAAATGAGACTTACAATTACAGAATATGTTGAATAAATCACAGCCAGAGGAAAAGCATTTCTATTAGTAAAAAAAAGAAATGTCCTTTTATTTTTTATTTATTTTTTTTATTTTTTTAGATTTTTATTTATTTATTCGACAGAGATAGAGACAGCCAGCGAGAGAGGGAACACAAGCAGGGGGAGTGGGAGAGGAAGAAGCAGGCTCATAGCGGAGGAGCCTGATGTGGGGCTTGATCCCATAACGCCGGGAACACGCCCTGAGCCGAAGGCAGACACTTAACTGCTGCGCCACCCAGGTGCCCCAGAAATGTCCTTTTATTTTTGTTTTCGATTTTCATTCTCTATTTTGGTTTCACCTCTCTAAAAGCAAACTTAAAGATTAGTAGATAGGAGGACACTTAGGTGACATTACATCCTTTTGAAAGATCCAGAAATATTTTTCTTCAAAATTTGCTGTGTGGACATCAGCATTCATATGTGCCATATAGAGGAATATTTTTAAGTCCACTACCTGACTTAAATATTTTTGATGAGTCTTTTCACTTAACATTCACTGTTGTTGATTGCACAAATAATTATCAAATTTGTGATTCTTTGTTTTAATAATTACTTCATACTTGAAGAATAAATTATTGCTCAATTAAAATTATACATTTATTTTATCACTCTCAGAACACAAATGTGAGCTCAGATCACTGTTCTAAAAAGAGAATTGCAGAAAGTCAAACACATTTACCTTTTCTCGTTGGCATCAATGACTATAAGTAGTTATAAATATATTCATATGTTTCATATATTTTATATTTCATATATATTATTTTTATATAGGAATTCATATTTTATGTATGCAATATATATAATATTATGTGTATAATATATATAGATAATAGGAAGCCTGCTATATGAATACCTGATGATGTTAAGGTGTTAAGCTTATAATTAGTTTTACATTTTGCACATTTTGGTCTGGTTTCACTATTCATTATTCTATGAAAAAAGAAAGGCTGGGAAGAGTGAAAAAAGGAAGACTGCTTTAGAAAAAAGCAAAAAATGAAAGGGCTTCTTTTAAAAATTAATGTTTAAAAAAATCATCATGCTGAGCAGAAACAGGTTCTTCTGGGGAAATGCTTCATTTAGGGAAAGAAGAGAAAACATCAGGAGTTCTGAATGAGTCATTAAGTTATTATGGCTTCTTTACTGTACTTGCTGTTGTTTGATTTATATATAAATGTTTTATAAAAACACATTTGTTTATAATCTGTCAATAAATCTCTAAGCAAATATTTGGGCATAGAGGGTTGTTTTTATCTATATTTGCTTTTGCTTTTTTCCCCCTGAAGCAAGAAGATTATCCATACCTAAATGACTAGGTCTGTAATATCACAAAAATGAATTATCAGGTGGAAATGAACTACAAAAAGCAAAATTTGGAAAACAACTAAAATTCTATACTCCCTCCCCCCACCAGATTTTAAATTCTGTAATTCTTTACTCTGCTTCTATCTCTCAGAAAACAAGCAGTTGTACTTGAATTAAGTCAGTCCCTTCTACCCATGTAAACATCCAGGTGCAAAGAAACATGTTGTATGGGTTTACTCTTAGGGCAATACATACCCACTCAATACACAGTCTATTCAAATCTTTCTGTAACACCCTTTCACTTCCTTTCCTGTTAATTCCTCTTGCTACTTCATTCCCTTTGTACACCGCTTCTGTGAGGGACTGTATTAACCTCAGGAGCTGATCATTTTAACCTGTTCTCTAATGTTTGTTTTCCTTCAGGAAGTGGAAATGAACCAGGTAACTATGCCATCTGTCCAGATGCCCAAATGAGCCCCTCCCCCATGCCAACTCCCTTAGGCTTCTTCCTTGCCCATCCTAAAAAAAACAAAAAACAAAGAAACAAAGAAACAAAAACCTTCCCCAACATTTTGCTGGAGACATAGACTCGTGATTGGCTTTAGTAAGTGTAAGGAGGAGGTTCTCCAAGGAAAAAAACAAAAGAAAAAAAACACACAAAAAATAGAAGGTTTTTGGTGCCCGAACCTTTAGTCTGAAAAAGCAAGTAGGTATTAATTACTTTGCAAATTGTTCTTCTTATATGTAAGGATTTATTGGATTCCAGCTTTATGAAGGTTTTGATGGATAGGCTGATGGGAAACAGGCATCTCTCACTGCATGCACAGAAAGACTGACCTTGAGTTTGCAGCTGTGTATGCTATTTAGAGCCCTTCCTTCCAATTCTGCCTCTTTGCATCATAGTAAGCCCAAAGCTCTTACTCAAAAAGAGCTAACCTATCTCATTATTGTGAACCAGCCCTTGTGTATTATCTCCTCTGTATAGCAATGGTGTTACATTAAGCCTTTCAAGTACCTCTGTCGTAGGATAAACTCATGTCAGTAAAGAAATGTTTGAAGCCAAGCGCATATGGGAATTGCAGTCTAGATATGCTGCTACAATCAAGTGCATGAAACCTTTTTTTTTTTATCATTTTTTGCTAATTATTCTTCATCCAGTACAAAAATTATGGCAAACATCCAATTTCAGATGTTACATGAAAACAATATATATATATGAACATTTATATTTATATAAAGGTCTTATATGGACATATTTATATAAGTTATATAGTGAAATATCTCTCTAAAGGTCTTAAATGGACAGCTTTTAAGATCATAACCATTTAGTGTACTTTGAAAATGAAAATCAGAATCTAGGTTCAACTTTGCTCTCCTTTTCAATAATGATAGTAAAATATGAGGTAATTTTTACATGGATTTTGATGCTCAAGGGGTTACAATGAACTCTAACTTCATAATAGGAAATAGCATAACTCAAAGAATTATTGCATTCATTCTAGCACCCAAGTATTTTCTTTTCCTGTTTCAGGGACTCCTGTTTTCTATTCCTTTCATCACTGTCTATGTTTAGATTTTCATCACCTAATAATTTTGACTATTGAATGAGTCTTCTGCCTGCTGTCTTAGCTTTCAGCCACATCCCACTCCAATCATACCTGCAGACCGATGCCAGATTACCCTAAGCAATATCGTCTTGATATTAACTTTTCATAGTACTCTGTTGCCTCCTTGATAATGATGAAACTCTTAAAGCTAGCATCTAAAACTCCCCAGAACTGGATCTTAACATATTTTCCAACCTTGTCACTCACATATGTTTGTATCAAGACTGTGTTTAACCAGTTGGTGTATGGACTTCATTGAAGTCAGAACTGATATTTTTAAATTCCTGTTTTGATACTTAATAGGTTTCTGACCAAATAAGCCAATGTAAAATGAAGAATTAGTCTCTAACTCAGAAGTCTGAAAGTCTATTGATTATAGAAATAGGAGTAGTAATAGTAGTCATAGTATAGTAGTTTCTCACTACCACTCTCTAAGCACTAAACTCTGTTGTAGGTATTGTGCAAAGTATTTTATATATATGTGATGGTATTTAACCCACCAACAACCCTACAAGTAGGTGATGTTAGACCAACTTTACAAATAAAGAAACCTGATCACAGGGAGGTTAGTAATTTATTAAATTTTATACACACGGTAGCTGAGTTAGAATTTTCGATCTGGTTTGCCTTAAAGGATGTAAGTGGAACAAAACTAACTTAAAAACGACATGCAATAATGTACAAATGCATTCATTTTTCTTGGGAGAATTTGCATACTTAGATTCTCTGAGGAGCTTGTGAACCCAAAGGAATTCAGAATCACTGAACTAAACTCTCAGTTTCTTAATTAAGAACAAAGGATTTGGGTAATTTATCTTTAGAGACCCTGGTACTTCATATTGTCTGCCTCACAGTAGAAAAATCAATTACATGTTAGGATGAATTGTTTATCAATAGTTTGGTAATTCTATCACTAGTTCCTTGCACACAGCAGGTAATTAGTAATTTTTTAAAGAATATGTGTCACATAGTGGCTGCTGGTCTGGAGATTATAGCATATAATACCAGGATTGCTGTACCAGGCATACTGAGAATGATGACTGGGTAAACAGTACTTACCATTCACATACAGTAAAAGGGCATATGATTCAAATCAGCTGCTGAAAAGTGGCATTGCAATTTATTATATGACTACTTTTGTTTAAACAGTCACTAAAATTGATCTCTTTTGCACTAGCACAGAGAGAGGGAAGTAGGCCTCCAGAATCCTTCTGACGTTCACATTAAGCCACCCAGGGGAAAAGTATAGCGCAGATAAACCACACATGAATAAATTACAGAGGACATAACTGAAAATGTTCTTAGACTCCTAACTAAGCTCAACAGGAGAGGGGGGAAAATTCTTGTTAATATCATGGTGCAATTAGCCACATCCACTCTTGATTTTTTTTTTTAGCAAGACTTTTCTGAATTTAATAAAGACGTGTCTAATTCACCAAACCACAGATTTCATATCCAAATTACAGCCTGAAGGAATAAAACATGTACTTTGGCTTTGATAATTCAAACATCTTCCTGGGATGTCCACTTTACCTGGCTAGTATAGACCTGAGTTATTTTAATTATATCGATTAATTCTAAAGTGCTTATTAAATTAAAAACTGTAAATATTTGGTAGTAGTCTATCTTTGAAAATACCTTTACTGATTTTTGAAAGGCCTATTAGATGGCCATTTGTTTCCCTTATATTTCAGTGCCTGCTGTTTAATTCTGCCTCTTAGTGTGCACTAGTGGCGTGCTTTAAACCTGACCACATCCAAACAGGCAACTCCGTAACATTCCCAGCAAACCCTCCTGAATTGCTAAAGAAATGTTTTGAAATAAGATTTTAAAAATGAAAGTCCATGTAACAATAGTACTATTTCCTTCTCTTTTGAAAATATTTTCTTTACTTTGAGGCTTTTAGACTTGACTAAATAAATAGATTGAAAATGATTGAAACTTTTTGAATAGCCAGGGTTGTACTGAGGACACACATTTTATTTTATTTTATTTTATTTTTATTTTATTTTATGAAATACATTTTAAAATATTAAATTTAGCATTACTTCAATGAAGAAAAGAAATAGTAACTATTGCTTCGGACTCCTGGAAAGAGGTCTTACATAGCAGCTGCCCTCTGAGGCCCAGTCTGAAGCCTTAAGGAGATGTGTAGGGTGGAGGAAAAGAGAAATCCATTTCCTCAGCACACTCAGTTTGGGGTTGTGGGCCAAGACTGTCTGGAGGGCTTAAATCAATTTCTGCCACTTACTGGGTCACTCTGGCCATCACACAGTCTGTGGAAGTCTTCATTTCCTAATCTGTAAAACGGTGATAATAAGAAAACTTTGCTACTATGGTGAGACATAGATAAGGTAACACATGTAAAGTACATCTGATATTTCTTGCTGCTGCTTTTAGAACACTCTATAAAAACATTTTGTTTCCTTAGTTGTTTTAGTCTTAGGGCATCATTAATGGTACTGTGTACAACAAAACAGTTTAGAGCATGTGTGAGAGTAAATGAGATTTGTCATTAAATAAAATTCAATAAAATTGATCTGACACACGTAAGTGCCATTTGTAACTGTAACTTCATTGCATTACATTTGCCCATGTATGATGAGCAACTAATAAATGACTGCAATAATAAACTTTTTTCCTAGTCAAACCATGTCTGACTCGATTGGGAGAAAGCAGTGAGAAGAGGAGCCAGGGGACCATTCCGAAGTTTGAGGCCCTTGGGGAACAAGGGCCAAGTCTAGGGGAGGTATTGAGGACAGGAATAGTGGGCAGGGGAAATTCAAGAGAAGGGCACTGAGTCTTTGAGGAACTGGAAACTTGATGGAAGAGTAAAAGTAGCAGAAAGAGATATGAGAAAATTTGCCCCTAGTCAGCTTCTGTCAGCTTCTGTCTTGCAGGGGACAGGTGTGATCTCACTCTTGTCTGGAGCTTGGAGCCAGGATGTAGAATACAGCCCAGCTCTCCCCTGTATGGGCTGCCTGGCTGAGCAAGTTCCACAGCCTCCGAGAGCGTTATTGGAAAAGGACAGTAAGCAAGTACAGGTCATGAAGTTTCAATGACAAGTTCAGTGACATAATTCTGGTTCATAATAGATGCTCAATAAATACTATTTCATTCTTGTTCTTTTTTTCCATATTAGAGTTTTTTGGCTGTCTGGCAAGGAGCACAGGTTTTGCTGGCCACCAAGGGAGTGGCCCTCTCTTCAGTGATGTGCAAAGAAAGTAGTAGTTAGTATAGGTGCAACCAAGGTGTCAGGCTTTACACATTTGAAGAACATCTAAGGGGCGCCAGAGTGGCTCAGTCAGTTGAGGGGTTGAGCATCTGCCTTCGGCTCAGGTCATGATCTCAGGGTCCTGGGATTGAGCCCCGCATTGGGCTCCCTGCTCAGCAGGGGGTCTGCTTCTCCCTCTGCCTCTCCCTCCCCCCACCACCCCCCTATCCTGGCTTGTGCTCTCTCTCTCTCTCTCAAATAAATAAAATCTTAGAAAGATAAGAAAGACAGAAGGGAGGGAGGGAGGGAGGGAGGACATCTGAGGTAGGGAAGTGCTGATATTTACATCTCTGGAAATTTTCAGTCATTGACTTTCTCTCAGACTTAGCTTTACTGCCAAACCTTTTGGTTTTAGCAGAGATATAGCTGAACTGAACAATATTTAATGCCTGCGTTCATCACAGGATTATTGTAGAAGTACTCAGATGCATCAAAGTAGCTTCCTTCTCTACTCAATTCTTTTTTTTTTTTCAGTTTTTCTTCCCTATCTCCGAATCCTAATCAGATGGAGAAGAGTTAGCATGCTAAACCATCCTGTATTATCTATTATCTACTTCTGCCTAAAAAATCACCCCAAAACTTAGCAACTTCAAACAACAAACATTTATTATCTCACACAGTACTGATTGTCAGGAATCCAGGAGCAGCTTAGCTGGGTGATTTTGGTCCAAGGTATGTCATCAGTGTGCAGTGAAATAATTGGGTGGGGCTGCAGTTATCTAAGTGGACTGGAGAATCTACTTCCCAGCTCACTCCCATGACTGTTGACAGAGGCCTCAGTTCTTCTCCACAGGGCTGTTTACACAACATGGCAGATGGCTTTTCCAGAGTAATAAGAAAATGAGAGTGAGGGAGAGAGAGAGAGAGAACAGCAAGGTGAAAATCATGGTGTATTTTATGACCTACCACTAGAAGTCAAATACCATCAGGTCTCTCAGATTCTGCTACAGCGAGCTGACACAGAGTGGGAGTGAATCCCAGGAGGTGGGTATTATGGGGCCTTCTTAGAGACTGACTACATATGTCCCTTTAGCCTCTCAACTGGCAAAACATGCTGTACGGAAAATGTGGGAGGACTGAGGTTTAAGATGGTCCATCTCTATTTATCAGGCCCTGGGGAAATTTATACTAATCAAAAATTTGATGATTTCTGAATGTTACTTCTATACATGGATTTAAATATTTTAGGTTTAAATGTTTAAATATTTAAAATTATGAATCTGCTTAAATTTGTTCTGTCAGTCATTTAACTTACAAGTAAATATGAAGAGCTTCTATGCATCAGAAGCTGTCCAGGCAATCTGGTATGTGTTATGATCCAGTTCTGTTTGTAAAAGACCAAGGATACACAGAAACAGAGGAATCAAATTTACCTGGGGAGCTGAGAAGGCTTCACAGAGGAGGTCATTTTGAGTTTTGTTTTAAAGGATTAATGAGATTTTGCAAGACTCACAAAGAGACAAGCACGAAGATATAAGAAATAAAAAATGCTGAGTTTCAAAAGACAGCGTAGAGAACCATGCCATCTTTATAAAGCTATAAGTTATTTAAGCATACATATTTGATAAAAATATCAAAATAGAAGCAAGGAAATGAGAAATGAAAAACTCAGGTTAGTGATTACCCACAAAGGGAGTGGGACAGCCAAAAGTTATGAGGTAAGAGAGAAACTGGAGAGAGAGTCAGTGGTGCTGGTGATATTCTAGTATTTGCTCAGGTCAGTGGGATTATAAATGTTAGAAATATTTATAACAGCTTTTTATGGATGAAATATTCTATAGTCATTTTTAACTTTCAGGATATGTTGTCAGCAGAGGGAATAGCATATGAAAATGCTTGGAGGGATGAAACAGCTTGGAATAAAATATAAAGACATAATTATGACAAGGAAATTATAAATAATGCATTATCTTTCATAATATAGAGTTCAGTGTTCTGAAATTGTATTGGAGTATACAAAGGAAAGAAGATTAGAGATACAATTGAACGCAACAAACTCAAAACTCAAAATCTTACAAAAGGAGCAAGTACTATTTCTGTACTGAGAATCAGGAGGCTGGTTTATCCTTTGTTGCCTGCATGGTGATAAGATCAAGGCATATTACAATTAAGAATCTCAAGTAATGTGGATTAATGATAAGTTACAGAAGCAGTTATTATTTTCATCATTAGGAAAGAGGTCTGGTGCATTTTAATTGTCTAAACCTCATCATATGCCAACAACTTTTGTTCCTAGTGGAATTCAAATCACAGGGTGGTACTTTATTTAACAACTTACCCTTTTAAACTATTGTGAAGCTGCAAGTAAGGTTTAATTATATTATTGCCAATCATCTGAAGAATGGTAATTACTTGGAGCTCTTGGCCAGTTTTTCTGATTAAAAGTGCTATGGCGTACTGAACAGGTCATAGGTTCACATCCTGATCCTATTAATTTTCTTCTTCCTTAGACAAGGAATGACTCCACCCTTGGAAATGGTGCTTAGGAAAAATTTGATTGATCTGAAGAGAGCAGATACACGAAATGAAATAACTTCTGCTGTTGTTACTACTTTGTTTTCCTTTTTGGTTTTTTCTATTTCTCTCATTAAGGGAAGAAAAAAGAAAGAAGTTATGACTAAAAGACTATTTTCCTGTGAGGGATTTGAAGTTCTTTTAATAATTCAACAAAGTTAGCAGGGTTGATGCATGACTAAAAGCAATATTTATCTGCCAGAGAGTAAGAGGATGAGTTCCTACATATTTATTCAAGAACAAGTTTCAGGGTACTTTTTTCAGGGGAAGGGGATGTGATATACAAGGCGGAATGTTTTAAATGTTGGATTTTTTTTCCTTTTGAAGAATAAAAATAAAACATAATCCCTGTAAGGCTACATTGGGACTTTCTGAACAAGAAATTGTATCTGTTTTGCCACAAGAAGGCCAAGAGTGTCTAAAGGTATTTTCTGAATCAGCGCTATCTTGCTGAGCTGGGTTTTCACTGTAGCTTTCCTGGTAAACCAAAGTGCCAACTCCTGTTCTTGGTTCAACTGCCTTGGTTTTTGTTGGTCCTTTGGCTGCTTGCTAGATCTTTGTTTTGTCATTAGGACTGTTACTGGTGAAAAATTTCTTTCATTTTTTGCCCACTGATAATACATTCCAGCCAAACTTTACCCATATTTTCCGGGTGTGGGTGTGGCCAGAGGTGAATCATACACCTGTTCTTTGGCCACTTTCCATGTCATTTGCGGTTGACAAGGCTCATCAACATCAGGTGTGTGTCTTAACAATGGTGTCTCTGATTCAAACTCACAACGGTGTTCACTTCAGGTTGGTGTTAGATGTATGGCATCTAAAAATGCCTGCAGCTCCTTTCCTTCCCCACCCGCTCTCCCCTGAGATTACCCTCTGACACACAATCCTTGGAAGTCTTCTTGTTTCACACACTTGCAAAGACTCACATGATTCTCACATCTCTTCATAAATGACTCCTTCCTTCCTTCTGTTTTTTAGCTCTGCCTGTGACTAGACCATGGGGACTAGATGGTCCCCAGTAGCCATGTTTCATTGGTTTTCACTCAAAGT
Organism: Ursus americanus; assembly: GCF_024610735.1. Taxonomy (NCBI): domain Eukaryota; kingdom Metazoa; phylum Chordata; class Mammalia; order Carnivora; family Ursidae; genus Ursus; species Ursus americanus. The sequence continues at coordinate 45,600,815 of NC_142135.1, forward strand.
GGCATCCTTAAAGAACTGTTTCCTGTTTTCAGGAAGCCTGAATTTCTGTGTCTTTTGATTTTCTACTGCCTGACTTTTTTACCATCCCCTCACACTCCTAACTCCCTCCAGTCACTTTAACTCCTCCTCCGTAATAGTTAATAAAATCAAGCCTGTTCTACATTCCCTAGCAACTTCCTCCAGACCATGTCCTCTTTTCATTAGCTGTGAACACAGTGTTTGCTGACATTTGTTCGGCAATGAGTGGCTGACAGTGTTGGGTACTTTAGTTCCATTGTCTGACCCATATAAGAATAGAGGCCTCCTCAGTCTTCTCTTCTCTCATCTCATTATCTTTCCATTCTGATTCTTGGCATTATTGTCACAAAACAGATTTGGGGGGGGGCGGGGAGAGGTAGTAAAAGGGTATAAACTTCAGTCATAAGATGAGTAAGGTCTGAGGATCTAATGTATAACACAGTGGTTATAGTTGATAACATTCTTGGATGATTAAAGTTTGATAAAAGAGAAGTTAAATGTTCCCAACTAGAAAGAAAAAAAGAAAGTTAAATCTGTGAGGTGATATATATGTTAATTGACTCAATGGGGAGGAATCCTTTCAAAATGTGTACACATATCAAATCACCATGATGTATACTTTAAATATCTTAGAATTTTATTTTTCAGTTATACTGAAAAAAAGCTAGGGAAAATAAAGAAAAAAGTTCTGAGCCACATTTAGGTGAAAATAGCATTCTATTCTTTACTACCCAAATTCAAATTAGTCCTCCAGTCCCTGGAAACTGATCCATTCATTCAACGTATTTAAAGATTAGTCATCTACTGTGTGCCAGGCAATGTCTTTGAACTGGAGACACAACATAAATGATGCACAATTTCAGTATTTAAAGAATTCAAAATATACTGGGAAGATTTACCAAAAGATGCCGACAATACAATGCAATGCTATGATACGGGGATGCACAAGGGTCTGTGGGAGGCTAAAGCAGAAGCCTGTGGGAACAGCACCCCTTGGGGAAATGACTTCATAGAGAAGGTAACATTTGAGCAGTCACATCAAGTCTGCTTGATGTGCTTCCAGTGTGGGTGCGGGGGTGGAGAGGGGGAATCCAGAAAGAAGACAGTCAATGCAGAGAGATCTTAAGGACAGAACAAGCACATTCTTCTATGACTAGAAAGAGGAAAATAAAGGAGAGGGGAGATAATGTTGGAAAGCAAGGACAAGGACTTATGTATGAAGGATCTTGGTTATCTTGATGAGGAATGTGAAATTATCTTGTAGGCAGTGGAAAAGCAACAAAAATTGAAGCAAAGGCAATTATAGGAACTTGTCCTTGTAACCACTGTACATTTTTTCGCCTGTATCCCCTCTAATTTCATTTCCTGTCTTCTATTAAGTCATGTTCTTAAATTCCTTTAAACATATTCAAGTAGTAATAATCTCTTATAGTTGATATATTGAAATCTGAGGTCTAATTTGATTAGGACCCTTACCTCCATTCCTATTTATCACCATAGGAAGCACAGGAGAAGACACCACTTTCCCCTCGGACTCTAATTCCCATAGGACTTCTCCATTGCTCTCTCTCCCTACATTTTCTTCCCTTCTCATCTTCTGAATCTGTTTACTTTAGAGAAGTTTCAAGTCAATCGTTAGCAAAATCCCCTCAATAATCAACTTATTTTGAATATATTCCTTTTAGGTTCTTTTTTGTCACTAACACTGGTCTCTCCATTGATTATACTCTTTCCCTTACATTCCTTCTGTTTTCTTTTGCATATTCCTTCTACTGCAAGGACTAGAGTCATGGTATATGCCCTGCCTTACTTCTTTTTAATGCTACTTCAAGATTATTCTCCTTTCCTCCTCCAGAAAAACTTCAAGTTTTGACTGTGATTTTGTCAAACTGTTCCATCCACTGTCTCTCCTTGTTATAATCATCTACTGATTCTCAAGTCATTTTCCCTATTCTTTGATGATTTTATCTCCTGGTTCAATCCTACTCTCAACACTATCCTTGTTTTAATTCTCGGTGATCTCAGTGTTGATATAGATCATTTTGCCAATGTTCTGGGCTCTTAGATATTGAATATCCTCTCCAGTTTCATATTCCATCCCAACTCAGGGACTCGTTTCCATGGGTATATCCTTGACATTGCTCTTACAAATCTCAATTTCAAATATCTACTATGACTATCACTGAATATTTTTCTAGCTCACTCATGCTAATATCATGACTAAAAAACACAAAAACAAACAAAAACAAAAAAAAAAAACTCTGACCACTTCAGAATTTAAGAGTTGATCTTAAATTGATCTTATTACCTTATCTTGTCACAGTCCTTCCTCATCCTCTCTGCTTTAGCCTCCTATAGGATCTCTGCTTTAGCCTTCCTTACATGACACAAATACCATGGTGAAGTCAAAAATCACTGCCTAACATACACCTACAGCTCCTTCTTCTTTCCCTCTGCTTTTCACAGTTACCTAGAGGTACCAAAAGTCTGGTGAAATCCATACTGCCATTTTGATATCTGCATACACACCGCCAAATAAGGCTGAAGAAGGAAGACATAGTGCATAATGAAGCCCATCTTACTTTAAATTCATGATCATGAATGCTGCCTGACAATTAGCTGATATTTCCCTAGTCCTGTCCTTACAACTTATGTATTCAAATATTTCACCCATTCTTCTTTTTCCTTTCTGTTATTCTCTCAGTTGATGAATCTTCCTGTTTCACTAAGCAAATTAAAGCATTCAGAACTTAACACTCAAAAGAAGGAACTCCTGGTTATGCTACCAACTCTCACCCCCACCAACACAAAAAGCAACAAAAACTCTTTTGTCCTACGGTTTTCTCCATCTCAGTGAATGGCAACTTCATTCTTCTAGGTGTAGGGCCAGAAAACGTGGTGCTGTCTTCGATGTTTTTCTTTGCTCACACCTTGCATCTTGTCCTTTAAGAAACCCTGTGATTCTCCTTTCAAAATATATCAAGTATGTCATGTTTCTGTCTACCTCCAGTACTTCCACTTTGGTCCAGGTGACCAGCATTTTTGCCTGAATTATTGCATTAACTTCAGAGATTGAATCATGCTGATTCCCTTATCCACTGTACTTGCTTATCGAGAGCAATCACCAGAGTGGTCCTGTTTGAAATTTAAGTCAGATTGTGTCTCTCTTCCACGCAAAAACTTAAAGTTATCCCCACCACAGTCCGCCTAGAAGCCCAAACCATTACTATTATTTAAAATTCCATACATGTTTTCGTCTCCGACTTCATCTTTTCTCTGCTTTGCTATTTCTCCTTATCATTTATCACTATGTAACATTCTGTATATTTTACTTTTCTATCTTGATTCTTTCCAGTACCCATTAAAATGTAAATGCTATAAGGGCAGGGATTTTTCATATGTTTTGTTCACTACTATATTGCCAAAGCCTACATCAATGCCTAACTCATAGTCGGCATGAAGTGAAAGTAGTGGAATGGATGGATGATTTAATGAATGAGATTGTTTTCACATGGCTACATTGTCTGATCTGTTGGGCACATTAATACTTTTATAGCTGTGTGATTTACTGTAGTAATTCAAAGGATGATCTCTAATCAGACTGAGAGAAGTTTGAATTTCATCTGCACCTTGCTACCTGAATTTGCAAATTGCATTTAATGATCTCCAAGTCTTGTCTTCTCATTTTAAAAATGGACATAATAATAGTAACTGACTCAAAGGATAATTGTAAGAATTAAATGAGAAAACGCAGGTAAAATGTTCAAAATGTCCAGGGCAAAGTTCATAAACTTTTAATAAATCTAGTTAATATTTTTTAATTAAACCTAATGCATATTATATTATCTTTCTTTTTGTATCTTGATTTGCACATTTAAGTAATTTTATAAGAGGAGAAAATAAGCTCTCTGAGATTGGAAATGTTAATTTCTATTTCTTTTTAAACCCTTCCAATTTGTTTCACACCAGTATTTAATCAGTTATTCTTTGAGAGTCATGTAGGCCCCTGAAGTGTTTTGAATGGCTCATTTTCAGTCTGGAAGACCATTTGATGAATCAGCCCCATGGTTTCATCCATTTTTCTATGAAAAACTACTCCAGAGTAGGAAAAAAATGTTTGTTATGTACTCTGCTTTTGTGAAAAAAAAAAACAAAAAACAAAAACAAAATGAAACAAAAAACCTCTGAAGGGAATTATCACAGTGCATTATAAAAATGTTTGGAAGAAAGTTTTCCAAAAAATGACACTCAAGAAGTTCATTGAAATCATTTGCAATTCATCAGTGCAAAACTTTACATTTTATGTTCAATCATAAACTTTCTACTTAGGATCATGACCCTTAGAAGTATAATAGTCCCAACTGTTGGATGCTCACACAGTTTAACTAAAGTTTTAGAATTAACAAATATACATGTCGGACTGGCTCTTTTGCTCCTGAGCTAAATTATGATGATCCGGAAGGGTGCAACATGTAGGGGCATCAGCAGGGCTGTGACCGCACAAAGTTTCTCTGAGAGTCTGCACTAAATAGACTTCACTGTGCAACTTTTACAGGTGGGAGAGATTTTTTTTTTTCTGTGAGAAACAGCCACTCTAATAAAATATATTTTGTTCAGATCGCATATGAGTTGATTAGTATTTGTATTCACAAAGCTGGGACTAGAATCCTAGTTATAATGACTGCTAGCCTATGACTTTTATTTTACACTTCTGTATTCCTATATTCTAGGCTAATATAAAGAAAAGCCTTCATCTAGGAGTTAAAATAACCTTAAGTTCTTGTCACACCTCTGTAAATGCAAAGATTTGCTGTTCTTGACAAGACTTGTCACCTCTACACCTTAATTTACTCACCTGTGTAAAAGTAGGGATTGTATCTGCCCTGTATTTTTTACTGACTTCTTAGCATTATGTGCAATGTAAAGATATATAAAAGTATATTACATGTTTTCCAATTTGAAGGATTTTTCAACAATAGTAGTAGCAATTTCTGATGCTGCTGCTCTTTCTTCAACTTTTAGTCTTTGTTCTTTCCATTCAGTTTCCAAATTTCTGTGACTATATTAACATTACCTCTGATCCCCCACCTTTTCAAAAATAGAGTATTGGATTATGCCAGTAGAAAATCCAATGATACAATCATACTGATAGTTGAAATAAAGAGTTCCTCCTATTTTTCTTGGGTGAAATTTTGATAACACCAAATTGTCCTTTCCAATCTGTACTTGGATATTAGTTATAATAGCATCTTTTCTTCTCATTTTCACAGGAAATGACTTATTTCTTGTAGCAGTTCACGAACTGGGACATGCTCTGGGATTGGAGCATTCCAATGACCCCACTGCCATCAT